>NC_080671.1:313823482-314430268 GCF_030247195.1 Topomyia yanbarensis
AATTCGTAAACAGCGATACTGTATCCGTTCCAGTTTAATAATGTGAGTGTTCGCAGCTGAACGGAAACAGATGCACCCATATTCCATTACTGAAAGTATTGTTGTTTGATACAATCTTATCATGTCACTTGGATGAGAACCCCACCATGATCCAGTTATTGTTCGCAGAAAATTTATCCTTTGTTGGCATTTCGTTATTAGATACCTAATGTGGCCTCCCCATGTGCCTTTAGAATCGAACCAAATTCCAAGGTATTTAAAAGTCAGGACTTGGGCTATCGTTCTACCAACCAACTGAAGCTGAAGCTGAGCTGGATCACGCTTCCTTGAGAAAACGACCAACTCTGTTTTCTCCGTAGAGAAATCGATGCCCAGCTTTAAAGCCCAAATTGATAAATTATCCAAGCTATCTTGCAATGGTTGTTGTAAATTTATAGCTTTTGGTCCTGTGGCAGAAACCACCCCATCATCTGCAAGTTGTCTTAAAGTGCATGGGCTGACAATACAATTATCAATGTCATTCACGTAAAAATTATAGAGAAGGGGGCTTAGACAAGAGCCTTGTGGGAGGCCCATGTAACTTATTCTGAGTGTCGCCAAATCGCCATATGAAAAATGCATGTGCTTTTCTGACAATAAATTGTATAAATAATTATTTAATATCGGTGAAAGACCACATTGATGTAGCTTCTCCGAGAGAACATCAATGGAGACTGAGTCGAATGCTCCTTTTATGTCTAAGAACACAGACGCCATTTGTTCTTTTTTTGCGTAAGCGAGTTGGATTTCTGACGAAAGTAGCGCCAGACAATCATTCGTTCCCTTTCCTCTCCGAAAACCAAACTGGGTATCTGATAGCAAGCCGTTCGCCTCAACCCAATTGTCGAGACGTCGTAGGATAATTTTTTCCAACAATTTCCTGATGCAGGATAGCATTGCAATCGGTCGATACGAGTTATGATCGGAAGCTGGTTTTCCCGGTTTTGGAATGGCGATAACTCTCACTTGTCTCCAGACACGCGGGACAATATTCTGCTCAAGAAACTTGTTGAATAAATTCAGCAAGCGTCTTTTTGCTAGGTCAGGCAGATTCTTCACCAAGTTGAATTTAATTCTGTCTAGTCCCGGAGCATTATTGTTGCATGAGAGGAGTGCAATTGAAAATTCCATCATTGTCAAAGGCGAATCTATGAAATCGTTACTTGTGGGAGCATCGCGAATGATTTTCTGCGCAGGAGCAGAATCTGGACAAATTTTCTTGGCAAAATTAAATATCCAACGATTCGAAAAATCTTCGCTTTCATTAGTCACGTTTCGATTCCTCATTCTCCTGGCTGTGTTCCAAAGAGTACTCATTGATGTTTCTCTTGACAAGCCATTAACGAAGTGTCTCCAATAACTAGATTTTTTGGCACGACGTATACTGTCAAATTTGTTTTGCAAAATGAAATAATTTTCAAAGTTCTCACGTATACCCCCTTTCTGTTTCATAATTTCTTTGTAGGCAACTTGTTTAGCTTCATATGCATCAGAGCACTCTTTGTCCCACCAAGGATTAGGGGGCCGTCTATTTATTGTCATTCCAGGATTGCATTTCGTTTGGGCTTGTTCTGCTGCTTCAATAATTAAACCCGCTAAGAATTCATATTCTTCGGTAGGGGGTAGCTCTTCTGTCGAAGCAAGAGAAGTGGAAATTAATGTTTCGTATGTTTTCCAATCAATATTTCGTGTTAAGTCATAAGGAACATTGATTGAATTCGTAAGGCCTAATTCACTGTTAATTGAAACAACGATTGGCAAATGATCGCTACCGTGAGGATCAGGTACAACCTTCCACGTGCAATCTAACCGAAGTGATGTCGAGCACAGAGATAGATCTAATGCACTTGGACGTGCAGGAGGTCTGGGGATGCGTGTTGTTTCGCCAGTATTTAAAACTGTCATATTAAATTCGTCACAAACATTGTATATCAAAGAGGATCGATTATCATTGTAGAGGGAACCCCACAATACTCCGTGCGAGTTGAAGTCTCCCAGTATCAGACGCGGAGCAGCCATGGATTCCACTACCTCAAAAATTTGACGTTGTCCAATTTGAACTTTGGGAGGTATATATATAGAAGCGATAGACATGTCTTTGCCTTTAATGTTCGTTTGGACAGCTACAGCCTCAATGCCCGCAAACAAGGGGATGTTAATTCTATAGAAAGAATAGCACTTTTTAATTCCTAGAAGCACTCCTCCATACGGGGTGTCTCGGTCTAGGCGAATAATGTTGAAATCATTTAAGTTGAAATTAATGTTTGAGGTAAGCCATGTTTCACATAGAGCAAAAGCATCGCATTTTAAATTATGCAGTAAAATTTTTAAGGAATCAATTTTAGGTATGATACTTCTGCAATTCCACTGTAAAACAGTGATGGAATCTTTCATTGGAGGAGGTGAATTACCCATTGAATGATACAATCGCTGCAAGGATGGGCCATTGAGCAATCAGCTGCTCTAAAAATGTTCTAATTGTTGGGAGGAAAGCTGAAAGTATACTCTTTAGTGGTTCAGAAATATTGAATGCTTTAAAAATCCAATCAACAATTTCAGAAAATTTCAATAATCCTACCCCCGGCTGAGGCTCAGAGGAAGTCGAAATTTTATTATTTCCAGTAATGGTGTTCTGTTTGGATTGTACGTTCCCAAAACCGGGCGGAATTGATTTCGGTTTTGAATCGGAATTTTTCGGTTTTGGGCGCAGTTTATCTATTGGTGGAGAAATTTTAAGGCCCTTGCTTGGCAGCTTGGGAAAAGAAGACTGTTTTCTTTTTCTGGAATTTCCGGGTAAAACAAATGATGTACCTTCGCACGCTCCGTCAGAGTCAGACTGTTCCGAAAATAGAGATGTGTAAGTGTTTTCTAAGAAGATGGGTTTAGGGGTAGCATTTTTCAACATTTCTGCATAGGAGCGCTTAGACCTCTCCTTCAAGGATCGTTTAATTTTATCCTCACGCAATTTATAAATGGGGCATGCAGGGAGCTCATGTGAGTTTTCTCCGCACATTAAACATTTTTCTGAATTTTCATTGCATGTATCCTCTTGATGAGAACCCCCACATTTGCCACACCGTGCCTTATTGGAACAGTAAGTGGCTGTGTGGCCAAGCTGTTTGCAATTAAGGCATTTCATTACACGAGGGATAAAAAGGCGAACAGGGAGACGAATCTTATCGATAATGACATAGTTGGGCAGCGCAGACCCAGCGAAAGTCACTCGAAATGAGTCAGACAGTCGATAAACTTTTTTATCTCCTTCGTGTGATACTGAATGCAATTGCATGCATTCAAGTATTTTTACGTCTTTAAGTATGGTGTCTTTGAAACGACCAACCCCATGCTTAATTATGTCATCAACAGTCAAACTCGATTCTGTGATGACCCCATCAATTTCAATTTCCTTTGAAGGAATATACGCTCTATACTCACGCGTAAAAAGCTCGCAAGAAGCAATTGCATTGGCTTGTTTGAGACTACCAACGACAATGCGTATTTTATCTTTATTGACTTTGACGATCTCTTTTACATCCGAGAATCGCGAAGTCAAATCTTTAGAAATTTGAATAATATTTAGCGCCTTTACTTTACGCCTAATAAATACAATCCATGGTCCCGTTGACGACTCTGGGTAAATTTTAATTCTAGTCGGATTTACATTTTCAGCATAAGGCTTAGGGGGAGGGTCTGTTACTCGTTCTCCCATCTCTTCATCCATTTTACCTAGCAAGAAAAACTATCACAAAAAGGAATGAAAAATATACCTGTTATACCTGTAGAACACACCTCATGTGTTACGTTGTAAACTCGGTGCCCGTTGTTTGACAATGTGACACTTGCTGTCCTTCTTCGTCGCGTTGCTTCTTCAGTAGAGAAATGGGCCTACCTGCAACACTTCAAAACTCTCTCCGGTTAAGCTGCTCGTCCGTATCACCACCACAGCGCTCTCTCCGTTTCCACCGCCGCGGTAAACAAATGTGGCTACCTGTGGCTTGCTGCGAAAATCCCACTGTCGATGCGGCACTTTTCGGTGCCACTTGTTTTCCTTATTCGTCGTACCACTTCTGCGGTAGACGAATAGAGCAAATGGGTCTACCTGTGACGCTTCCCCTCTCGTCGATTAGAATTGCCCGACGACACCAATACAATATATTTTTTCTGTGTGTACAGGCACGATCACTGTCGATTTCTGCCACCGCGGTAGGCAAATTCGTCTACCCGCGGTTTGCTGTCAAAACACCGAGGATGCCGTTGACCACGCCTCCGACGTATCAACTGTCGACTCACACTTAACAAACTGGTCTCTCTCTCTCTCTCCCACAAAAACGCATACAGCGTCTCGCACTCCGTCACTCTCTCGAGAACAAAACCTTCCACCTGGAGGCACAACCGTCTCGGCCGGTTGCAAAAACTGTTATGATAAATCTGTGTTGGTCGATTACGTGTGGAGTGGACTCTTCGCTTAGAATGACTTATCTGTATTTAGTTTACAGCAATAGTTCAAATAGTATTTGTTAACAGATTAGTTTGTTTGGTTTAATCTTTTTATACGTAAGTTTGTTAAGTATGAAAGGAAATGACCGCATGGGGCAAATGTTTCCGAGTATCCACGACATTTACCAAGGTTATAAAACGCACTCACATCAATTAATTTAATTAATGAATCATCATTCCAACATCGCATCGGTTTTTTTTCATTTGAGGAGAAACATTAAATTTTCCGATGTGGGCTATTGAAGCGTATTGAATCGATCAATGAGCACCTGCAGTAACACCGAACATTATTGATTGAATTCCAATCAGCAATAAACCTTGGCCAAAAATGAAAGCGAATTGGATGATATATAGTTTGACTGGTTTAGTGTTTATCAAAAGTCTACACAATGCATTATTAAAATGCACCTTTTTTGGGTAAGATAGAAAAATATGATTTTAGGTGATCGAAGCATTTCAGAAAATTTTCGTGAGAATTCAGATGAAAATGCTACAAGTCGAATGAAGCTCCAAATTCCACAATTTCCAATCACCGGTAGATTTATAACATCATATCGAATGAACATACGAGAATCGTCGCAGGATTGATCTTTGAACGGCTGAATCTCTTGTAGATCTCCAAGACTCATCGTATGGGTTGCTTGCATTTAGGGCTTTGCGAAAACGATGATGGTGTTTTGTATAATATACTAAATTGCTGCATTACAGAAAACGATTGAAAAACTGTACTGTATAAATCCACGTTCGTTCTATTTCCGAGTTTCCAAAAAATATCATTATCGGACCATGCTGAAATTTTAAACAATTATGCAAAGACTATTTTAACAAGATCGATTGAATTTTAAGAGTCGCATCAAATTTGAAGCGAATATGAATAATTAGTGTTATACTAAAGATAATTCAATTTTCACAAAAACAACTCAGCTTACGGTATGAGCTTTTCATATCTAAGCAAACTGGAGCCATCATTTATGGCCATTGCGAAGTTTGCATTTTGTGTCTCTTGACTTTGAGCCGCGTGGTTACGAAAATGCAACACTGCACCGCAATATTGGTAATGTTGTCCCAGTTGGTGCCAATGGTGACGGTGGACAGTGGTTCCAACTGTTAAAGAAGGTGGTCACAAATATGTGCAATGCAAATTTCGATACAAAATAGCATTTATATTGTAAATGTCAGGCCGCTGAGTCCGAATTTGGCATCAAAAATCATTTATATCTACCTAACAGTTGGATACAGCCTTTCTTATTGCACGAATCATGAGCATGATGTGTTGTGAACCAATTCACAGATCAAAATACAATTTTGGAATGTTGCTTATGATAGTAATAGCAAACTCACGAAAGAATTTTTAATTATTTAGGGAGAAATATAAAAAAATGGTTTTTATGATAAATATAAATTAATCAAAAGTAATTTAGTTAGATTACTAGCTATTTTAGAAAGGAGCAACAGTTCCTGATTTTAAATTTGTTGGTATATTGAATTTTCAGGTATCGAACCGAACTTTTCAAAAATACGAATTCAAGAATATCATTGTGGCACGAAATCAACATGTGTTTCGAAAAGTAGCACCCAATAAATTAATATAACTCAAATTCCAATTATATGATCGAAAAGACATTTTGGAAAATTAATAATAAAGCTATCTAATTTCAAGATCGGCAATAATAAACTAATATAATTTGACAATGTGAAATGACGATTTTCATCTTGTATTATCTAGACAAACATATACAACATTTGAGATTTTCTATGCATTTTGGGCGCAGAAATGCGCAGTTGGAGCCTAGTTCAGGCGGAACTGAATAGTCTAAAGACTTTTTATTAAAATATTCGTGAGGGAAATCAAGGGAAAAAGTTAGTTATAAATGCATATTCAATAATACTCATTTTTCTGCACTACATGTTCCTCAAAATTTGATAATTATTGTTCAATGCACAACTAGTAGTGTAGTAATGTTATTTGAGAAACACAATATTATTACAGCCCGACAGCATATTTTATTTTGACGAGCAACTGATTATCAAACTTATTTAACCCTAAAAAAGTAAGGGGCCTCAGAGGCCTGGCTAGTCACAATTCTCTGATTTCAATGAACTTGTAAATTGAAACACAAATTATCGAGCGTTTTCGGGGTTTCCAAAGACAAAAAAGAGGTTTTTTGATAGGATTAGGTCTTAGGAGCGATGTTTCTTGATGTCAGAATTTTAGCTTGCCTAAAACATGTTAAAATACTCAACTTCACATGCACACTAGCGCTACGTACTGAGAAAAATTTGACTCAAAGTGTTCATGTCTCGAGCCCGCTTGATCTTTAGAACAACTTTGCTGAAGAGAGTTGCTTTGAAAATAAGCAGGATCTCGAGATGCAGCATCCCGAATTTACACTTTTAAGGTGATGCTAAACTTCTAGAGGTGTTGCAATATTCAGTATGGGTGTTGCAATACGTATTGAAGTTATTCCAAACTTTTGACGGGTAGTGTACATCTGTAACGATATAATCTCGCGATAAAAACACACTTTTATCGAATTATTTTTTATTATTTTTATTATTAGATCTATGGGGACCACTATGCGGTGTGTTCCAACTCATCCCAGTACAGAACGAAGGAAGGAAAGTGAGCGTGCGCCAAATGAATCAAACCAATCACGATCAGTGCGTAATTTTGATAGCGTTTCGAACTGATTTTCACGTACGTCAGTTGCGCAGGATGCATTAAAACGAAAAACGTCTGTAGACTTGTGTGTCTAATAAAAATAAACCATGACTGACCAAAGATTACTTCTCAAAAATTTATAACAATGATTGTATCATTATCGTTCATGTGCTACCAACCGCTAACGTTTTGGGACGCTTGTTAGGATCTCGTTTTAAAAGGACGATGAGTCACGATCGCTTACTTTCAATTCAATGGGTGTCCTACTTTATTTACTGTAGAATGATTAATGATCATGTATTTTTTGTAATTGAAGCTTACGTCAATTTCGTAACCAAGTTTGTAGCAATTAGTTTGTTTGTTATATGTAAATCAAATAGCTTTCAATTATCACCGCACTAGATTTGTGTTCCTCGAACGGAGATGAAAGCTGTAAATTATATATATTCGCGGAATGACGATGACTCACTAGTTGTTTTCTTTTTCGATTGTACATAGTAGTGTATTTGTTAGTTTCATATCATAGAAATAGTGATAAGTCGAATGATTTATTGCATCCACAGTAGCCTGCATCGGACAATGACATACATTTTGGTGACGAGAGTAATAAATAGAGCATTTTTCATTACATTATTGCACTAGAAAGCAGGGTTACTCATGCGTAGATAGATATGTTTGTATCCGGTGAAAGTATTCACCTTGCTCATGAAATTTGCTTTACGATCATTTCTTGCTCTGTGAGCTTTGGCCTTGGTTTTTCTGTTTTCAAATTACTTTGACTCTGAGGTCTGAGCATACTTATTTCGAGCACGGGTAAGTAAATAGCATGCCTGCATTCGCGCAGTAGCAGCCGACTTTGTTTGTTTGTTTGTTTATAAATGTTCTCACGACGGGTTTGTTACAGAGGTCATTTGATGTTGCTTTGTGGAGCGGGTCGCAAGAAGTGTAGCAGAAGATTCCAACTGAAGGCGCACGATAAGTTGAATTGTTCCAAGCGTCTTCAAGTTCTGAGACAGTAAAGGACAGAAAGGTTAATTAATGCAAATTTAATTGGATCTTTATAGGTTCTCTTAGATGCGACGGTCAACAAATCATTTCTGTTTTTTTTTTCAACATTGGAAACATTGATAATTGTACTAGTTTACACGAACATATCTCATATCTTATTATTACATAGTACCATTTATTGGTTATTTCCATCCAAGTTTTGAATATTTAACACGAAAATCTTTGCTAAGAATGTTCTTGGAAGTATTTTCGTGTTATGGATTTCCATTTGTTGTTCAATACATTTCCAGTTCTAGTTGACCGATTCGAACAATTGACGCACTTAAAATGTAAGTTGAGTCTTTTGGATTCTAAGATATACTTTTGATATTTGTACTAGTACAGATGATATGAATTTTCACAAATTGATAAAGTTTTTGGCAAAAGTAAAAAATTCTCAAATTGTTTTGAGAAATTTAAATTGCGAGGAAGACCCAACGCTGCAGTGAAATAAATGACAGTTTTATAAATTTCGGTGCAGTGACCCATGGAAACAATATTTTTTTTGGGACCGCGGAAGCAATGGTTTTTTCCGAGGTCCGTGTCATGTCGCCAGCTCCAAATTTTAAGATTTATGGTATGTTTTTAGTTTCGCCTTCTTAACGGGAGGCACATGATTATTGAAACAAATTCTACCGAACAAATAAATAAACGGAAAATCCAAATATTAATGGACGGGATATGTTGATGTCCTTCAATAGGGCCTAGGTGGGTTCGACTTCCAGGAAATTGTATTCGCTAATTACCACTCACTTTTTGCTTCCCATCCATTGTCGTACACCAACTGAGTGAGAACCAGAAGAGACCACGGCAGATTTTACGGGCTTAAATTTGTAATGGAACGCACTTTTTTCCAGTGAGTTATTGTGATGAGGTCAGCCAGAGCCAATGCTGTTTTTCTCTCCGCAGTTCTCTTACTAGAGTTTTTCTTGTCTTCACATATACTGCTGGTACCCGCATAACAGTCCCATATACATTTTCATCATTTGCGGGTTAACCTCAAGGTTTGGTCTCATTTTAATTGTACTATCAAATAAAGTACTGAACATTATTGATTTATTCAAAAAATGTACAAAAAGCACTAACTAATGTAGTCCCATATGGTCGTGTTAAGTCAGACCGAACTAAGTGACAAAATATTGATTTCGAGAAAAACAGGTTTAAAGTTTGAATCGCAGCATCCTCTACATTATGAATGGAAGTTAATTATTGCCATAACTCTAGTTTATTGTTACATATTTCAAATCTGGCAAAAGTCGAATGTAGCTGACGATATTCTTTATCCAGTGCTGTCATTATCTCATTTTTTGATGCTTATCGACTTAGTCCGGTCTGACTTAACACCGACCATATGAAAAGTACCCCCATGCCACTCCCATATGCATTTTGGATGAAAGCTGCAGACAATATTTATCTGTTATATTTGCATTGTAATTTTTTTGAACTTTCCTGATCAAATACACATCAATTAAACCGATTTAGAGTGTGGTAGGGCATAGTGGCAATGTAAGTCGTACGCAGCTCATCTGGGTACAACATAAAACAAAAATCTTATGGGTGCATTGTCTCCACATGATGATTTTGCATGTGGGAGTGTTATGCGAGTAACGGCAGTATATATATATATATATATATATATATATATATATATATATATATATATATATATATATATATATATATATATATATATATATATATATATATATATATATATATATATATATATATATATATATATATATATATATATATATATATATATATATATATATATATATATATATATATATATATATATATATATATATATATATATATATATATATATATATATATATATATATATATATATATATATATATATATATATATATATAGAAAAATCTTTGAAACATTTTTACAAACTTAAATGTCTTCACAGCAAATCAAAGGTCTTCGAAATGAAGATATATCTTCGCATTGCAGATAACGGGTGTTCAATAACAAATGAGAATAATTTCAATACCTTTCTGTAATTAAAGATCATATTTTTTTTCTCTTCAAGAGAAATGCTCTCTGGAGTCCCTAGAAATGGGTGGCATGTTTCTTTTCGCTCGGGTGCTGTCAGTTCAATCGAAGATGGCCTCGAAACAGCATGAACACCGCAAGCGTGTTGTACGGGTTTGCAAAACACATGGTCATCGTGGAAAAAAGTTTACGGTAGACCACTTTCGAGACGAAACCGTGCCCGTGAGTAAAGTTTACCGAATCCTGGCATCCCTGAGCGTGGAGCGGAAGGCCGGTAGCGACCGTCGGCCAAAGATAATGACGAATAAGAAGAAGCGTTGAAAAAGCTGTTCGACAACAAGGACGGAACGAGTTTGCGTAATGCCGGCCGAAAATATCGCTGCCCCCATATCTTGATTCACCGAACCCTCAAGATGAAGGACATCGTCGAGTACACGGACGAGCAGATAGCGTTCGTGAAATCGCAGTGCCAGTGGATGGCGAAGAACTACTGCCGGACGTCGTTCGTGCTGGACGAAGAAAGTTACTTTCCGCTCTCGAAGACTCACATTCCAGAAATTGACAACTACTATTCCAGTGACAAGTCGGCCACACCCCCCGAAGTAAAATATAAGTTTAAAGCATATCGGACAGAGGGATTTCAAAGCCGTGGTTTAAGCCGAGCAGTCTGGCCATGAATTAATAGGTGTACTAGGAGTAGTGCCTTGAGAAAATTCTTCTGCCGTTCTTAAAGAAGCATCATGCGGATGAAAAGTACGTCTTCTGGCAGAACAAGGCGTCTTCTCATTACGCCAAGAAGACGCTGGAGTATCTAAGGCGGAAAAAAACACCATACGTGCCAATAGAAAGCAACCCGACCAGCTTGCGCCAGTGCCGTCTCATTGAGGATTTTTTCGTCTTCCTCGGTGACCTAGTGTACAAAGATAATTGGCGGACCAAGGATTCGAAGCAGCTGACCACCAGGATCTGAAATTGTATCCGGAAGATGGACGTCAGGGCCGTCCAAAGCTCTTGTGATAGCATCGCGTTGACTAAGTTGCGTCGTACGGTGTCTCTATTCCTATAGCGTTCCTGATCCTCCTCCACTAGCAATACAATGGGAATAATTCTGGTAATCACGTAGACTGCTTTCAATGACATGGTCCGGTAGGCGATAGCGCCTTCATACTCAACAACCTGAACGTGCTGTTCAACCACTACTTGTTTCTTCTTGAGTTTATTGCTGAAACAAGCTTGGACTACTGTACCGGAGAATTGATGTTGATATGTTCGACAGGAGTCTCATTTTGCTACTGCTTATTGCCGAGCATTGTTCAGCATGATTCTGACCAAAGCTGTGGACCGTCTTACCGTCTGCATAAGCATAATCAACGTTATTGTGAAAAATTCAGTCGGACGTCAATTATCATGCCCAATAGCTTCACCTCACGCTTCGAGTGCATTTCGATCGCTAATCAACATCACCTCTGTTTTATGATGGGCTATCGCTAAATTTTTATCGCATCCAGCACTCACTGATACGCTTCCGTGGCGAGTACCTCCACCCTTTGTAGTGATTCCCAGACTGCTTGAAGCGTCACATCATCCGCGAAACCTATAATCTTCACGCCCTTGGGAAGGTACAGCTTCAATACTTCATCGTATATAGTGTTCAATAACGTCGAGCCGAGACCTTAGGTTATGCCAACCGTAATTGTCATTCTTCTGTCTCCTTTGTCTGTCTCAATGATCAGTCTTCAGTTCTGAATGTAGCTCTTCACAATCTTGCAGATATACTCAGGAACCCTCACGCTGTGCAGCGAAACGGCGATTGCTTCCCAGCTGTTGAAATCATTCTTCACGTCTAAGGTGATCATCGTACAATAGCGATGTCCCCTTTTCTGGTTTTCTCTGTGCAGTCTCCGCAGTTTCTACGACCGTTCTGATGGCATTCACTGTAGACCTGCCTTTCCGGCAGCCGAATCGAATGCTAGACATGCCGCCCAAGCTCTCCGTGTACTTGGTAAATCTGTTGTGGATTATGCTCATTTTCCGCACTGTACGGTGTAAGCGGCCAGATCGTTTGCTCTTGCTGTGGGAACGGCCCTTCGATTATAACTTTCATCTTCTCCGGGTACCTTTCATGTGGTTCAACTGGGCCATTTATCTTCGCCATGGCTACTCTGTAGGCTTCTTGCCAAGGAGTCGTGTTGGCTTTTTGACAAAGCTCCACAAGGCAGGATTCCTGGCTTTTCGTGATTAGTTTGTCAAGAGCGGTTCTTGTAGTTCTGTAAACCAACTTTCGTTCCTCTCTTTCGGTGTAATTGCGAGCCCTCTGAATCGTTGTATTCCACCAGTTTGCTGGGTTGCGACCGTTTTCGGTTTTCAATTCATCGGCATAGTCGCATCCTTGGTAATGTCGAACGGTTTTTTAGTGTTTCGGATTCTCCTCGCCAGTAACTAATACCAACTTAATATTAGTTAGATAAGTCCAATCCAGCACCAAATTGGCGCTAGTTGGACGCTAAAATCCAAAAAGTCACACTTCTTGCGTGAACGACAAATAGCTGACAAGTACCGAGTGATGTCTCGATAGTAAGCACAGAGGTTCTGTTTGCCGATGAGGATTGAGAACCGAAGCCGTCTTTTGGTGTAAGAACCAAACGCTTTGTGCTCAGGGTTACCACATTCTATGAATTTTTCTGCAAAATCGCAGATTTTTTCCACAATATTTGATCACAGATTGTTTTTCACAGATGACAGACTTTTGCCATTTTGTTGAAAATTTCACCGATTTTTAGAAATATTGTGATTTTTCACATAGTTTTTGGAAATTTATCATAAATTTTCACAGATTTTTTTTCCTGCTTTAGCCATCATAGATGGTAAAAAGATTTTTTTCACCGAAACACAGATTTTAATGTGGCATCCCTGCTGGTGTTATGCTAATGTCTCACGGAATGGCAAATTACGGATCAAATCTCAGATGGTGTTTGACGGTAGTAGGAAAACGTGCTCTCAAATAATAGTATAATAGGAAGTGAATGTAATTTCGAAAACTTTCTTAATAGTATTTAATGTCGTCAACGAAAACTGTATGAAAGTTTTTGTTGTGTTATGAATCGTGTCAGTTTTTTTGTAATTATTAGAAAAAAAGAATTATATGCCCAATATTTTTAAGCGATTTTGAAAAGGGTGCCTCCCGGGTTTACATATTCTCCCGTTAAATATTACGATAGTACCAGTTTATTTGTGAATTATATGTGTGATACAATCTGCAGAACCGGAATTCTGAAAAAGCAAATATGAGCAGCCAATGGCTGCGTTATACCGTTCATTTGAAACTGATGGCGTTTTTACATTGTGCTACATCGGTCTGGTGTAAAAATTGAAATAAATTTTTGAAACCCAAGTTTGAATGAGTGTAAACCGACTACACTGATGTAATGCATTGTCAAAACAGAAATCCCCTAATTTTGTACATTTTGGTTCATAAATTTCGAAAAAAATATGCTACGCCGTTGACTCATACGCCTACATTTTCCAATCTTGACGAATTGAGTCGAGTGGTATATGACACTGTGATCTTCGGCCTGTGATTGAAAAGGCGAGCTTGGAAGTGATTGCATAGCCTTTCTTTTTAATTATAATAAGCGAAAAGCTGTTTTGCTGGTAGGCATTCGTAAATATAACAGCTCATTTTGAGTAGAAACCCTGACGCTTATCCTTTTTACGGCGATCATAAAAAAATATTTGTTAAAATTCAATGCATCCCACCATTATAACAACAACACTGTTTAATATTCAAACGCTGTACTTTACAGTGAAAACGTGTGCGTTGAGCGAGAAGAGAAAGAGGAGGATACCGAAGGCGATGACAACCGCGAGATCGCCATGGATGGTGGCAATTTCCAGAGTTTTGGCGTCGTAAATTTGAACTTTGAGTCGTGTTCCGAACAACAGAACAAGCATGTCTGCACTTCATTGTAAGCATAGCTACCTCGCTAGATGATCTTTCATCAAATGCGGGCGATAATTATTCTAATTATATGTATTAATTATCCTATTTTAATTGTTCTCACAGCAAAAACCATAATGGACGAAAGCGGACGGTTAAGGTTACTCGACAGTGCTGTCATGGCTACGCTCGCCCAAGAAATGGACCCCCGAATGCTCAGTGTGAAAAAATGGATCTCTACCCGATGGCAGAAACTGTTGAGCGACTTGGTGCCAAGGAATTTATATCTACTCTAAAGAAAAGTGGACTGGATTCCATTTTAGACAAGGACGTTACGCTGTTTGTTGTTCCGGATAGTGCGTACACCAGGTTTACCGAACAGATGTGGGAAAATGTAAGTGATTGATGTCTCGAGTAAACAATTACAAATTAACAATAAGTTATTTTTACCGTTCCTAGAATCTTGTCGCTTTCGATCCGGTGATGCGTGCGAAACGTCAAGCGGATATTTCAGGAATGACAGCGCGAGATTTGATTTTGGCCCACACGGTGAACGGATCGTATCACATCGAGGATGTGAGTAACGAGCAGTTATTGGAAACTGAGCTGACCAATGTGAACATTCGTCTGAACATTTTCCCACGTGGCCCATCCGATAGAAACGTCGATCATCCATACCGTTATACCGCGAACTGTGCTCCCTTGGTCAAGCTAAACCGTGTTGCCGAGAAAGGAATCGTGCACGTGGCGGATCGCGTTCTGTTGCCGGTACGTAGCAGCATTATGCAGATTATTCAGGCACGCGATGACATGACAGTGTTACGAACGATTTTGGAGAAGACCGGTCTCGACAAAACACTCGAGGAAGCTGGTGATGATAAGCATTATACCGTCTTCGCGCCGAATGACGATGCATTCCTGAAGCTGGACAAAGATATTCGCAGAAAGCTGAAGGCTGGAAATGGATGCGCTTCAAGTAAGTATTTATATATGGCAATCTGCTACCCTCGGTTGAATTAGTGGCGCATGTTTTTTGTCTGACAATTGTTGGGAATATCTCGCTGAAGAGGCTGTTCTCGTTCATTCAAATCAGGCATTTGCATCAAGAATAGCAATTAGCTGTGGTCAATTGTATATGGTTGAAGCTAGAGCTATTCGAAGTTTGTCTCGTTTTCTTTGTGTTTTATTACCGACTGAAGATCTGTTTCTGTTACAGTCGCCCATCAACTTATGGTCAGCTAATCTTTAGTAGGACGCTAGTTTTAGAAAACCTTGTGGGACATTCTGACAAATACAATAATAGTTTTGGTCACAGATTTCTTAAAAAATATTAATTTTGCGTCAACTAGTTAACGTTTTGCAAGAATATCTCTTCAAGTTTGAAGTAAATTGCAAATAAGTTACAATATTTACATAGTATAACATTAGAACGTTACACTTACTTTTTTGCCCTAGAATGTTGCACTGGAGTACAAACGTACCCCACGCGATGATCGCAATTTTCACAGGTAAAAATGCAAACAAAAAGTATAATATATTTTTTTCTTCGTTTTTAAGTTGCGAAAACAGCCGTATAGTTGAAAGTACGGAAATTATTGAATCAAATTCGGTAAATGCAGAATTCTCGATTCCATACGGCTCCACAGATGGAGTGGTGTAAATTTGTACCCCAGTGCAACGTTCTAGGGATAAACATGATTCAAATTCCTTTTTATATTGCAAATATTACATTTGGTAATTTTTGTGGCATAATAAGGACAACCTAAATATTGAAAATTAAGTCGAATTTTCACTAGATCTTTAAGAGATAAAAATACGATTATTGATACCAATATACTCTGGATGTATATGGAACTGTTATGCGTATCACGGCAGTATAAGAGAAAGCTATTCTCTCACTGATAGATTAATTGCCCGGTGATCTGTGTAATCATTAAACTCGTCTTCATAAAAAATAGAAGCCGGATATATAGCGTAGTTGGTAAAACGATTGTTTTGTGCACAGCTCGCCTGGGTTCGATTCCCAACCCCGCACATAGGATTAGAGTTTGTTCTTAATAGATTTTTCTATCCCGAAGAGGCGAACGACCTAAAAAAAGAAAAATTGTACTTTTCATCTTTATAGTTAATTTAACTCTAAAATCGGTTTAGTTTTGCCCTTGAAACACCAGTAAAATATCACGTTTTAAGGAACTGTCTCATGGTAGGTTATTCCGCATGGAAAAAAGTAATGGTACTTAATTTTTAACACTAGATTGAGGCACGGTGTAAACTTTTTATTTTGAAGTTTTTTATTTAAAAACCTAGTTTTTCAATAAAACTGGTTTATAATTTTGCCACTAGATGGTACTTGATAAATATTTCTAAAAGTGTTTTTCACATTGTCAAAAAAAAACCTTTTTACCATCTGTGATGTGTCTACAACAGAGAAAAATCTGTGAATATCAGTGTGAAATTTTTCAAAAATCTGGATGTTTCCGAAAATTTGGATATTTCCGAAAATCTGGATATTTCCAAAAATCTGTCGAAATCTGTGAATTTTTTATAAAAGTGCCATATGTGAAAAAGAATCTATGATCTAATAAGTTAAAAACATCTGTGACTTTACAGAAAAATCTATGAGTGTGGATACCCTAATGGATAATCTCATTGTCTGCAACTTTGTAGAAAACTACAGATTCAGCTGAAATTGAGAAAGTTATTAAAATGTTATCAAAGTTTTTCGCACGAGGCATACTAGTAGAAATTCGGTTTCCAAAAATATTTTCATTTGTAAAAAAATGGTTTGAATTAAATTGAACTGTGTCTCCAAAAGAACTTGAGTGCTGGTAAAGTCCCATTTTTAAGCGGAAAACACATTCCAGATTCCATCGGTTCTTAAATACCAATCATTTTTATGCACAAGGAGACAGTGGCGTAGCAAGAAAATTTTTCGGAGGAATATGTATATTTTGTGTATATATACCAAAGTTTTGGAATGAAAATTCTGCAAATAGAAATGCTGAAAGCTCAGCAATTTATTTTCAACCCTTTGATATATTCTTGGTGAAAATTCTGCAATTTAGTTGTCAAATTGACAGCACCATCACTGACTTTTCAGTAATCCATCCCAGATTGCTAAAAATTCGGTCACTGCTGTCGTTTTGACAAATAAATTGCTGAATTTTCAATAAAAAGAATCTGTCAAATGGTTTGAATTAAATTGCTAGGCTGTCAGCATTTTGATTTGCTGAATTTTCAACCCAAAAAATTTGGTGTGTAGGGGAGCACGGGGCTAGTTGGCGGTTGGGGTAAATTGGCGAAATCCCTTTTTCTCCGTTTCTATTAGACATATAGCGCTGCCTCTCGTTGTGTACTTCAAGCTAAATGAAACTCATTATCCAATGTGTCTTATTGTGGCGATATTGTGTTTTCAAGCACACCAAGTAAATTTTCTTAATTTTACAGAACACTTTGTGTTCTTTAAGGTGATTTTTGATGTATTCCCCGAAAGAAGCCCGAGGCCGGGGTAAGTTGGCGGGTTTTCCCCATCACACATTTTTGTATATAGAAACAAAGACAAGACTGTATATAGAAACAAAGAAAAACTGATAAAATTCAGGGATCTTGCCAATAGTCTGGCCTTTCACGGAATGTGTTCCATTTTTCAAGATCTACCTAAATGAGGGTGATAAAAAACGAAAACTGAAAATACTAGCACCGGTCTTCTCTATAATGTATGTTTGTATGCATATATTTTTTAGAGCGCAGAAAAAATGTTTAAAAACAGCCCGAGCAGGAAAAAAATGTACAAAAACCAACAACTCAGAGAACGGGTTTGGGTGGCCTACCGACCCCTTGTACAACTGCTTTTGTACGGAACCTGATTCTTCCACGGCCACGTTCCACTTGTTTACGTTGCTTGTTCTTTTGTAGGTGAAATTATCCGGGCTGATGTTTGGCCCTCCCGTTTCAAATAGCTCCATGCACGTCGCTTTCGAACCACGGACATTCGAATCCCACACGCTGCTGTGTCTCCTCGACTTGCTTACCCGAACCGATGAAGATACTTCCACAAGCAGCCGTGGCCCGACAGAAGCGGTGTCAGGTGGAGCTTTCTATTGACCCACGCCGACAGGTTTGGGATTAGTCGGTAGGTCCACCTTTCTCCGTATTGTTCCATTCTTGCTGCTTCTTTGCCATCAAATCGATTCTCACCACCTTCCTTATGTTTCTGGTTCTCCTTCGATTGCAGCACTCAATATCCTCCGCGAGGGTGACTCAGATGGCGATCATTCAGGCGATAACGCATACTAACTCCGACGATATTGTTCTGTATGCGTTCGCGACTCGTACGGCCATCAGCCGGAACGTGTTGTTCAGCTTTTCGCGGTTCCCCACATCGCAGTATCGATGACGAAACACTAGATATCTCGTGTTGCTTCTCAGGCCGCCGATGTCTGGCACGATCCTCGCTATTGTATTCGTTACCTTCGCCGATATTTCGTGGTTGTTGAAGCTTAACCGGTCGTCGATTATCACTCCCAATTGCTTCATTGCACGCTTCGATGCAATCACGTGCCCTCCGATGTCCACTGAACCACTTTGCATTTGCTGACCAATAACACCTCCGTCCTATCTGCAGCTTGACTCCTTTCATCCACTTCTCGATCGCGTCTACTGTGTCCGACATCGACACCTTCATTTCATCTAGTGTCTCAGCCATCACCGTTAGTGACACGTCGTCCGCAAAATCTACGATTTCCTGGACAGCCGCAGTATCAAGACCATATCGTACATCCCGTTCCTCAGAGTTGGACCTAGAATGGAGCCCTGAGGAACGCCCGCTGTGACTCGCATTGACTTCTGCCCTTCGCTCGACTCGTACACTCTACTACTAGCTTTTCAGGATCTGGCATGGGTTTCCAGCTGGCGCTGTTAACATACCGGATTCTTCATATCTATCGTACAGCGCAGTATCGATCTCCTCTTAGCTTCTGTTTAGATGCCTTCTCAACTCTCCCGAGCATTGTCCGAATTACCTCCAATGTTGATACTTCTTTGCGGAGTCCGAACTGTATCGTAAATAGTTCGCGCTCATCCTCCGTGCGTTTCGTCAACCTGTTAAGGATAATTCTATCCAGAAGCTTTCCGAGTATGTCCAGATGACATTTAGGGCTATACGAGGCTGGATCGCTCGGTGACTTTCCTACCTTTGGCAGCTACGCCAGTGTCTGTACCTTATACATTTCGGGGACGGGTACGGTGTCGGTGAACAGGTAGTTGGTTTGTGCTTCGGTAAGAGACCCTCAACCAATACCCTGAACCAATAGTTTAGCTTACCAGGGCACATTTCAACTGGCATCGTCGGGCCCTCATTTTCGCCATCACGACTCGTTACGCGTCTCCCAGGGATCGGCGTCCTTCTCAACACAGTTTGGCGTACTTCTCGATACAGTTCTTTATGGCAAACTGGTTTGATCTCCAGTGATCCCTAGCTTCCCGAAACGTCGCCTTGCGCTCCTCTCGCACTCTCCGATCTTACTCTCTGAGTCCGCCTTCTGGCTCTGAGACAAGCAACGTGTAGTGTACTGAGCAACGCATTTAACCAGTAAGCTGGGTGACATCTACAACGTAGCTCCCGTTTTCGCGGCATTGTAACGTAACAAGCCATCACAATCCTTCTTGTTAGATCAGCCGCATCAACGTTCTCGATTCCGCTGTGCGGCCGAAATGCCGCAAGAAAGAGATCTTTGTTGAAGGTTTTCGTCGTCCACTTTAGCTTACCAGCCGTCCTTCTCTGTGCAGTAGCAAGGTTCCGTTGGTCGATGCGGTCGCCGACAGTGAAGGGCTACAGAATGTGGCGGAATTTCTCTCAGTACCGATGTCCGTTTCGTGTACAAATTAGTTCCCAGTTTTTCACCATACCAGGAGCTATTTAGCTCCCCGCTATATTAATAATGGCCGTACCACATTTACCCGGAAAAGGCGTTTCTGTTACTCTCTCCAAACTCTGAACAGAGTTGCCAGTTGGTCTTTGCTTTTATCCTATATTGTGCGAGAGATCTTTAATGGACAGACCTTAAATTATTTGGAGAATTTACTCACTGTAAAAATGGGTTTATAGGCGGATATGCACTTAGATATCGCTCTCGATCGATCCTGGGGTTGCCACTACACTCATTTGAATTTTATAATAGGCCTGAGATTTTTGGCGTTTTAGTAGTTTGAAACAGATCTGAAATGCCCAAAACGCTAAAAAACTCATTCTCCAAGCAAAGTTGAGTGTTTTAAATAAATCGCACTTAATTGATTAATTTTCCTTAAATAAAAAAAATCCGGGTGAATCAACCATAACTTTTCTATTTTATATTTATATTTACACATACTACTGTTATAAATCATTTTGTAGAACATTTTAACTGTTTACTAAGTGAAATAAATATGATGAAAAATTGTGTGTACATTGTTGTACACACAATGATTTTCGATGAATTTGGTTGGTTCGCACCAACTTGGAATACTTGGGTCGCTTGATGCATTTATTTTTATTTATCAGGCTGAGTTATGCTGATGAGATGAGTAGGTAGCGGGTGTAGTTTTAAATTTGTCGATGGTTTGTAGGTACATCTACTGCCTATGTTTTATTGAAAAACATGTTTAATATTTCGGATTTCTGATTTGGAGGAATTTGACAGCGTGTTTCTGTAGGTATTTCTAAAGCACGGGCATACTTGAGTGTGTCTACCTCATCAGAGGGTTAGTTAGAGATTGCGGTGGGTGAGGAAAATGAGCTCACTGAAACGATCCTAGCTAGTCTTCCTATAGGTATATTAGGGTGGCAGTTTTTTGGCGATGTTGGAAATTTGTACATCACCAATAAAAAATGAATCAAGGTATTAAAAAATGAGCGAATTTTGAGCGAAATTGGACCATTTTAACACGAATTCGAAAATGTTTGAAGGTGTATATGGGAAATGTATGTATTTTGTCATACGGTTTGTATGAAAATTCATATTTTTAAAATAATTATTCGCAATTTAGCAGTTTGAACACACTATGAAAGGTTTGAAAGCAATTTTTATGCGAAGACCTTTTTTTAAAAAAACACGATATTTAATCATTTTTATAAAACAATATTTTTTAATTTTTTTAAAGAATCCAAAAACTTTTCATTTGAAACCTTTTATAGTGTGCTTGAACTCTACCAAATTTCCAAATTTTTCGATCACTTTGGAAAAAGTTAGGAATTCTCATATGAAATATATGAGAAAATAGATGTATTTCCCATGTAAAACTTCAATCACATTGGGGCACGTGTTAAAATGGTTCAATTTCGCTTAAATTTTGCCCTTAATTTTATATGTTTGGACCTTAATTTGATGTCAATTTATCAATTGCGAAACACCCGAGCCTAATATCTTGAATCCAAACTGCCCTAAAAGGCCAGAATAAAGACAATTCCAGCATCATTGTAAAGCGCTAACAAAAGGAGCTGCAAGTGACTAATATACATAGCTTCAGTGTACCACTTGTGCACCTGCCTAAAATAGTTTTGCTTCATCATGCACTTGTTTCTTTCTTTTGTTGATGAATCAGACCGGCATTGTAAGCATGTTTAGCTAATATTTTCACAGGTAGCCGAATTCGTTATGCATTCAAAAAGCGTAGCGAGCATTTCGCACATTATTGAAGCTTCCTTGTGTTGCAAACAAAACGATGAATGCTACACCGATAGTTGGTGCCACCATTTCCGTGAAGCGTGCCTTGCTATAATCATTCGTGTACTGTTTGGAAACTGCTTTTTCGAAGGTTAATAGCACTGTTCTCCTTTTGTGTCTGTTTTTATAGATATACTGAAGAATCACATATTGGACATTACATTCTGTTCACTGGCCGCTGTTAATGGAGTGAAAACGACAACCTACAATCTGCTGAGCGAGAAACTCGAATTTGAACATGTTTCAATGGGAAAAACCGAAACAGAGGATATGTCCAACAAGAAATCACAGCATCTCAGGATCAATGGAGTTGCTACCGTTCAGGAATCAGACCTGATGGGTACCAATGGTGTGGTACACGTCATCGACACGGTCCTTTCGACTAACAGTGGAATGCCCGTCTCAAACACTCTCTCCAGTCGGAATCTTACAATTTTCAAACAGCTAATCGATGATGCCGGCCTAGAGGATGAGTTCGATTCCATGTCAAACAAAACGTTTTTCATTCCTTCGGACAAGGCTTTCGAACAAAGCGAAACTGGCCAATATTGGATCCAACAATTGAAGGAAAATCCCGGTTCCTTGAAAGATGATGCTCGTTTGAAGGAATTTTTGGAATACCATGTCGGGGAACCGTTGATCAAGACTTCTGATTTACAGGAGGAAATGATCAATACTGCATCTGGACAGAAACTCAGAGTTAATCTTTACACGACTGTAGATGTCTGATTCGAATGGTTAAGTTATATATATTTCAAAAATCTTTTTTTTTATTCTAGAATCCTGTATTTAGCAATGTTTTGAACCGCGCTACCGTCAACTGCGCTCGTTTGATGCACTTCGATGATGAAACATGTGGCTCTGTGGTACACGAGATTGACAAAGTACTTGAAACTCCGAAATCGGTACGTAAAAGTTTGTTTCTTTTTTTAAGCATCACCACACTTTATGATTTTATATGTCTTACAGAATGTGTTTGAAACACTCAAGTCGAATCCAGAATACAGCATGTTTGTTGCCATGATTGAAAAAGCCAATCTAACAGAACTGCTCAGTGCCATGAACGAGAGCTTTACGGTATTTGTGCCAAAGAACGACGTATTTCTCGAGGTCAAAGAGTGGTACGACGAAACTTCAGATAACATGGAAGAATTGGACAATGCCATTCGTTCGCACATCGTCCCCAGCGTGATTTGTTGTGCAGGAATTGTTCAGTCGGATTGGCCTTTCATTCGCACCACTGAAACTATCAATCACCAGCGCTTGAAACTGAACCGAAGTCGTCGTCCACAAGTGCAGAATGCTGGTGTAACAAAATGTGATATTATTGCCAAGAATGGAATCATCCACGAGATCAACGATGTGATCAGTACACAAAAGAGGCAATCTACTGAAGCACAGGGCTTCCCAAGCTTCAATCGTCCGCTGACTTTCTGGTTCTAGCAGCAACAAGCTCACGATATGCACTGAATATATGTGTTTAAGCAATAAATATAATTTAAAAACTGAAAGTTTTACAGATTCTAAACACCCACTTGTTAATTATTTCAACAAGTTAAACATGTGACACAACACGACCGCTGTAAATTGAACTTTTGATTCAAATAAAATTATCCTATTTATAATATACATACAGGTTTAGACTTTATATAAAGACATTTAAAGTGCACAGTTTGATAGTCCCAGTTAGTTGCTTGGTACTAGTGAAACAATCCTTGATCGAAACAAAGTGTCTCTTTTTGCGGGAGATAAATTGCAATTGATATGTCTATACTTGATCTGATGAGCTAGACGTCATATGTTATTCTTTTATTCCGATTATAGGGGTTATAACCTTAGGGTAATCCGCCTCTTTCTCGAGGTGGAGAAATCTTTTTAGAAAAATCTCTAATCCTATTTGTGGGATCGAAAATCCAACCCACGTGAGCTGCGTACAAGGTAATCGATTTACCAACTACGCTATGCCCGCTCCTAGGATTGTATGTTCTATCTTCGACCAAGAAAGATTTTTTGCTCGTTATCGCTTGAATATTGCTTTTGTAGATCTTAATTGTTTGCATAGTAATATATGCAGTTTTTTTGTTTATTGGCTCTGAAACTATTTTTGAGGCCGCGAACATTTTTGACGACCAGTTGACTGGTGATTTTGCTGCGCAAGTCAAAATCATTTATTTTCGAAAAATGTCCAATCCAGCCGTGTAAAATATCTCAAAATATTCTCCAAACTTGTCAAATCCAGTTCCTCTCCAGTGTAAGTGAAGTCAGCATGGTATTAGTTTCAACAGTGAAGAAAAACTTAAAAGTGAAAAGAACATAACCGGAACGACAAAAATTAAAAGGGTTTGACTGAAAAGCCACTCCCCGCCTAATGGGCCGTCGAATCCCGGTTTGAGGAAAACTGTCGTATCGATCCATTACCATTTCGTACTTTAAAAACCGTTATAAGAACCCAGCAGTGAAATTAACATTTATGCAAGGGGTGAGTCGCTTAGCACAAATCGAATTGTGCTCACAAACAAACAGCGTGGTAGCTTGTGCCGCAATGTGCCACGGTGTGCCATGGTGTTCAGTAAAACAAAAGCAATGGTTGCTATGAGTATTCAACTACACTTTGTTGTCAGTTTTTGAGTTGTCAAAAGTGTGCCTCGTTGTGCCACACATTGTGGTAATGAGTGAAATAATCGTGTATTACTGTGAATCGTAATCTTATATCGTGTTATCGTAGGTGATACAATGTGTATGGCACATTGTTCTAAGCGACACACCCCTTGCATTTATGGCTCGTAAGTCGGTGAAAAATCCCCGTTTCCAAGTGACGAAATATCAACATTCTCATATCACCAAGCATACTAAGACCCAGGAGGCTGATTGCGTTTGCCGAAAAGTTGGAAGCAGTGAAAACGTACCTCAAGATGATAAACGTGGATCATATCAAGAAGGAACTGGAATTCATCAACTAAAATCGGAGGACATCTACCAGGCATCGAGGCACAACAAAGAACTAGCCCGTCGTGGGTGCGCATACCATGATCACCTTAGAGGGCTTAAAATATGAGGCTGAGCATTATTATTGAAAGGTAAAATTCAAATCCTTGCGAAGTGAGGTCAAGCAGTGCACAATTTGCCAAGCCTTCATGAAATCATCTAGTACATAGCAAGTATTGCCTCCAAACGGGCTGAAATCGTGAAAATTCAGCAGCAGACATCCCCGGAAGTTATATCAAAAACAGTTAAACAGACGTGTTCTGCGTACTGGATATTGGTGAGATCGTTTCAAATTTTACCTAAAGTAATTGCTATAAGCTCTACTTGTTGTACTGATAATCTGATTAGATTATTCCAATCATTTTCGTTATTATGATTGCCGTATGAATGTTTTGCATCGGTTATAGTTTGTAATTAATGTATTATTTTTAGTAGAATAGTGTTTGGGAGACGATTTGGAACGTAGTTACCATACGCACCAGACTTTTTATATGAGCATTGAAATTAGTGAAACCGTATAGAGTGTTATCTACTCATCCCGAACTGTTAGAATCCTTCTTGGAGCTGCTTGAGGTTTTTTTTCTCTTTCGTTTTTATATTTCTAATCAACCGATTTCGACAATTTTCTTTATCATTATTCCAGAGAGCGAGTAAAGGCGCTATAACCTTGGCTCTATAAGCAGGGCAGGTCTAATAACCTCTGCCCCATCCCAGGAACCTAGGACCAAAGGAGTGACATTAACCCTCTTAGCCAAGTCACTCCCAACGATTTATCAAACCCCTATCAAATTGAAACGGTTGTGTACGGTTATCCACGTTTCTTCCTTTTTCGAGGTTCAAAATGATTCGTTGATCAAATTCTTCATTAAATGAATAATTTGATTGCCGTATTTTTTTGAATCATCTTTATTTTGTACGCTGCACAGTTGGCCTGGCCGCTTTAATGTTTATGTCACATAGTATATGAACCACAAACATTAATATTGACAAGAAAAATTGTAGGCGAATGTCTGCAGTTTTCCAGGATCCCTACATGTATTGGCTGTGTATGTGTAGACTAGACTAGACTAGATTGGCTCTGAAACTATTTTTTCACAAAGCAATTGTTTCGGAATCAATAGATAGATAGAATAAATCAGTTTTGCGGTAAAAATTTCTTGAATAAAAGACGATCTGGATCACGTGCTCAGATACGATTTTCAAATGGAAGTCTTTCGAACGTACTAAACCTCACATTTTTCGATGAAATAGAGGATTCCAACATATTAAATTGGAGTACAATTCTTTGCAAATTTTGAGACATACACTCAATTAGGTTGGCATAGTAGCGTTCCTCGAGAATAGTTGGAGGGTATTGGGTTCTAATATTTTTGTGAAATAAGAAGAGGCTCCTTATGGGACTCTATTAAAAGTATATAAACCTTTTTACAGTATTAATAACCATAAAATTTCTCGAACGATTAGACAAAGATAGTTGAGTTGAGTATAAGCCCCTTCCAAATCCAGAGTACAAAAAAACTTTGCATCCAGATAGATTTGCAAATAAATCTTGAACCGATGGTAAAGGGTAAGTATTTGGTATTAACAGGTTATTTATTGACACCTTACAATGACATGGTTTTGACAGGCGTAATAACTTTTTCCTTTTGCAAGTTATCTAGATAATTTAAAACTTTTTCCCTCAATCTATAAGGTATGTCGTATGCTTTTCTGAAAATAAGTGTATCGATTTTAAGAATAAGTTTCGCTTCATAACCTATTATAGGCATAGAGAAATCTTTTCTAAAAGTTTCAAGAAATTTCTGTTAAATTCCGCTATCTTATTATTTTTGTCGAAAATATTGTGGACTGAAAAAGTTGCAGCAAAGCAATTTTGCCAGGTAGGAATAAACATGTTCTACCAAGCAACGGATAAAAATTATGTTCACAATTTATTATTAACAGTTTCAATGTTTCAGTTTGGCCTTTGAGGTTATCATTGGATCAAGATCGCGGAGACACAACCCCTAAAATTTCCTTGCCCATATCAGATTCATCATTCTCATCAATGATTTAATTTTTCACGTTTTACGTAGGTGAAAGCACATCATGTAGGCTATGGGAGAATTCAGTTTTATAAAATTCTAAACTGAAAAAAAATAAAGTACGATGTCTATTCCCCTTTAAAATATCTACGTAGCATGACATGACCCCCTACCCCCTGTCGCTGAACATCATCACAAAATACAAAACTCCCCCTCCTCCATATAAAGCTAGTCATTTATGGATGGTCCCTATGTAGTAGTTAATATCAATCATAAAAATTCCACGACTTGTTGTTTTAGCCCCTGTTGGATTGCAATGGATCATTAAAAATATCTATATTGAATATGGCATGAGCGTATCTTCAGTTTTCGTAGCCCCTGCACCCCGCCAACGTTAAATTTTTCCATCAGTTCCGGGGACTGACAAATTCAAATTCATTGCATACATCCTGTTAGTTTCGATACCCGATCCAGTTAAATTGGCAAAATGTATCTGCTCACCGATTGGCAAAAGAATGTATCTACTCACCGATTAGCATTATGCGTAAAACCATGAAATGATTTTGAACAATTCCTTCCTTGCACACTTCGACAGGAATACATTTCACGTTTCCGGACCATTTTGTTTGTTTTGGTTTGCATTATATGAAAATCTTAAAATAGAAAGTTATTTTCAGTAAAATTTGAGTTAAGAAAAGCGACAGGATGCACGGTAAAACAAATATTCACTATGGGTTTTGTTCTACCTATTCCAACACTGTTGCTGCTGTCACGTAGGAATAGCTAGAACAAAATCCATAGTGAATATTGGTTCTGGCGTGCGTCCTGTCGCCTCGTGTGCATATAGATTAAAATTTCATATTCTTTAACTTTTAAAACATATTAAACATATTTAAATATTAAAAGAAAGTTATCTTTGGAAGTTTGAAAGCTGTTCTATATTGATTCTTCTTGTTTGTAGATTATTATTTCAAAGTAACATCCAATTCTTGCATTTTAGAAAAAATATGGATTTTCATGGAAACCCCCTTCAAACTGAATTTATGGCTATGTCACTGATTCAATTGGAAAATTATCGCACATCTTGAAGTTTTCCCAAGAATTAAATTTATTGTTAAGTTACAGTAGTACTTAACCGTAAAATTGAAATTTGGTCGTGTACTAACTTGAAACTACACTTATGAGCTAAAGAACTTACCCTGCCGAATTTTCAACTTACAAACGATCGGGGAATTATTCAAAATTTATTTGCAATACTTTTGTTGGTCAGGTCAGAAAATCGGTTCTGGCTTTACAAAGAAATCCCGCGCCATGTGAGCTATATTTAATACTCATAAATCTTCTAGCTCGAAGTGCGCCTTATGATATTTTAGATATAAATTAAAAACATAAATGTCAACTTTCTGAAGTAATTTGGAGACATATTAGCTAGTTTTGGGCAACCTAGAAATTATCCCTGCTTTGGCGGTTCAAACGGTAAGGTACTGGTCTAATATAGCATTCGTCGTATGTGCGGATCTCATCCTTTAGATTCCATTCCTGGTTGTCATTCATTAGATTCCATTCCTGGTTGCATTCGAGAATTGTTAGGACACACTTAGATCGATTCGATAGAACATTGTAGAGTGAACGTATTCGAATAGCGCAACTCATATAAAATATTTGCACCTAAATATTACTGTAATGTCATGTCAAATTTCACCAAATCGATGATCAATGAATAATACGCAATTTAAATTATCCGAACACTTGCGGAAATTTTCTAAACGGGCCCGCGAAATTGCGGAATCATGCTCTTCAATTAAATTAAATTAAATCAACGCGACGATCGATAAACACTGCAGTTACAATTATAGAATCCGGTTAATCGAACCAACAATTCTTGACTAAGGTTGAACAGAGAAACGGACAAAAATCGAAAACGAAAAAAGCAGTTTTTTCCACACCGTTTGTTAGATCCTCAAGAAAATCAATCAGCTTATGTAGAATATTGTAACAGTACTGCTGAATGATTTTCTTGAAAATCTAACTAACGGTGCTGAAAAAACTACTTTTGTCGTTTTCGATTTTTGCCCGTTTCTCTGTTCAACCTTAATATTTCTGACTGATCATTATTTTTCCATTTCGACGCGAGAATATCTGTCGCTTCAAACAGTAGATAACACACCAAAAAATAATGAAATTTAAACGACATGTAAATCAATACGAATGTAAACATACAACGATTGAATCGAAAATTTGATTGAAAATTACGTTAAAATCGATTGGAGCATCAAACAGCATACAATTTTACACTTTCATTCGTGTAATATTACATGTCATTCATTTTACAGCAGTATTCGAGTAAAAATACATAAGAAGCGCATTGGTTTTCCGTTTAAATTAACTGTAATTTTCAATCCACGTGTAAAATTATAATAAAATTCGTTGAAGGAAGCACGACAAGTCGTGTGTGTTTGTGGTGGAACTTAATTTTACATTTATATTCATGCTCCAAATATGTGCATGGAAATAAACTTAAAATTACAAAATATTTTTTTCTGTGAAGATGAACTCGGCGGCTGTCTGATCCTATACGATCACCCAAAACATATACGAATACTGAGGTCACAGACATCCGTAGGCCTGCGTGCACAAAAACTAGGCATGTTTCCGCGATGTTCTTCCCATAAATAAAACCGCTTTGACGAGGAAAAAAATTTTTTTTCGCCCGGCTGAAAAACCTGCAACTTTCGTAAACTGGCAATATATTTCTCGGTTTTCTCATCATAAACATGTTTTTTAAAGTGAAACAAAAATTTGGGTAGTAGAGGGTTAATCGTATCGAACGGGTACAGCAGAGTTTTATCAGGTATGCACTTAGTCGGTTACCCTGGCAAAATCGTTTCCAGCTTCCTCCATAAGAAGACCGTTGTACCCTCATCAATCTCCCTACGTTGCGAAACAGACGAATATTTCTGCAACGACTTTTCATTTACGGCCAAAATAATCCCTTGGATGGTAGCTGTCAACTCTTCAATATTGTCTATTCGCTTGATGTTACAATTGTAAAAAAGTCGTTTAAATTACCAACAGACTTTAGAAGAATTAATTTTTAGAATAACAATGTTCCGAGAAAAATACTTGGAAACCGGAAAGCAGAATTGATCTGTTAGGTATAAGTCTGCAAAAAAGATAGAATCAAATATTTTCCACATCGACAAATCGGGTCGTATATGGACATATGTGGGCATTAGAGGGGCTCGATTATCACATTTTTCAGCACAGCACTTTTTAAGTTCCTTTTGTGATCCCAAATGCCTGTGCAAAGTTTGGGAGCGGTTGGTTGCTTCCCGGGTTTGCGCATTGCGTTCAAAGTTTGTATGGGATTTTATATGGGGAAATCAATTATTTTGTATTTACCGTAATAAAGATCGCAATTCCATTCAATATGAAAAACCAGCTTTATAAAACTATAGTTCAAACCTTGGTTAACAACTTTGTCGAAGACGGTAACTAGCTACGAGCTTTCAAAAAATAGTTATAACGATTTTAAAACTTATGGTTCAATCCAAATACAGAAATTCATTATTTCTTCCAACACTGTTAGTATACCACCGACACCGATACTTTAAACTTAAATAAATGAGAATATAGTCATCTCAGAGACTTGGTACCTTTGAATGAAATGTTCCGAATGAATTGCTGAATAACATAGACGTAGTCAGAAAATGAAAAGAAGAGGTGGTGTGGCTTGTGTACTCCCCAGTCTCCTTTTTAGATAGTTTAGTATAACCATCCCAGCTCAGGAGCCATCTTCAACGCAGGTTTATACCGCCGAATTAAAAATTAATCCTACGTGTTTGAGTGCTACTACTTAAGGGCTCTACTGTTATTTCATTTAAAATGGTACAACGGTTTATAAGTTTTACATATTTTAAAACTCTATTTCTTAGCCGTTCAGAGTCAGAATTTAAAAAATGCATATCCTTAGATTCCTTGAAGTTTCGGGATTATTTTTATTGAAGTTTTCGTTTGAAGATCTAGGAACGAAACCCGGATAGTTACTTCAAACAAGCGTTTTTTGATGAAATTCAGTTGGGTTCACGCAAAACAGTGGTGATCTTGGTGAACCAGAAATATACTTCAGGTTAGAACCCAACGCGATTTCCAGACCTGAGTTAGTTTTTGCCTCAAGCAAAAACAACACATAAATTTGTAGGAGTAAATCTTAAATATTGTAAATGTTATTTTCCACAACAAAGGTTCTAGTATGATTCATATTTGGGTCTGTCAAAGTATTAAGAAAGTTCAGTCGTTCACATTTACAAGTACGTAATGATTCTTTGTCTTATACAAAACAATCTAAAAAGGGATTGGGGAGTACACAGACCCCCTTCTTCTTTTCATTTTCTGACTACATCTATGTTTTTCAGCAATTCATTATGAACATTTCATTCAAAGGTATCAAGTCTCTGCTATGAATATATTCTCATTTATTTCAGTTTTTAATGTCGATGTCGGCGGTGCACTGGCAGTGTTGGAAAAAATAATAAATTTCTGCATTTGGATTGTACCAAAAGTTTTAGAATAGTTGTAACTATTTTTTGAAAGCTCGTAGCTAGTTACCGTCTTCGACAAACCGTCTTGTTTTTTTCATATTGAATGAAATAGCTATCTTTATTAACGTAAATGCAAAATAATTGATTTCCCCATATAAAATCCCATACAATCCCATCACCCATATAAAATCCCATACAACCCGGGAAGCAACGAACCGCTACCAAATTTTGCTCAGGCATTTGGGACCACAAAAGGAACTCAAAAAGTGCTGTGCCCGCTAGTTTAAATCATTTTTTATCATCAAGATTTCCCATACATCCGCCTGCCACTCTACTGGGCATACATACACTCCACAGAATGAACCAGCTGTTTCTAAAGTACTAGTGAGTTTCGCTGTACACTTGGTAGGTAAACAACATGCATACGATAAAATGTTGGCATACTAGTGTTGTATAGAGTTTGATGATCAGCAGCGGTCTGAACAACGCAAGCATCAAGGCTTCTTGTCCATTACTTTGACATTTTGCTTTATCTTGCTTGCTTAAATACGCATCAAAGAAAAATTGTATAATGAAACGCCATACTCAAAGAGAAGAGCATAACAAATACTGCTGATACGTTTGCCTATATTGATAAGATTTGGTGTATATAAATACTTTCGGTCAAACTAAAGTGAATGCAGCGTCAATCAGTTTACGTGCAGTGAAATGGAGCAGCTCCCAGCGACTTTTGTGGATAGTTTCCACAATGAAGCTAGCGTTAGAAAAATGAAATACAACACATTTGGCAGGACCGGTTTAAAGGTATCGGAAATATCTCTTGGAACCGGCACGTTGAGTAAGCTTTACGGGTATGCTACAAACCGAAAATAAACTACAAGTAATATTAGCTCATCTATACTTTCTTTCCTCTTCACAGTCCTCTAGGAGAAACCGAGGGAGTCAAAGCAGTACATTTGGCACTGAAAGAGGGTATTAACTACATTGATACAGCTCCGTTCTACGGTCAAGGCCGATCTGAAGAAATTCTCGGGCAGGCTCTCAAAACCGTTCCTCGTCAGGCTTACTACATTGCCACCAAAGTTGGACGGTACGAGATAGAGTTTGATAAAATGTTTGACTATAGCGCAAAAAAGACGCGCGAAAGTATAGAGAAGAGTTTAAAACTACTTGGTGTTGACTGCTTAGATGTGGTTCAGGTAGTCATCTTTTTGTTATAAGTTTTACAAATCTAAAATTGAATTTTTTCATTTATTAAAGATTCATGATGTGGAATTCGCGAAAGATTTGAATTTGATAGTGAGTGAAACTTTACCGGAATTGGAGAAACTGCGAACTGAAGGAAAACTGAAGTTTATCGGAGTGTCTGCATATCCAATAGACGTTCTAAAGGAGATTATCTCAAGAGCACCGGGGCGTTTCGATACTGTACTATGTTACAGCCGCAACACATTAATTGATGACACTTTGGGGCAATATTTGCCATTTTTTGAAGCGAGCAATATGGCAGTGATCTGTGCTGCAGGTCACGGTATGGGTTTGTTCACCAATGCTGGTCCACAAGCTTGGCATCCCGCCCATGATCAAACGAAGCAGGTTTGCTTGGAGGCGAGCGAGTTCTGCAAGAAGGCAGGAATTGAGCTTGGAAAATTGGCCATGTATCATTTCATTCAAATCAAAGGACCTGCTACATTTCTGTGTGGAATGCAAACCGAGGATCTGGTTAAGATTAATTTGGATGCCTACTACGACGGATTGACACCCAAAGAACATGAAGTATTGGCTTATTTGAACAAAAGGTACTTATATGTCTACCAAAAAGTAACTTTCAACTAAAAGATTTTTTTCAGTATTTTCCCAAAAAATAACCATGCACACTGGGAAGGAATTGAGGTTCGGAGGTATTGGAATGCTATCAATAGTGGAAAAAAATTCTGAAATGTTATGACCTAAACAAAATGATGTAAACCATGGCAATACAATAAATGTTTTGGTTTAGAAACTGATTTCAATCTCGGTAAACTGATTTTTTTTACATTTCATGAAACAGAATTTTTTTGTTAGTTAATTGATGGCTGACTCATAAACTTAGTAGTCCTTATTGATAACTATCGCACTTTTGGATCAAAGTTCTGTTTCTGGAGGTGTGAGTTGAAGAGTGCGATCACGCATGAAATTCCTTTAAACTTTTTCTTTCACAATAGAAAGGTTATATTTCTCTAGTACTATAATGACGATGTTGATGGACATGGCATAATTTAACATTTAAGTATAAGTTTATTGATATTACTTGTTGTAAAAATTGTTGTGTCTAATTAATCAGTTCTCTTTAGCAGTATCAACGAATTAATGTTAACATGGATTTATGTCTCAAAATGTAAATCGTCGCTGTTGTGCTATCTTATGACAAACGCCATTTTGGGGTAAACTGATTTAAATATTTAAAAGTTTTCAGAATTTTGAAATTCTGCTTGGTTACTGAGATATAGGGAGAAACAGGATGAAAAAAATGTGAGTTTTTTTCTTCGAATCATTGTAACATAGGTGTTCGCGCGTAAGACCCGGGATTCTCGAGCACTTGCAATGAAACACGCGAATTGTTCGAACATGCAAATTAACGCGAACACCAATTTATTTGTGATGTAAAAAACATTAGTTCTGTACTGTGCAGTGGTATATTTCGAACTGTCTGATATGTTTGGTGGTTATAAAGGGCTGACCGTTGAGCAAGTAGATACGAATCAGTCAAAAAAGCCTTTTCGCTCATTTTCCCGATCGTATAGATACAGTGCAGTGCAGTGAGAGCAATAAGTAATAAGTATTGAATATTATTAGAGATGTTCAAAATTCCTAACTTGATCTCTTTATCTCGCTCAAACATAACCGGCCACCTTGAAATATCTGATTTCAACTTTTAATTCTGTCTTCCCTATCTCCTATCTGTTTTCATCAACTCATTTTGCTTATCTATTATCAGTAAATACTAGGTACAAATCAATTTTTCACTTCTGTTTTGAGTTCATTTCTGTGTTACGATATATACCATGCGCAGTTAATCTTCTTCGATGTATATAAAATTCTTGCTGCTGCTGATGGTATATATATTGGCTCCGTTGACCTTGGCTTAGTTTTGGTTACTGGCCATTCGATGATATATTCAACTGGCTGCTGTCATTTCCCTTTTGTAGTTAGCTGATACAACACTTAATCGTGATCGGATTTCTGGACTGCTTGCTGGCGGTTAAATTGACGGTTGGTTGTGATTAATTTTCATCTTCATCGGGCCTCTGTCGGTGTATCTTTCAGGTTTGTCATAGATGTGTACCAATTGGATTGGTTTCCATTTGCTGAGCTGATATATTGGAACGGTGCGATGTCTCTGACGTATGATGACGCTGTATGTTTCTTCTGAATTAATCATAACGCTGGTATATCGATGAGAGCGGTTGAACTACGATGACAACGGTGGAAGCTCTACCTTGCTGCTATCACCAAAAGAGCTGGCCATGCCTTTTGGGGATGACTTCGAAGAGGCTCGAAGATCGAATAGCGCTATTTCAACCTTCGTTGCTGTCATGAATGAATGGGTCTCGAAAATATACCAAACGTTTTATAGGATTTAGTGAGGGATATTGATCGGGGACAGCGAAAGATTCGAAAACTGATGTGTGATATGCCGGGTTAAATTTTGTGTTTGGTACGTTTTATCCGGATCCATTTTTCGCGTATTCTGCATCTTCATCTGATTGTCAGTGATGTACCTCATGTGTTGTTCATTCCGATGCTTGCTAAACTTGTGACAGGTTTCGCTTATCGACTGTTTATTCTCGAGTGAGCAGTAGCAGGAGCCAATATGGGGTGAACCTATTATACGGATGGAAGCACTGTCTTCAAAATTCGAAACACAAGTTTGTTGCTCTTGAGGATTTGCAGTATAACATAAGTGAACAGTAGCTTGAGCATCGGGTTGGCCTTCATTATATCGACCAGCAACAATCCAACCAAACACTGTTTCTTGTAGAATAGGACCATCATCAGTTGCCTTGAATTTTCCGTTGGATAACAGCTCCAAATAATAAGCAGCTCCAATGATCACGTCGATTGGACCAGGTTCATTAAATCCAGGGTCAGCAAGACATTCGGAGTTTGGTAGGCACCATCTGGATGAATCGATGATACTGCTTGGTAGAGGTAAGGTTAGCTTCGGCAGGACATAGAACTGCATCTCCTTCTCGAATGTTGAAATTGTAGGACATCTTGCACCAACTTCAGCAGACACTAGTCTCGTGGACACACAACGGGATGCTCCGATTCCATGGACGGCCAAGAATGTCGGGGATTCTCTAAATTTCAGCTTTGTTGTGAAATCAGTTGACATGAAGCAGTGCTGAGAGCATGAATCTAGCAAAGCTCGAGCTAGCATCGAATTTCCGAATCGATCTGTGACTCTTATGAGAGCCGTTGACAAAAGAACATTCTGTGTGGGTTGTTTCGGTAGTGCGACGTAACTCTGACTGGTAATGTTAGCTGTAGTGGACTGTATGTTTGGATGCAAGTTGGTGTTGGTGGATGCGTGCGCTTGTTGAATGTGTTCTTCTTGATATTGATTAGGTGGTGTTGTTTGCGCCGGTTGCGTGGGTGATTCTTCGATCTGGGGACTTAACTGTGAATGTGGAGCGCAGGATCTCTGGTGGTCAGTGTGCAGCATTGAATGATGTCTCTGTTGGCAGTGATGACAAACTCCACGTTCGCAATGCTGAGCGTAGTGTCCGGGCCGAAGACAATTACGGCATAATCTGCTCCGTGTCACAGCTTCGATTCTTTCAGGGATCTTCATCTTCTGGAACTTAACACATTGAAAGGCAGAGTGCCACGTATCACAGCAAAATGGACAAGTGTTGGATGTCCTGACGATGGTATTGCAGACTGATGGCTTGAATTGTCGTTGTTCTGGTACCGTTGTTTTTGATGGGGCAACTAATTGTAATACTGAACAATAACTGCGCAGAAACCTAATAACATCTTCATAATGTGGAACCGATTTACTGTTGTGATGAGTCTCCCACTGTTGTAGCGTGGATGAGTCTAATTTAGAACATACCATATAGGGTGATGAGCCTATTTTGGCACCATTATGGAGAGGGTCGCACTATTTTTTGAATAACTTAAAAAGAAGCCATATTACCTATAACCTTTTTCAGAATAAAGTATCAGTGTACTGTTTCTTAAACATCTGTATAATGCTTATTTGGCAGAATTGTCTCAATTTTCAGCATAAATGAAAATAAATGTTCTATTCTGTGCATCTATTCCCACCTGAACGTTCCAATTATCGCCTCATGGGTGTGCCGATTTCCACCTCATCGAAAAACAATCTAGTTGAAACGCAATGCCTCATATTTCATTTGCGTCGATTCTAACTAGGTATCCAGATCATGGACGCCAACGCGTGATTTGTAAAACGAATTATTCTGCTTTTTTCAGCCGATCAAAACAAACGTAAACATTACGCACACGAAAGAAACTCATCAGCTGTTAGTAGAAGAGCGCCCAGAACTGCGCATGCAGGAAATAACCATGCGAAAGTTAACAACTGGAATATAAAGTTCACATCACACATTACTTCCTCCCGATCCAAATTGTATGTGCAAATGAAAATAAAATATCTGCGATCAACAATTAGTTGAATAACTTGAAATAATTGATTACTTATACCTGAAATTGCATAACATTATGTTTTCAAGTTCATGTTTTGGTTTGGCCGCACTGGTGATTCTTTTCTGTATGATGGATGCAAAAAGTTGGTTTTGATTGTGGTAGTGTATCAGCAAAACATGCCAATAATAGGAACCCCCGTATTTAGTTTTATCCTATTATAACACTAGGCCTATTCTAGTGTTTGACGAGTGCTTTTAAAGCGAAATAATCGTAAAAAGGTTCTCCAGCTAAAATAAAGGTATGTATCAGTGCAATATTTAATATATTTGTGCCGGAATAACGAGATATGAGGCGGTAAATGCTGGCTCGAAAGTGTTTATTTTGCTAAGCGCCGTTGCGTCCTGTTTCGGTTCACTACGCGAGTGAGGCGGATCAGCAGATATTTCAATAAGGTGATTTTGTTTTAATTAAAAGTTGGATTTAGTGGATAGTTCTGAATACGTATGTGCACAACAAATAAAGAATATAACTTGAGCTTTTTTTGCACACCTGTTTTAGCCAAATTGATATTGTCATTATCTCATATGCTTGGTTCGAAACCAAGGGGTACGAAATAGGGTCACAATAGGCTCTACTGCCATAATAGGCACATCACCCTACGCCAAAATTGTGCTCCATTCAGTTGGATTCTCTCCTATCTTTTCAAGCATCTGAACGTTCTTCTCAAACTCACTTAGTATATGATTCAGTCCGTCGTACGTTTCTCGTTTCAGTGGCTCCAAGTTGAACAGAACATCGAGATGAGTCTTTACAATCAACTTTTTATTTTCGTAGCGCATCTCTAGGGTCATCCATGCAACAATGTAGTTAGCAGCAGACAAATCGATGGAATTTATTTCCTGCAGAGCCTCATCTGCCAGTGAAGCTCGGAGGTATGTGAACTTATCTGTATCTGTTAACTGCGAATTATCATGTATTAAACTTTTAAAGGTGTCTCGAAAAGTAACCCATTCTCGAATGACCCCTCTGAACGTTGGAAGACGAATTTCAGGTAGTTTTACTTTACATAATCCATCAGCACGATGCGAGTCATGAAGAGAACCGTCGGTAGATCGCACTATGTCGCCTTGGGATTGCAACTGTAACAGTCTCGCTTTTAGATGGCAGAAACGATCATCGAATTCTTGCATAATATGAAAGTTTTCGTCGTCTAAATGATCCAGAGCTTCCTTCTTCATATCCGGGTCACTGTTTGCCTGTTTCTCCTTCTCTGCATCTTCCAAAATAAGCTCAATCTTTCCTCGAACCGTGAAAAACTCCTTGGCAGCATCTTCTAGCATTTGTAACCGTACTATGATTTCACACTCATCGCGTTCGTCAGCGCTCCTTCCTAGAAATCGCTCGACTGAGTCCAGCATTCCCAGAAGCTGGCGTTCCCGTTTCTGTAGCGCTCTTAATTCACCGCTCATCTTATGAGACACTGACTTTCACTAAATTGCCCTCCGAAACAGCTGCACTATTCTCCAAAATCCTTCGTCTGTGATGCTGTACGGCCGCGACCTTCTCCCTGAGTTACACTGGTGGCGTGTTAAAGCTACAATGACGCTACAGTTCAGTATGCGATGGCGTCGGTTAGCGTCAAAAATGGAGTTCTCCTTTTGTTCGATGAGACGCGCGCGAATTTCACGAACTGACACGGCTTTTTGCGTCACCGTTTTACAAGTACCCGTGAACCTGTGCTGATAGCATCCGGTTCGAAGGACCAAAATGTTCGCGCGTAAGACCCGGGATTCTCGAGCACTTGCAATGAAACACGCGAATTGTTCGAACATGCAAATTAACGCGAACACCAATTTATTTGTGATGTAAAAAACATTAGTTCTGTACTGTGCAGTGGTATATTTCGAACTGTCTGATATGTTTGGTGGTTATAAAGGGCTGACCGTTGAGCAAGTAGATACGAATCAGTCAAAAAAGCCTTTTCGCTCATTTTCCCGATCGTATAGATACAGTGCAGTGCAGTGAGAGCAATAAGTAATAAGTATTGAATACTGTTAGAGATGTTCAAAATTCCTAACTTGATCTCTTTATCTCGCTCAAACAATAGGATTTGCTCACGTTATATTGAAGTTTTAGATGTTTTTATGTGTAAAAATGTCTAAGGAACACAATGGAAATATTGCATGCTTGGCAACACTGTAAACAAAAATTTATTATTTTTTAGATTTCTAGATTTCTTGACTGATTTCCTTTAAAATGCATCTCACCGATTGTTTCTACAACCAAATAAACCGAAGATATGAATAAAAGTTAATAATCGATGCTAATGGAAAATTTTCCGCGCATAATTATGACACAACATACACATTTTGTCATCGAAACACACGTTTGATGCGACTTTTGTTTGCATTTCTAGCAGATATTCTCAATATTGTCAACCGATCTTCGTAATATTGGAGAGATTAATAAAGAATAGATAGAAGCATGAATTGTCTTCTCTGAATAGTTTCAACTATTTATAACTTTCAAGATATTGAATATCAATATTTACTGTATCGATTTTGTTGGCTATTTTCGGAAAATTTAAGACTAAGAGAAACGAAAGCAATGAAATTGAAAGACGGATAGGTATTCTAGAGCGAATCAGTTAAAGACTTAGAACGGAAAACTAGCACTAGCCAGGTTCATATGGACATGATCGCAAGGAAATGTAAAGAGTCCTTTGCCTTCTGCTAAATAGGAGTTGGGCGTTGCACCCAAGTCTACCGCATGGTCTTTGATAGAACATAACTCATCATCATGTTTCACCGCCGACATCGGCAAAAGGAACTTCACAAATCCTCCCCGAGAACGACCATGCGACCATTCTTTTCCCCTTATGCTAGCATCAAGCCGTGCCGTATGCATCCAATCGACACCAAGCTATCGGTGTCGCACCGATCCTATTAGGGCCCCTTACACGCGCAATGAAAGTGTCATTAGTAAGTAGTACTGAAATTGTATGAAAATTCCGTCCTTACTCGCCTTACACGATCAACAAAAGTGACATTACTGGTCAGTAATGACATTACTAACAACTCGTGTAAGGGCCTTTATTGTGATTGAACTACTTGTTGATTTTTTATTTGGAACCAAAGGAGTGACATTAACCCTCTTAGCAAAGTCACTTCCAACGATTTATCAAACCCTCAACAAATTGAAACGGTTGGTATGGTTGTCCACGTTTCTTCCTTATTCAAGGTTCAAAATAATTCGATTTGATTTAATTATTCATTAAATGAATAATTTCATTGCCGCTTAATTTTGAATCATCTTTATTTTGTACGCTGTACAGTTGGCCATTCCACTTTAATGATTATGTCACATACCATATGTACCACAAACATTAATATTCATAAGAAAAATGGTAGGTAGAAAAATTCTCTAGGATCTCCACATATATTGGCTGTGTATGTGTAGAGTAGACTAGACTAGACGAGAACTTTTCTAAACAATCGAATTTAATAACAAACTTTGTATTATAGTTTTTGTTTTCAAATTTTATAAATTTTAACAATTATAAGATCACTTCTGCATCAAGATCAATATCAATATATTGCCATTATGTTCATCCAACAATAGAAAATACTTGTTATAATATTTCATTTTTTTATTCACCATAAGTTAAAACTTATCTCCATACTAAATTATTTTGGTTGCGCACTCGTGCTGCAGTAGCAAACAGGAAGCCCAGGATTGCAAACAAGTTTAAAGGCATGGATACGACGACTAGCATTGACTTACTGACTCATTGACGCAATAATTCACTTGCTCCGTGTGATCCCGACGGGCGATGGCCATATGCGATGGTTCATCGGTGGTAAACATAACATAACACTGCACCGCATGGAAAAACTCATACGTATACGGTTGTGAATTGATGCTAGAAGCGGGGAAAGAAAATCGCCAGAGGAAAACATTGCTACTACTAGCCTACATTCGAAACCTGTACTTCGCTACCGGTTCGCCAGCCTACTAATATGTATCGTTTCATTTTATTTTTATGATAAGAGCTATTAACAGTGATGTAATTTTCAGGAAAAGCTAGCACCTATTATAAAAATGCTGTAGTTGGTGGATTATGCAATCCAGGAAAAGATATCCGTCAGTGCATAGAATAACAAGTAAATGAATGACACCCACTCATCATAGGCATCATTATTGCATTATGGGGCGATGGTATCCAAAGGCGTAAATTTCGTTTGATGTAGTACTTATTTTCCAAAACTCTTGAAGGGTAATGAAGAATAGCCGTCATGCTCGTGTTGCATAAAGTCTTGAGCGCTTAACCACATTGCATGTATGCAATCTTTTCAAGTCCAAGTGCAGTTGGGTTTAAATTTTGAATCAAATAATTGTCAATAATAAGTTATGGAAATTGTAATATTTTATTAAATTTTATTCACTCATTGTTCTATTGTAGATTGGAGATTCGGTGTACCATAGTTGTTGACAAGAGTTCAGTATTTAGTAAACTAGAGAGTTTACGTTATGTTAAGCCGTTCAGTTATGTTAAGCCGTAAACATACATTTCAGTTGATTAGCAGTGAAAGCTCATGTGCGAGCACCGATGAACTGATTTTCGCGCCTTGCGCTTGTGTACAGTTGCGGTGGAAATATGACGGAAAACATTTGCATTGTTCGTTCTAGCGTGTAATGGAAAATTGGTAATTGCGGAGTTTTTATTTCGATTGACATATATTAATTTCATGGTCGATTTTTTATCAGCTTCCTATTCCTTATCATAAAAGCATAATAAGAAAAAAAAAAAAAAGCTATTGCGTTCAGAAATAATCTAAAATCGGTAACTTACGAGCGTTAACGGAGCCGTCTCGTAACGACAGTAGTTTTACAAAGGTTAACCCTTTATAAGGCGGTGGCAACTATATTGCCACCATTTCGATTCGTTCACAATGCAAGAATATGATGTAGTAAGTGTTCAAACCTTATGAAATCTACTTGTTAGGAGTCTGGCAACTCTTTCTATTTCATGCTTCTATTTTAATACAGCGAATAGTTTCAGATTGGTGAAGAGTTTTGTGAAAAAAATAACATCGATTTCCTTTTGGACAGTAAAATTAGCTCGATTTAGCTCTAGACCCTATAAATTGATGATGCAAATTTGTAAAAACTATTTTTAATCTGAAAACTTGGTTTATGAGTGGCAAAAATTACAAAGAAAAAAATTAAATGAATTTAAATATGTGGCAATAGAGTTGCCACCGCCCGTTAATAAACATCAGTCTTCCTAATGTTTGATGTATTTCAAACGAATATAAAGACAAATCGAGCTGGATCAGAAATTAAGAAAGAAATGAAGGTGGTTTACTGCTTATTATCTGAATAACATTTAATTACCTCTGTATTCTAAGCATAAGTTGAAAAATCAAATCACAAATTACAGACGTATAGTCTAGAACGAAATTTATTTAAAGACGGGTGCACAGTTTTCAATCATATGCGTTCAATGAAATATCACTTTATAATACCAAAATATTGGGGAAATTTTGTACACTATATTCAACTCCAATATAACTGTTATATTTGTTATATTAAGGGGTTATATACAAAGTGGTGGCGAAAAAGTGAGCAAAGTTCGTGATTTTTAAAGCGTTTTATGCAAATTTTATTTGAAAAAGCGAAAGACAGATCGTTGGTAGCACTATCGAAGATAGAAAAAACAAGTTGAATTGAAAAAAAATATTCAAGGTTGTCGGAGTTATGGCCCATCTCCCGAAGCGTGTTTTTGGCAGACGTTTGCGGTGAACGCTCTCCAAGCCGAGCCGCTGAACTGAATTCCAAAAACTAAAAAGATTATTGAAGAAAAATGTATTGTGGTGTACTTGAACAAATCGGTTTCCCAATGGAAAAATTGTTTCTTGCAAAAAAACATGTTGACCAAAAACTTAAGTTTTTTGGTGTTCCAAATTTTAAACAAAAATTCATTGCGAAGAATCGAAAATTTTTTGGTGAAAAAGGAACCGTTCAAGTACACGGGAATGTAAATACAAACAATTCAAAAACAGTTGCGCAGCAGTAAGCATTGACAGTTTCAATTTTTTTAATTTTTTTCGTGCTTTTTTTATATTTTTAAAATTTTTATTTTCAATATTTTTTTTTATTTTTTGATAACGCACTGGCACTATACTCCTCCACTAGCATTCGATGCGATTATGCAGACAATTTCTTCAAATTCTGACAAACAAGTAGAGCTTCCCACATATATGCTCTTTTTGTGACACAAAATTAGAGATGATTTTACAAGGAAAAATGTAAGTTGTTATATGAAATCAATGATTGATGTAAACAAGTGTCGAACTCTGCCAAAAAAGTATGACGTTTCTATGATAGCTAAATATGCTCACTAACACCATCTATGAGCAAACAGCGGATTTAAGCTTATACACTTGGGAAGTGATTTCATGATTAGCTGATGTAATGTACGGACTACCAGATATATGAAAGAAACGATATCTGTCCGACTTTTTGACGACGCTTTTATCTTACTTTAAATCTGGCAGCTCATGCAGATTATAAACGAAACAAATTAATCAAATAAGGCTGCCAAATTGTGTAGTAGTAATACAGAAAGTCAGTGGCGTAGGATTAGAAGATTTCGGATGTATTGAATTTTTACTTTTTTGTCATCTTTTTAGCTACTCTTCTGTTCATTGTTGTAAAATCAAATCAATATCAAATAAAATATCTGCACGAATGCACTCTAATAGAGAATGATTTCAGAGTTCTGGAATCATAATCTTCAGATTTTCAATCGTGTTGAATTTACTTTTCAGGGAACGTACCGAAATATGGATTAGGCTCACTTTTTCTAATGGAGAGCTAAGTTGCAATAGGCTGAATGCTCATGAAACATAGAACTGCTTACCGAAAAATTGCATAAATTTCAACATTTGCTAAAAATGTTTTAGTTTGAAAATGCGTAGAGTTGAGACGAAAACCTAATATGATTAAGGAGGGATAAAGTTTTCAGCATGAAAAAACACTTTTTTGCGAATTTTTTCAGAACTTTGTGTGAAGCAAATTTATCAAAACTTTTGTGTAAGTGTTTCATTTCAATAACATGCTGTAATTTTTCTATGCAAGAATATCGACAAACGACTTGGTGACGAAGCTTTTTGTATAAGGTCTCTGGAAAAAAAAAACATTTGCGGTGTTACCTGCCATTCGAAAATTATTAAACCGATTTCTTTCAAATTTTGCATGCACATTCTATGTTAAAAATTACCTAACCTCTACGTTGAGTATTTGACATGACTTTTCATTTAAGGGGGTGTTTACTCATAAAAAGGCGGAATTTATCGTGAGAAATAGCACTTTCTATTTAAGATGAGTAAATAATCCCCTTCATTGAAAATTTATCTCAAAAACTCATCGTAGGGGTTAAGTATTGTTTACATAAAATGTGTATGCAAAGTTTGAAAGAAATCGGTTCAGTAGTTTTGGAATGGCAGGTAACACCGCAAATCATATTTTTTTAGAGACGTTCTACAAAAAGCTTCGTCACTGAGTTCTTTGTCGATATTTTTGCATAGAAAAATTACAGTATGTTTTTGAAATGATATACTATAATGTACAAAAGTTGCAAACCCTCCCTCAAAATAACGAGAATAACGCTTAGGGAAAGCAGATAATATATTTCGAAAAATGGCATTTCCGGTTGGCAGGACAAGCTTTATTTTTATGAGAATTAGGCTATTTGTGAAGGAAAACTTAAAAATAAGTAATTCTCATATTACTGTATTATACATTCTGTATATAATAAATCTTTTCTCCTTTTTTATTGGTCGGTTGTCACGGTAAAGATGTCACGTCTATCGATACCAGGACACATGCTAGTGAACTCGGGTGATTAGTAGTTATGCAGCCTAAGCTCGACCCTCATTAGCAGAAGACAAAGATTAAGCCCGTACGATATTAAGCCTGTTCTAATGACCCTGCCACTTCTAGTTTTCCTATTTGTTTACTTCACATCCTTGCTCTCACTTGAGTACTACGGCTCTAATTTTCATAACTTTCCCTATCCAGTAATCTCTAGCTAATTAAATGTCTTTAAAATGTGAAAAAACATCTTTTAGGGGGTAGTAGTAGGGGGAAGTGGGGGCAATTCGGACCCCCAGCTGTTTCTCAGCTATGGTAATATTATAGAAAGCGTAGGGTAATTTGGGGAGAGATGCCGCACATTTCTGAAAATCGATCCTGCATCCAAGTAAACCATTGAATATTCGATAAAATCATTTTTAATAATTGCGACAAGTCCCCAAAATACTGTAAAATGGTTTCCGTCATAAAAAAATTCATCAAATTTTCACGAACATTTTAAAAAAAGGTCATTGCGGGAGAGATGCCGCATGTGCGGGAAAGACGCCGCACTATGGTCACAATCTGAAAAATGGCGAACAAAAGTATTTTTTAGCTCTCGTTGATGTTTTTTTGTGATTGGGTGTCCAGCTGAGCTTCTTGAAGTTTGATTATACCTTCAAATCGGCTAGCACTTACGCTTTTCTTAAGGGGGTACTACCATTCCTAGGAAAAAAAATATTCAGCATTTTAAAAATATTTTTCTTTCGCAACCATGTGTAACGGTTAAATTTGAGTAACTTAATTAAGGGTACTATTTCTCTATATGTTTGTACGAGCGATATATATCTATGTGTTAGTAGGGGTTCTTTAAAAGCAGTTTTTGGCTGTTTCTCCTAAACTGAATTTATATAACATACGTTTGTTCTTGTAAGATTCGTTTTGAAAAAAAGAATTATTTCCTTGAAATTTTCGTTTTTATCCCAATATTGACATCACTACAAATCAATGCGTTCACGAAAATGAGTGCCTGAAACTCTAAAGAATAAATTGAAGTAACTAATACTTAGATACATATCGCCCGCTTAAATATATAGATAAATAGACTCATAATCCTATATGTCACTGTGTTAGGTCCGTTAGTTTGTGGATATACCTTATTTAGAACCTATACCTTACGCAAATGATCATTTAATGATATTCCGAGGTAAAAAAATACATTTTAGTTACGTGTCCTCCGCCATCGGGTGCGGCATCTCACCCGCAATTTTGATGCGGCATCTCTCCCAATTGTAGGGGAGAGATGCCGCACGACGACATTTTCCCCTGAAATTATTGATGACTGTACTCATGATCAGAATGCCTTCTAAAAGTTCCCAGCTATTCAATCGGTACTTGATTTACCAAAAAAAATTAACAATTCAGAAAAACGAAATTTTAAAATGGTCCTGAAAAATTTTCGACGCTCCGTGATGCAACTGGACGCATATAATCATTAATAAAATTTTGGTGAGTGAATAATAGGGATTATTTTACATCTCCAGTGTTGTAATTCTTCGAAAGACAATATCACAGTATCATATTACCGTATAAAAGTGACCCCATATACGAGATATAGGGAGTGCGGCATCTCTCCTGACGCGGCATCTCTCCCGAAATTACCCTATATATCATTTTCATGGCTGTCATTTGGCTCTGTCCTGTCTCATAAAATATTGCGGTTCTCAGTTTTCGTGTACCTGCACTATGAGCGAATGTTGCTTGCGCTTTTTTTTCTGAAAAATGTGTAAGCCGAAAAACAAGATTTTTGTTAGCAACAACAATTAATTAAATCAAGTGCATTATCGTGACTTTGGATCTGCCGGATAATATATTTTATCCTGTTTTGAGCGAGACTATCAACTATTACTTAGGCCAAAATGGGAATTCAATTCTATTGCAAGAAATCGAAATGAAATGGGTGGTCCGAATTGGAACAGGGTTGGGGTTATTAGGACCTTTCATGTACTTTCAAGCAGAACCGTTTATACAAAATAAGGTAAAAGATCGGAAAAGTCGCCTTAGAAAAAAAATGTGCGCAATTGATCAGGCTTTCAGGAAAAAAAATATTTATTTGTGATTCAGTTGACACGTTTCAGTTCTATAGCTCATAAACCCTTACTAGGTTCGAGTTGGTCCAGTTCCTCCTACATATTCTATGCTATATTTCAGCTAAGTGGTGGTAAAACTATTTTTTCTCCACTAAGGCGAAAATCACGGAACATCATGCAGGACTAGGGGTTTGCTCAGTAACACATATAGGGTAACCAACCTAATTTAGACCCCTACATATTTTGGACCCTGTTAATGTATTTGCCTCCTACGCTGCCAAGTTTCTCTGCATTTGTTTGGTTTGATGCAGCAATTACATTCATTGGGTTGTCTATTAAGTTTCAATACCATTAGTTCATCTCTAATTGTTTAAAATTAAACAGAATCCACAGTTTTCAAAAATATCACCCAAAAAATGTCATGTTTCAACAACAGCCAAGAGGAACCGGTGGAAAAGATACATTTTCAAATTGGATTTAAATGTACAATTATAATATTTTTTATCGATTTAATTAGTTTGTCTGATTTGGTATTATTCATGTGTTCGAAAAGGTTTCTTCGAAATGTTTTATCTAAAAAATCTTAAATAAATGGTGTCCACAATATGTCTTAAAAAATTGATATCAACTCATTTTGGACACCCCTCGATTTAATTTCTTGACAGCTATTTGTTTATCGAGTTAGAATAATCAAAAAGTGAAAAATTTCGTAACGGTAGTGTGGTAACCGACCATGTTCTCACCGTTCATTTTTTTTCAGCGTCGAGAAAATTTTAAACCCGTCTGCTCGCTCTAGAGCTCTAGTTTCGCCTGCTCTTTTTGGTCAAATTATTTAAAAATGTTCAAACCAATGGATGTCGAAAATCAAACGATTGAGGAACATTTCATCGAAGACCATAATATGACCAAAGAGGAGACTTCTGAAATCCATGTTGAAGAACATTTGTAGTTCGAATTTGTTGAATTCGACGAGCTATATGTTGACAAATCTAAGAGACATATCACAGCTAAATAATGATAATAAAAGTGTGCTTGCTGAATTCCTAGAATCGCCTGAAACACTCACACGAACAGGAACATCACGATACAAGCGACGTAGTCCTGCTGTTTTAACATTGCACCGAACAGTTGAATACCACAAGGCGAAAGCTGAAGAAAAAAGGAAAGTAAAGGAAGAGAAACAAAGAAAAACTGAGCTTTGAAAGAATAACAAGAAACCACCTAATTAAAAATTAATATTTAGTACAAGAAGATTCCTGACGAACTTTAAACCTAGATTTATCATCCACTTGAGGATGTTACTCCATAATACTGCTACAGATGAATTGTTACACGAAATATATTATTGTTAACTCTATTGCATAACATTTAAAGCTAATTTGTTGAGTCTGCGGTAACCTAATTGTACCGAAAGTTTTTCTATTTCTCAAAATGATAGAACTAAAAAATACTTCATGCAGTCAGCCTTCTATATAAAGATTAATGTACCATTTTTGATTGGCAGTCACTGATTTGCTTATGTTCTTCTTTCATGCGTTAAATATACTGCAAAGAGAACGAGTCAGTTTAGTAGAAAAAACTTCACTGTTTCTAAAATATATTTAGTCACATTCAGTGTGTCCAAAATATGCTTGGAACACTGTCCAAATTAGTGTGGAAGGGTCCGAAATGTGAAAAATTCATGCTGTGAAGAAATGTCATTTTCGAGTTTATGTCAATGTATGAAACATCCATTGACAGTTTTTTTTCAAGAACAGTAATTTTGGAACAGACTTGTGCATGCATTGCATTAAAAACGTAGGCAAGCAAATATTTTTTGACGTTCACGTAATTTCACTTCCTCTAGGGGTCCAAAATTGGTTGGTTACCCTAGTGCTTCAATTTTTGAAGCAAGTTCTGTCACTAAGTTAGCGTCGGATTCTGATAAGACGAAGTCGAAACGCAAATTCCATAACTTATTTGAATTACTAGTTATAAAAAATATACCTTATATTGACTCCCCTCCCCAACTTTCTCGTAATAAAATCAATTGGAAATGGAGAAGAAATCAACGACCTATTGACCAGAGCTGACAGTTTGAATTAGTGCACTTTACCGGTAGCCGCGGAGTAGGTTAGATCAACCGCCGAGGACTAGCTCGAGTAGATCGTGTCGATGCACCGGTTGTGGGTCGTTGTATCAGACGTAACGCTTCACCTGGAATCGTTGAGTTGAACTCGATACACATCCGTTGAGTAGACTAGGTTCGCCGCTGGGAACTAGATCGAATAGATCGCGACAAAGCCAAATGACTCACGAAAAGAAGAATCAGTATCGGGAGAAATTCATTGCCAAGGGGTAGAGTAGATTTGCCGCCGTGTTCTATCCAATTGTATTGAAGCAAAACTGGGGGCTAATTGGCGTACGAAACGGATATCGGTACCAAGAAAAATTGCGCGCTGGGGAATTCTCAGTCGGAGTAGGGTAGTTTCACCGCCGGGATATCCAAGTAGATCTCAATAAAGCTGGGAGTTAAATGGCTCAAGGAAACGGGTGTAGGTTTCGGGAGAACTTAACTGCCGGGGAACTCGCATTGAGTCAAATGGTGGCACAACAATGGGGGCACTGTACTGAATTTGTTTATGTTGCTTATTTTTCATATATTTTCACATACAAACATGAAAACTCTTGTGAGTGAACTAGAGTTTTCGGAAAAGCTCATATTTGGCAAACGGTATTCGAGGCCAATTACCATTTGTTTTAACAGGGTTCCGAAAAAATTCAAAATTGTTGTCGGTCTAGTGGCCAATTCGACCAAAAAACTTGTTTTGCAAAATCATTAAGCTTGACGTGCCGAAAGACGGATTTCATAATGGGATGAAAAGTGTCCTCTTTGCCTTACATGCTAAGAATACCAAATCATATGATGTTATGGCCGGAAGATTAGAGAAGCAAGCCCCCCCCCCCAAAAAAACATATAAGGGTATATCATTCGCATAAATTCGTACTTGTGACTGGGACAGAGACACATTGACCTTTCGGATGATCCGGAGTAGAATTCGCCAGTTCACAGGGTCTTTGTTCTGGTCACAAATACAATTTATTACAATAATAATTCTAAAATAACTTTCGAGGTAACCGTAGATTTCCAGAGCCTTCCGAAAGGTCATAATGTAGGGAAAAATGTGTAGGTCATAAGTACGATCTCGTTCAAACAAGAATTCAAGAAACACTAAAAGCCCATGGTTCGAAAACCAGCTTTATGAGTTTATCAGTTTAGCGAATGTTCCAGATTTTCCGAATAGTCATAATGCGTCCTCTACGACCAATTTTTTACTCAGAACTATAAATTTATGCCAATGCAACGCGAATAAAAGTTTTCGAAAAAACTGCAGCATTCTAGAACTAGATTCATAAATTAGACAGTGCTACGGATGTTCCCGTTGATTTTCACGTAGAATCCAGTATTTGAATTAGAGTATCAATATCATTTTAGATAGGATTTTCAAAAGCTTTCAAAAATATTACAAAACTTTGGGATCAGTTGACCACATTGTCATTTGGTCAGTATTATGAGAAATACTATGGTATCGCCAGAATCAGCATTGAACGCGTTATGCGGAACATTCAAGATCAGTTCAATCATGTACAACACTGATATATGCATTCTTATTTTTGTTTTGTTGTATTTATTATTAGTATTCTGTCAATTAACGTGTGATCTAAGATGACGGTTCTGAATACATTTATGCATGCCAAGCATGACCCCAGTCGGCACCGATTCCCGCTGGCCAACCAGGTCAAAACGAAAATATTTACCAGAAACTGAAAATTGAAACTCTAATTAACAATTTGGGTACAAGTTCTTACAGATTTGACTGAAAATGTGTCTTAAAATAGAGTTCGAAATCGGGGTCAAGTTGATGCCAATTTGTGCGAATTCGATTGATTGTAGGGCGAGTAATTAGTGAACTAGTGAGGCACCCTCCTTAACCTGACGAAAGTAGGCACTTTACCCTACATCATTCACCACATCGTAGACATTATCCCTAGGTTAACCATGATTAGTTAAGTTCATTACGACAGAATATCAGATGGACCCAACTTTCAATAAACACCTGAACAAAAAATTATATTACTAAAAATATATACAAATATAATTTTAATTGTTCGAAGATCATTTAGTTTAAACAACAGTCTGCTGATGTGTAACCGATGATTGCGAATAATAGTAATGTAATCAGTAACTATCATAAATATTGATGAAATTAAATTAAAAAGTTTTGAGACGCCCTTAAAATGCCATCAACCATGACATGGCTGAATCCACATAGTGATTCCTTACAGGAATGCAAAATAATCGCGAATTATATGATAAATAAACATTTAATCCTTTAAGTTAGTGTAATTAAATAAATATTCATGTATGAAAAGCAATTACCTACCTACCTACCGGTTTTCTTACAAAGCGTTTCCAGGCATTATTGGAACGAAACCAAGCAGCATATCATTGTTATGCAATAGCGCCACCAAAGCACTCATCAGAGCAATTACGCGAATTGGTCTGCAAGGCGCACGCACCAGGAACTGCTAAAGAAAAACCAATAAAGGTGCATTTTCATTTTCCTGCCAGGCTACAAAATACAAATCCACACTTGCTACCTTCCGCCTGCTGTCGATTATTTTCCCGCCTTTCGTCAGTTTCATTTTCACATGTCCCCGATTGTTCATCGGCCGTGCCTTATTGGTGTAAACATGTGCATACCTACAGAAAAAAGCTCAAATTCCACCCACCGAATATTTCTCTCACACCAGTCACGCAGTAGGCCACCACAGTCAATCACGTGTCGCTCGACTAGTGTTCGAAGCAAGACGGCAATACATTAAAGGTGTTCAAAACATTCATACACGAAGCGCGAGATCGTCGGTTGGCGAAAAGAATCGAGTTGCAAATATTTCCCCATATTGTTTCGCCGGGTGTTCGTCCCTTTTGGGGTTAAGCACACACTTTGAAAGCTCCCCGGAATAAGCTTTTGCTGCTGGAGCCTATAATAACATACTTGACACTGTGTGCTCCGTTCAGTCATCGACAGGTTTCAGATTCGTAAAGACGTGCTGAGCGGCGAAGAACAGCTACGTAAGCAAGAATAACGGTGTTTTGCAGAGCCCTAAAAGACTTCAACGCCAGCAGTTCGTTGTTCGGATTTGTGAAAATGAAGAAAATTGTGCTATGCGGCGTGCTTTTTGCGATAGTGGTGTTGGAGGCTAAATCGGAAGGTAATTTGGGATTGTTGCGGCGTTACTAAAGATCATATTTTAAAATATTTTGGAACCGTATGAAAGTAAACGCGATTTAAGTTAGCGAACCGCAATCATAACTGAGTGCAGTGTGTCGGAACCGGTTAGCTCATCCATAATCGCGTATAGCTTCGTTATTGTTAGGCGGCTGCGGAACGGGCGTGCAAAATTTTTGTGATTCCTTTATAGCGTGATAACAGAAATGTATACTTTTTGTGAGAACATCAGCGCGAATTAGACAATTGTATCGAATACCGTGAAACAGATAATAGTGATTCAACGCTACACTAACAGTTGTATAGTGAATCTCTTAGCAGAAGTATATATTCAGTGTAGACTTGTTGATAGAATATTTCATCATCTTAGGTAATTGTTTACTTTAGCTACTTTTCCCCCTGTAAGTGGAAAACATGTTTTCTTTCGTGAATATGCTAGTTTAGTGTTGTAGATTAAAGTAAGTTGTACCTAATAACTTTGTTCATAGGGTTATTGTGCTCCCGAAAGTAAGGTTTTTGGCGAAGCTAGTTTAATGCGGCTATGCCGCATAGCCGTAGTCCTCGTACTCGTCATCGGAAACGTAAGCGAACCTGTGATCCACTCGTTTGCCCGGTATACTGAAACATAGGGGCTATCCCTAGTATAAGTCCGACTGCGCGGTAGCGAAGTCGGACAGCATGAGAAAAAAAATCGATGTGGCATAGCCACATTAGGCATTAACAATGTTTTATTTAGTAACAATAGAATTGTATTCATCGGCAAAAATTAAATTATTGTCACTGCCTAATGTGGCTACGCCACATATCGTTTCTTAATCGACTTAAACTAGGGATAGCCCCTATGTTTGAGTATACCGGGCAAACGAGTGGATCACAGGTTTGCTTGCGTTTCTGATGACAAGTACAAGGAAGGCTCGTCCAGCGGATCCTCAGCGGCTTTGCGCCGCTTCGGATTCTTGGACTCGGCTATGCGGCATAGCCGCATTAAACTAGCTTCGCCGAAAACCTTACTTTCGGGAGCACAATAACCCTATGTGCAAGGTTAGTAGGTAGAACTTATTTTTAGTCTCATTAATAAATTATTAAAAATTTTCGCTTTCCGCCTCTTTTTTATGAATCTGCAACACTGAACTAAAATATGCATGGAAGAAAAACATGTTTTCCACTTACAGGAGGAAAAGTAGCTAAAGTAAACAATTACCTCATCTTAATAAAAATACATTTTTACTATGTTAATGCTACCCAGTTGTAATTTGATCGAGGAGTGTTAGGGCTGATTTCAATAGGATATATCGGATTTTGAACGATGAACACGTACGAAAATCACAAATTAAAGTTTTATTAATTACAAAAGATTGTTAGACAATCTCGAATCCTGATAGTATGTTAGTTTTTTAACTTTTGCAAATTATTTCAGATGAAGTGAGTCTAGAAAATAATTTAGGTGTTCAAAAACATCGTATTTTGGTTGGCTTTCCGAGCATTTTAAAGTCGATGTGCGTATCTATTTATTAAATATTACACTTCCGAAGAGGATACATCCTTTACACGGATAACTGATTTCTTGATTCTCGCTAATATTTGAAAGCATTTTGTGTTGACGTCTGATGACATTTCCGTCTGGGGGAAGGGGGTGGTAGGCTGATGAAAATCATTAACTTTAGTACAGAAGTTATCATTGCTGTTTATAAACAAGTGCAATAAATACAGAACATTTTTCAAGCCTCCATACACTGAAAGAATAAATTCGTAAATCTACTACGAATAGCTTTCGTACCAACAACTACGAAAGGGTTTTGTACAAACAACTTTCGTGCGAATTTTGAGTACATTTGATTAATCATTCGTGATTCTCCAGGCATTTTTTACGAGTTTTTCACAAATATACAACAATCTTTCTGATATGTAGAACACCTTTCGTAATGTACAGTTTTTCAGCGAAGAATCTCCAAAATATTTATGCACAAAAATCTTAATGAATTTATTCTTAAAACTGTAACGAATAAGTTCCGTACAATCAACCTTCGTAAAATATACGAATTGTTTTGTACGCTCGTGAATTCAACTTTCAAGAAATTATTTCCAATCTTTTTCCTAAATCGTACGAATTGTTTGATGTAATTCTCGAGACTTTCGTTATATTTACGAACATCGTTGGTACTATAAACAAATAACGTAGATATAACATTTTTTCGTTCATGAAATTTACGTAATAAACGTTAAACATTAAATCACATCAAAAGAGCTTCAATTTTCGAAAATTACGAATAATGTTCGCGCTATTAACAAAGTTGATTCATGGTCAACCCACACAATTAGTTTTATGCATGGATTTTTGTTCTTCGAAACATCGTTTTTTATTCGACAACATCGATTTTTCAATTAAAAAATTGATCTGTTAAGCAGATGAGCACTACTAACGATGTTCTCAAATATTACGAAGTTTTGCGAGAATTTTATCAAACAGTTCTTTCTAGATACAATAGATTCATCACGAACCCATTAAATTTGTTATGCGCTAGTCATGATTTTCTACCACAGAATCCCTAGAATATTTATGCAAAAAAAATGTTTCTACGAGAGTGCATCTAACTTTCGCGAACATTTTTTGTAAATATCAGTGGTGAGCTCTTTGAACTAAAATCGTTTTTTTTAATTAAAAATAAGTCGCTCTGAACCGAGAAGGTCGAATAAAAATTTTATATTCAAATACGATAACTTTCGTTCGATAAACGAAAAAGAAGTTGAACGACAAACGAATAAATCTACTAGTGGTACACACTATTTCCTTCAGTGTAGGAAAAATTAATTTACCCGCTCCAAAAATATCCGTACTGTACACAGAAATATTTGATAAAAGTACGAAACATTTCGTTTCATTCACGAAAAATAGTTTCATCATTGATTCTATCTTTTGTATAACGTATACTACATAATCGGCCTTATTCTGCGCGGCGTGTGACGTGAGACGACTAAACTCACCTCACTTTATGTGACTTTTCTCACCCGATTCTGAGAGTCGACTCGGGTGAGGTGAGATTCCCCATTGCGGTTAAATGGGAGTCACACGTCACCCGAAGTGACTCTTCAGAATTGGGTGAGAAAAGTCACGTAGAGTGAGGTGAGATTATTCGTCTCACGTCACACGCCGCGCAGAATAGGGCCGAATGTGTAAAAATACGAAAATTTTCGTAAAACTCAACGTTTCTCAACGTAATGATCAGACAATACACTTCCAAAATTATTATCGTAATATTTAATTGATGCTAACATGAATTAAATTTCTCAGGTATTGAACTGAAATGTGTCAACCGATTCGAAAGTACTTACGATTCATTTCTTGATCACTTCAATCTCTTTCCATATTAGGTATTTAAACGCTTTCGCTCCAAAGTATACCAGATGTTCGAACTATTCCAAAATGAATTCGTATTCAATCCTATTTATTTTTAATAAATTTTCATTCTGAAATGCATATATAGAATATATTAATCTTTATAGTTTAGATATTTCACACATGTAAAACTTTGTAGTGAATAAACTATATGAAGCATGAGCTGTTTTAAATCGAACCTGAAAAGGGTTTTATGAGCTATAACATACAGTGGGTCGATGACATCAAAATCCACGGTCTACTGAGTTCAAATAATTGGGTATTTAAAAAAGTGACTATAACAGATGTTCAAACAATCATAAAACAATAAATCCCAGTCAAAAAGGGCAAGTTGCTGGCTAGCGGGGGGCTATTTGCCAACTCGGATGCGCTAATTGCCCTAAAATTTGCCAGCAATTTGCTGGCAATTAGAGGGCTATTTTATATGCAACATTTGGGCGATTTGCCGCCGTCATTTTTTTGCCGTTCTACCCGCACTTAAATCGCCCCTAAATCGCCCAGGGAACGCGCCATTTAATCGCCCTTAATTGCCTGATATGAAAATTAAAAATAATAATTATTTTCGGATTCACTATCTACTCACATAAATTTATCGGTACACTAGGTAATCACCACCAGACTATAGGAAGAATCGATGGTGAAATTCGTATTGCACTCCAAAACTTACCACAATCTGACTTTCATTTAGACTCAGAGATCTTGTTCCACTATACTTACACACGATTCCACAATTTTCCACATTCGTTGGCTAAATTAAGTGCACTAAACAAACAAAATACAAGCGGGAACACGCCAATTGTTTAAAAAAAACAATTTTAAACTTAAGCCAAACATGAACCGCCATGTTTGAAAAACGCAAAAAACAACCAAGTCCATTTCAGCCGCCAGAAAATTTGTCTAAGTATTGAAATTGCCTTTAAATCGCATTCGCAAATCGCATTTGTTTCTAGGGGCAATTAGCACAGGCGAGTTGAGTCAAACGTCAGACTTTTTAAATCGCCTGACCATGTTCGTCCGCATTTTTTTGACAGGGATATTATAGTTATTACTGTTTCAACATTGTTCGATGCAGAGTTTTCGCAATATATTTACGATAAAATTCTATGTAACAATAAATTTAACTGTTCAGCAAAAAACTGATACGGTAAATTCACATTAAATTTTACTGTTTTCGAGCAAAATATGTATGGAGAAAAATCGATTTTCTTAAGTCTCAAGGTACCTTTTTTGAGCATGTGTTAGAATTGAACGCTTGTTAGTATGCGTAGGAAAAATTGTGTTCAGCTTTGCCACAGATTATCAATTTAAACCTTTTCAAAACTCCAAAAGAAGAATATCAGTCGATTTAGGGGCCGTACAAAAATGACAAAGCTTTTTTCGATGATTTTTGACCGCTCCCTCTCCCCTCGTAGCATTTGGTCACAAAATTCTAACCTCCCCTTCGTAAATAACGCAGCATTTATCTACCCCCCCCCCCCCCCCCCCCAACCCTCATCCTTTACAACGCGGCCGGAGGATGAAAAAAATTACATATGTTTTACAATTATTTCAAATACATGTCCTTTCAAAATGTTTGACGACTTGTATCAACATTTTCATTATAACAGCAAATTGCGTACAAAATAAGCCCATTTCATGAAAAATATAGTGTTGATAGTTTTGTTTTGAATTTTATATTTCAAGGGGAACATGAAGAGAAGTTCCCTCTGTTCACAATCCTGCAGCTGCCAATGATTCTATCAAGCATACGTTTATCTAAATTACTATTTTTTGTTTGGTTGAATCCGGAGAGAACATTTCATTCAGCTACCAAACTAAGTAGTTCGTCTCCAACAAAAAAAAACTAAATTTACTATTTAGCAACATTAATTAACTAATGTAGCAAATTAAATCCGCATACAAAATCTTTCCGTATTTTTGCAAGTTTGTAATTTCACGATTCGCAAAATATACATCATGAAAAACCGCTTGAAAAGTAACTTGTGTGAACTTAAATTTCTTGGGAATTGTTTGGAACATTAAATTGTTTTCTCTAATCAATGGGTTTTGATGCCCGTCAAAAAAATTTAAACTTAATGCTACGTCGCCCAACTACTGACCCTACCCTCCCCCTCGTCACACTTCGTCACAAATTTGGTATACCCTTCTAATGCTACGTCATTTATGCATGGCCCCTTATTAGATCATCACGATTCAATTCATGCAAAGTACCATCGGTAGAAAAACCATAGGCTTAGCTGAATGGTGCTTTTGAAAAAGTGGCTGTGGTTTTTTCATTGCGCAGTTGTTTTGTGTACCCCAGCACGGTGTGGTAGTGTGACAAAAAATCACAGCCACTTTTTCAAAAGCACCATTTAGCTAAGCCGATAGTTTTTCCAGCAGCTATTTTATATTATTTGAATCGTGATGAATTAATAAATCGACTGACATTCTTCTTTTAGAGTTTTGAAAAGGTTTAAATGGATAATTCGGTGGCAAAGCTGAACACAATTTTTCCTACGCATACTATCAAGCGTCCAATTCTACCACATGCTCAAAAAAGGTTACTTGAGCCTTAATGTTAAGATACATAACCAACACCCCCCTCTTAACTATAATAGTCTATTTTACATTAAAATTTACTGTAAAAATGTTAAAGATTATTGTTTTTGTATTGTAGCATAACACTAAAACTTACTGTAAATTATTGTAAAATTACTGTACTGTCACAGTGAAAATCGTGGTTTTATTACTGTACATCCAACAGACATAGAAAGCTGAATAAGCAATTGGTCCGATAGAATAAGCTGAACAAGAACTGTTCAAGCCAATATCCAGCTAAATTGTTTGTTGGGCATTTCTATACGGGCACTGAATCTGCCTGATGGGTACAAATCTTGTTTGAGTTATTTTCGGGTTACTATGAACAATTTTATATTAATTATTTTCTTCGTTTTAACGTATTTCGATAAACCGAAACAAAAACAATTGACAGAATTATTGGTTAGGTATTTTGAACTAGACATTTCTCGTGAAAAAAATATAATTTTCGTGTATTTCAAACGTCTTTGCGTTCATAAAAAACACTCACTACCAGTCACCATCAAAACTTCAGCGACCACCGCCTGCTACGTCATAAGCTGTTCAGAATTTAGCAGAACATACTTTTTCCAACGTTTTCGGTCAAATGCGACGTAAAATGCGTAAATGAGACCCTCCTATACTTTAATGACGTCAACATCAAATTACAAGGACCCCGCCTTTCCTTTACCGACGACATGAAATTTTTTCGACAAATGCGGGATAAAACCGATGCAGAGTTTCTTCAGAGAGAGCTTTAGTACGTGGTGTTATCTAAACAGAATGGTTTTAAACCCTAGTAAATGCTCAATCGTTACGTTCATGCGGAAACGCCATCCGATTCAGTTTAACCACCATCGCTTCGACTAGAGTATTCCACGACTCTCTCACGTCAAGGTTCTCGTAGTCATCATGGATTCAGCACTAATGTTCAAACCACATACATCATCCACTGTGGATAAGGCTTCAAGACAGCTTGGGTTCATCTTCCGAATAGTGAAAAATTCGACAGAATCGAGGCCGTCTAACGCCGGTTCGTACGCTTTGCACTCCGACATCTTCCTTGGCAAAACAGATTTCAGCTGCCGAGCTACGAAAACCGTTGTCATTTGATACAGCTCGATACTCTAAGCATCCGAAGAAACTGCTCTCGAGCCCTGTTCGTCTCGGACCTATGTCTTCCAGCGTGGATTTCCCTACAATCCTCGGACGCCTCGATCTTCAAGCTCGCGTTCGAGCTCTGCGCAATAACTCTCTTCGGACTCCAGCGTGTGTTTAACAGTGTGGCGACGGCTTTTGACTTCAACCTGACAAGGAATTCGATAAAAACTAAAATAATGTGTATTCTGAATTGTAATTAGTTTAAGTAACCACCATTGGGACCAAGGGGTCTGTTGGTGACGGTACAACAAATAAACAAAATGAGATGATAATGTAGGTAACTCTTTGCGACTGGCTTATAGTTTATTCCTAAAGATTTAACTCTCCGGCACTCGCACGGATGGTTCCCCGAATGAGCAACCGCTGGTGCTGGAAGAAGATTTCGCTAGAGTTTCGGAAGGCGCTGCACAAAATACAATGGCGCGAGTACCGGAGGGTTAATGATAAAATATTATTTGTCAAAGATGTTTTTCATAAAAATATCGCCAAATTTAATTTTGTAGCATGTAGCAGTAGCATGTGTAAAAAGTCATACAACGCCACCTGCAACGGTGAGAGTATATAACCCTATGAGTAATAATATATGTCAAAATATCAAAATACGAAAAACAATTTTCTATAATGTCTCCGTCATGATAGAACTGATCTAAATCAAAGAGAATAGGGAAAGAGACGAAGAGTGAAAATCAGTCAAAACGGCAACACGCCCTTTATGATGATTTCAACACTAGAATTTTGGCAACCGCTTCTATAGGCAGCACTTTAAATGACTCCTATTATATTTTGAAAACAAACCGTATGTCGATCGATGGATTTGTTTATCAAACGATGTGCATTTCGAAACAAAGAGATGAAACAATTCTAAAGCTTATTTTTACTCATACATATACTCTAGAATGCACCTTACAATCACGATTGAACTAAATTCTGATGAAAATTCAGATTTCTTTTTTGATAGAAGTACAATACTTATCTCCTCCAACTCAGGCATGAGTAATGTTTATTTACATTGCACGATTGGTCCGCTCAATAAGGTATTTTTGGCTTCACACTATTCGTCTCTTTCCCTATTCTCTTTGATCTAAATCAGTTGCTACTTATCTAAATCAGAGATGCCAGATACTTTTTTCAAATGTCTGCAATAATAATTTTAAAAGTCTGGGAAGTACCAAAAATGTCAGGAAAACTATCCTTGACCAAAAATGACTTAAAATGATGCGTTATATTAAATGAAAATAGTGCATTTGTAGCCCAAGAAATATTTTATTGAGGAAAAACCTAAAGTGGATAAAGTTGTAATTTGAAACTAGTGTAACCAAAAGCCTTTATTTTCAAAAATCTGTATCTGCAACCAAACTAAAAAAATTGTAAATATCTGCAACCAAACTAAAAAATCTGCTCATATCTGCGTTATCAAAAAAATATGCAGCTAAAATTAAAAATCTGCGAATTTGCAGACATGTCTGTAAATCTGGCATCTTTGATCTAGATTAACACAGAAGTTTACCCAGTCAACAAAGGCCCAGTCAAAAACGGCAAGTTGCTGGCTAATAGGGAACGCGCCATTTAATCGCCCTTAATTGCCTAATATGAAGATTACAAATAATACTTATTTTCGGATTCATTATCTACTCACATAAACTTATCAGTATACTAGGTAATCACCACCAAACTATAGGAAGAATCAATGGTGAAATTGGTATTGCACACCAAAACTTACCACAATCTGACTTTCATTAAGACTTTGGGTCACAGATCTTGTTCCACTATACTTCGATTTCTCAATTTCCCGCATTGGCTAAATGAAGTGCACTAGACAATATAAGCGAGAACACACCAATTGAACCGCCATGTTTGAAAAACGCAAAAAACAACCAAGTCCATTTCAGCCGCCAGAAAATTTGTCTAAGTGTTGAAATTACCTTTAAATCGTATTCGCGAATTGCATTTGTTCCTAGAGCATTTAGCACAGGCGAGTTGAGTCAAACGTTAAACTGTTTAAATCGCCTGATCATGTTCGTCCGCATTTTTTTGACCGGGGGTGGACAAGCATGCTCGGTCAAAAAAGGCGGACGAACATGGTTAGGCTATTTAAACACTTTGACGTTTGACTCAACTCGCCTGTACTAATTGCTAGAGATGGTCGGGTTTCAATTTTTTCGAACCCGAACCCGACCCGAACCCGAGCGCATGAAAATTTACAAACCCGTACCCGACCATCTCTACTAATTGCCCGTGGGAACAAATGCAATTTGCGGATGCGATTTAAAGGCAATTTCAATACTTAGACAAATTCTCTGGTCGCTGAAATGGCCTTGGTTGTTTGTCGCGTTTCTCTAACATGGCGGTTCATGTTTGGCTTAAGTTTAAAATTGTTTTTTAAACAATTCGCTTGTTCTCGCTTGTATTTTGTTTGTCTAGTGAACTTCATTTACCCAACGAGTGTGGGAAAATGTGGGATAGTGTGTATGTATAGTAGAAGAAGACCTCTGACCTATAGTCTTAACGAACGTCAGATTGCGATAAGTTTTGGTGTGCAATACCAATTTCACGATTGATTCTTCCTATAGTTTGGTAGTGATTACCTAGCATGCTGATAAGTTCATGTGAGTAGATAATGAATCCGAAAATAAGTATTATTTATAATTTTCATATTAAGCAATTAAGGGCGATTAAATGGCGCGTTCCGCGGGCGATTTAGGGGCGGGTAGGGCTGCAAAAAATGACGCAAATCGCTCAAATGTTGCATTTGAGATCGCCCCCCCCCCCTATTTGCCATGAATTTGCCGCAAATTGAAGGGCAAGTAACGCATCCGGGCTGGCAAATAACTCCCCGTTAGCCAACAACTTGCCTTTTTTGACTGTAGACGGTTCGCATACTGTACCGATTTTTTTCGGCAGAGCTGGTCAGCTTATCTGATGACAACGATTTTCGTAGCTCGGCAGCTCAACTTTGTTTTGCCAAGGAAGATGTCGGAGTGCAAACCGTATGAGCCGGCATTGGACGATCTCGATTCTGTCAACGCCGTTCTGTTAGTACGGATTCCAAACAGCAGAACAGTACTTTAGTGTTGAGCAAACCAGCGCGCAGTAGATTGATGTTGAACGTCCCTAAAGTTTTTCGCTATTCGGAAGATGAACCTATCTTAATGCCTTGTCCACAATGTATGAAGTATGTGTTTCGAACGTTAGTGCCAAATCCATTACGACTCCGACATCCTTGACGTGAGAGTGTCTTGGAATGCTCGAGTCGTAGAAATTGTAGTTCAACTGAATCGGATGAAGGTTCCACGTGAATCTAGAACTGAAAATTTAAGTTGTTTGAGTGACATTTTAGCGAATTTTTTACCTTTTTTGCTTTCATCGGAGTATCGGTTTCAATCGGAATCTGATCAATCTGATCGCACGCCACAACCCGTAACTCTGGAACCGGAAATCGGATCGGGATGAAATTTAATAGCCATTTGCGGGGACGCAACACCTTTCATTTGCGACTATTTGGATGAATCGGTCTAGCCATCTCCCAGAAACCGATGTGACTGTTATTCTGAATTTGGATACTTCCGCCGGGGATTCCGGAACCGATGATGGTGACCAATGTGGCCAAAGAGACTTTGTTAGTGACCTAATACTACAAATAGAAGCAGATGTGGTCACATTTTGGAAAAATTTTCACCTTTATACATTCATTGCAGAATTTATTAAAATCGACATTTTCTGCGTGATCGTACTCATCACCCTGTAATTCCGGAACCGGAAGTCGGATAATTTAGAAATTCCATAGCAGCCTATGGGAACGTTGTACCTTTCATTTCAGACTAAGTTTGTCATAATAGGTTCAGCCATCTCTGTGAAAAATGAGTGACATTTTTGGTCACATACAGCACACAGACGCACATACACACAGACATTTGCCGAACTCGACGAACTTAATCGAATGGTATATGTCACTCGGGCCTCCGTTAAAAAGTCGGTTTCCAGAGCAATTGCAATACCTTTCTATAGAGAAAGGCGAACAATCGCGTCGTAAAGGGTTAAAAAAGCGGATATCATGTTTTCCACGGGTATTCATTTGGATGATTTACGGCCGACGCATAATACGGTCAGCCAGATCATGTACTTTTGAAACAAATTTCATCGTGAACAAAGTCATGTTTTGAAGTGCCATATGCAGAATGCGCTTAATTGGCTCTAGTTTGGCAAGGATCTAGCGGATTGGTCTTTACCTCGAGTACTACATTGAAGTACCGATATTCACATTTATATTTTATTTTATAATTTCAGAAAGCCTTTTTGAGCAAGATCTGGGCGACCAGTTCAAGATTGATGCTTCAACGCGAGGACTGCAAAAAGTAAACCTTCGCTGTGGTGCCGACTCGATGCGTATTGAGCTGAAGACCGAGGAAGATTTCGATGGCGTCATGTACACGAGGGGTAGCTTCTACAAACAAAGTGAACCGTGTTTTGTCAAACCAAAGCGTGCTGGAAAATCTCTGGAGATGAAGTTCAACCTGGACCAGTGCCAGACTATCAACGAGGGTGAGGTGTACTCGAACATCGTTGTGGTGCAGCACGATCCAGATCTGGTTACTCCCGGAGATGCTGCATTTGCTGTAGAGTGTGACTTCCGGAAACCCCGGGGAGTTACCGTCAGCTCCCAGTTCCAGGCTAGAGACAGGTAAATGTTCGGTTTCTCTTATGATAACCCAATTTCAATATTTTCGCTTTTATTTTCGCACATGCCACATCAAAATTACACGAACAATTCTGCAACTTCACAGTGTTACACCCACATCGCGCATCACACTGACAAGTCCCGATCCGTCAGCACCCACGCAAGACCACGACCAATACAATTCAGTTTTCAGTGACACGGATACGGTTTCCTTTGTGCCGGGTCACTTCACGAATCAAACCGCTGAAGAAAAGCGAGTGAAGGGCTCGGTCGAGACGGTCGAAATTTCCTCCAACAGAATCACGGATGAACTCTGAACAAACAATTCAAATTATATATTAATTTATTTATTCCTCAAACATACCGTATTATACAAGAACATCTTCCAGTTTTACTAACTTTCATTCTCGTATTTTTCAGGCCTGTCTTAGACAAGGTTAACGCCACTCCTTCCCAACCTTCTGAGAATTAATTCATACTACAACAATACACTACTAGTTCTAATCTGTTAGAATGCCAAACAGGACTGATTTCCAAGCCCACGTGAAAAACGTATTTTACTGGCATGACTTTACCATTATCAGTTAACTAATTGTACTAACACGTATTACCAGAGCATGCCAATGGTAGCTAATAATTTTTTAGTATTTTAGACCTTTAGAATATAGAATGGAGTCTAGGTGTTACTAAGAGTAGAAATGCTCGTAGTTTGTCACTGTTATAAGTGAGTATAAGTGTTACATTAGGTAGATGAATGCGTGAGATTGTGTGAATGGTTAATTATTGTAACCGTAAGAGCTGACAGGAATAAAGAAAATTCAAATAAACTACGTTAAAGATTTATACTGCCTATGTCTTGTTTCATCAGAAATTCTTATAAACGTATACAGGGGAAATAATCTTAAGATGGACATCTCAAGGTTTGGTTTTTTTCAGGTTTATAGAAGATTTAAAGAACCCTTATCAGAATGGAGTCAAAGATTTAGTAGTGTTTTTTTAGACATAGGTTGAAATTATTTCTTTAAAACTAGAAATCCTATGTCGGGTATCGCGCAGTAGGAATCCGCGCAGTAGAAATCCGTGTAGTAGGAATCCGCGTAATAGGAGACCCGACTGTATAGTTTTGATTTGAAAATTTATCTCTAGATCTTGCATTTTCTAAGCAATGCAGGAAAGACGAAAACCTAAGGTGGGTATGACGGACAAGTCTGAGGATTTTTCGATTTAGCGAAATTTGACCGAAAACAAGGTATTGTTTCCTAATGGAAATCGTTCGGGCATCAATTAAGACAAGCCAAAACTTTCTAAGGTGTGTAGCATTAATTTCACCAGTTTCACATAATCGCGTTGCATCCGTTCAAATCAATATTAACTAGGTTTCAAACAGAATTTGAAGATGATATTGATCTAATCTACATCGATCCGTTTTACCCACAATGAAAACATTTTTGTAAAATTTACTTACGTAGTTAGTGGTTGTAGATGGTCCACCGTTTTCCGGTAATGTTTATGAGAATATCCTAACCATCAAGCCACATCAACAAAATTCAGAAAAAAAAATCGTCTGTGAAACTGCTAAATCCTTAAATACCAGTAACAAAGATTAGGGGAGGAACCGGTGGACGATTTCGAATTGGATTGAAATATAAAACTGTAATATTTTTTATTGATTCAATTAGTCTGTCTGGTTTGGTAGTATACATGTTACGTGTTGTGATGTTTTATCTAAATTATAGTGGAAGGGTCCCAAATGTGAAAAATCCATGCTGGAAAGAAATGTCATTTTCGACTTTATGTCAATGTTGACTCGTGTATGTATTGCATTAAAAAACATAGATAAGCAAATATTATTGACGTTAACGTAATTTCACTTCCTCAGCGGGTCTCAATAAAAAATGTAAATCTTGAACAGCGTTTTTCACGGCTTGCTATTTTTCCATATGGGACTCTTATGCTTTTATGGGCAGTATAGCGGACGCATAGCTGTTCCAATCAAAAGGCACACAGGCACGTCGGTAGTTAATTCAAATACATCATGTTCAACCTAGAAAAATCATAGGAATGAAATATAGGGACACTCGGGGTTTTAGATGTCCCATGAGGAAATTCCTATTAGTTTCTAAGATTTCCAAGATGTGCTTTTGTTAGCGCGTTGCTGCTAGGCAACGGTTGTTATTGTTGCTCTGCTGGTAGACCGCTGCTTTGCTGGTAAGCTTCTGCTCTGCTGGTGAACTGCTGCTCTGCCGGTGGACTGCTGCTCTGCTAGCGGACTGCTGCTCTACTGGTGGACTGCTGCTCTACTGGTGGACTGCTGTTCTGCTGGTGGACTGCTTTCCTTGACGTCAGAGTATCGAATGAGTCCAAAACCAAAAGGACTCTTGGTTTTATAAGCGCGTTCGAACCACCCGTTGCTGCTGCTAGGTAACGGTTGTTATTACTGCTTTGCTGATAGACCGCTACTCTGCTGCTAGGGTACTGCTCTGCTAGTGGACTGCTGCTCTGCTGGTGCCTGCTGGTAGAACGCTGCTCTGCTCTGCGGGTGGACTTCTGTTCTGCTGGTGGACTGCTGTTTGCTGGTAAACTGCTCGTCTCGACGTCAGAGTTTAGAATGCGTTTCCAATCGAAACACATGTGCTTTTATGGATACGATCGTGTATCGGAAGACTCCACCCTTTTTTGTCATTACTAACGAATCGATACAACATGGGATTCAGCTTGCTAAGTTAATACGAATTATTTTATATTTGGTAATAACAATATTGGCTGTTTTATTATTCTTCCATCCTAACTCTACACACCCATTAAAGGACACTCTCAGGCCTTTACAAGGAAGCTTAGGAGATGAAATCATTCCTTTTTAAGTCACATGTTCCCTTAATGAGATTGTCAGATTACCGCTCTTTATTGGACAAGGGAGCGTAGAAATTACTCGTGGTTTTTGCGTTTCTACACTGGGTATGGCTTGTTCGCAATGACACAAAAGGCGAACAGGTAGACGAGTCCCGTTCAAAAGAACAAAGTTTGAAAGAGTAGATCCGGCGAAAGACTCGACATGAGACTGATTGAAAATAAGTTACTCCTCGATTTATGCTGAACGCGTTTGCTTCAAAACCAGAATTTTCACTGACTGAAGTAAAGGGTTCTGGAAGGAGCCAACCCCATATCTCGCAACTAAGGCCCCTATCGGAGACTACACCATCAATCTCTAGTTACCAAGCGGGTACGTAGACGAGATACTTCTTCGTATACGGCCGAATGTTATTTAGCTAGTTTACACAATATATCGATGATGTTAAATGGCCTATATTCGGTCCGGAAGTAGACCCTCCAGGGGCTTGTTGTATGAGATGAATATGATTTATGTCGAAAAGGAGATTTATCGGCATTATTTTGCCATATGATAAATATTCAAATCGGCCTCCATTAAGCCAGAGGAGATGTCTGTTGAAAGTTTTATCGGAGGAAACAGAAAATCAATGCAACAAAATTTAAAAGAATAGAGTAATTGATACTTACTGCAAAATATCAAAAAGCGAGATAATGATAACACTGATGATTCAAATTTAAACTCGTTTTTCTCGAAAACAACACAATGTCACTTAGTCCGATCTGACTTAACACCGACCATTTGTAGTATCAGTAATCAACAAACACATTTCCGCTGAGCCGTCGGTCACACAGCCTGTTAACAAAGGGTATTTCCAAATAGCCCCCAGGTATTATCCAGGAATTTTCACTTTCACTTACATACACCATGTCTGAACTTTCGTCACTACGAGTAGAATTCACTCCGAATCCTACTACCCACTCGGGAAAAAAGTGTTTCGCTGGCCCTGACCTCCTTTCCAGGAAAAGAGCGATACTTTGCCAACTCATGAAGCTAGAGAGAAAGTATTTATATTATCAAAACATTTATTATTTGAACTAGAGCAGTAGGAATTTTTTGATAAAAGGATTTTATGATTGTTTGTACTATCTGAATCATTTTAGTTGCCATTTATGGTTTCATTTTGAACTTTCTGAATTAGGGCAGGTTTTTAGCTTAATGATGGAGAAGTAGCGGTGTAACGACGCTTTCGAATAAAGAACGGTTCGGCAGAAGAAGCAGTCCCCTCGAAGAGTGACTGGATTAAAGAGAACAAGAGCAGGGAAATAGAGAGAGCGAGAGTAGAAGGGAAAGTAAAGGTGTAGCACCAGGAAGAAACGAAAACGCTAATAATTGGAAGTAGTTATTCGTGAGTCCGAAAAATAAATCGTTATTAGTTGGTAGAATTTTCTCTAATGGGATTTTCGATTGATTGACACCGGTGTATTGGAGTGCACTGGAACTGCACCATTTTTGCACTTTCTAGCAGAAGTGCAGAAAACTGGGTATGTTCCATTGACACTTCTGCTAGAAAGTGCAAAAGTAGTGCACTACACCGGTGCACATCAATCAAAAATCCCATAAGTTTCGTTTCTTTCTCCGAATCACGGATCATCTTAGGGTGCTTACAGAGTGGCGGTGAGAAGCTGAGCTGGCGCTGATGCTGACATTAGAATGCGAGATGCGAGAAACCTGCTTGCTGCAAACCAAAGGGATGATGTCAGAGTGAAAGCTGTGCGGATCGGCGCCGACTGCCCGCTTTTACTCTGACAGGCTCCATTTGATATGCTGCAAGCAGGTTTCTCGCATCTCGCGTCCTACTGTCAGTTCCAGCACCTACTCAGCTTCTCGCCGCCACTCTGTAAGCGGCCTTACGGTATTCCTTTTGCTTATGCTTTTTGCAGCAATGGTAGACAATTGGCTTCGTCTTGTTGTGATCGCTATTGTTATTGTTGTTTTGTTGCTCAAGGTCGAGTTTGACACAGTACTCTGCAATTTTGACGCGCTTCAGTGTGAGGTCGTCCTCTGATCGGCTTTCGAATGCCGTAGAAAGGGTATTGTACAAGCCAGTCAGACTTCTTGAAATCATTGCGACGGTAAGATTCTCCTCGAGCTCCTGACCGGCGTTGGTCAAACGAGAAAACAGCTTCTCAATCTCCAATAGATGTTCCACCATATCGTCTCCGAAACGTTTAAGGTAAATCCGTTTTAGCAATGACACTTTCGACGCGATGTTCGTCTTTTGGTGATGTTTTGCAGCGCTGTACAGACTTCTTTGGCCGATCGCGATGTACGAATCACTCAGTGCTGATTGTCTTCGATCAATAATCCGATCGTAGCCTTTGCCTTGGCAAGGCGTTCCACACAGCGATAGATTCTACATCCGGTTTCTCACCCGAATCTACGTAGCGCTAGAGTTCCACTCGTACGAGCAGTAACTCGACCTTAAAACACAGACTAACAGACATAACACTCGAAAATAATGCTTCGCCTACTTTAACGGTCATTTTAAATATATTTGTAGTTGGGCTGTGGCCGCTTTTGAAATTATGGCGCCACTGATATATGAACAAGCATAAGTGGGGATAGACCACTAGTGAAAAATTATTCCCAAAACTCCATGTCGGATAATTGCTGTTACTCAGCTTCTGCAGGGAAAAATGACTTCCTTTTATGGCACGCTCGGAATGGTTGATCGAAAACAACGCGTACACTACGATTTCGCACCGAATGCATCACGATTAACAAAAAAAACTTTTCTTTTTTGTAAGATGGCGTCACTTTTTTTCATCGCAAATCACAGACACTTTATAAACAGAATAGCAACGTGCAAATTGCAGCCAAACGGACTGTCAAAAAGTGTAGCCATGAGCATGATGATGTTGCGAGGGGAAGTATGCAAAACTTATGGGATCCGCTGTAATCATTTTTGACCACAATCGTGTATGACTGGTAGCAAAATCAACACAGTTACTGTTCCAAAGCCCAGTAACTTACAGTCTGTATGCACATGATATTGATAGTGCTTCTTGTTTGAAGTGTATGTGTAATGGTTTGATATTTAGAAGTGCCTCAAGAGAAGCAGAGCGCCATTCTTTACAAATGGTATAGCTTTGACTGGACTGTCATCACCTCTCCTCTCTGCCACCACACAAGGCATCCGTATGACTCAAAATCAAAGAACTGCAAAGGACGAACCGCGGTTGTTATTCGCTTTTTCGTGAAAAGAACCATTGAAGTTTTGTTTGGGTTAACTGATAATTTAACTTGTCGACACAACTGTTCGACAGCTCATAATGCTTGTTGCATTAAGTCAAAGATTGTTCCAATGCAAAGTACAGTGGGTTCAGGAATCAGAATATATTCGCTTAAATGGAATTCATTTCCAACATAAATTGCACAACAACTAGATGGCATCAAGTAAGTTGGGAAGTTAGCGCATATTGCGAGCTATATCAGGTTTAAATGGGACACGATCATTTGATTCCCACGATTTGTGTAGAATTTTTTTTTAATCCACTGTGTCAGAGATGGTCCGTGCGCGACTGGCATATTTTAGACCCTCCAGTCATCAAGTCCTCGGCACGGAGCTACACCTTGACTTAGGGACTCCCGCTTTCAGTCGCCTCCTACGACATGGGAGCAGGAATCCAGTGGCTCAATTCTTGGCCGGAAACCACACGGACTCTGGGCAGGTTCGTCTGTACACATCGAAATTTGATAATCGAAACCCAGAAAAAAATCACCGAACTACACACCAGTCGAGAGTCTCAGCAAACAAAAATTCGGCAAAATTATGCGAATGTCGGCGAAGAAACCTCGGTGCGTAAAGCGAACGCTCCGATGCGTGATGCAGCATATTGGGGAGTTTGCCAAATTCCTCCCAGGCTCTATTCACCATTGAGAATATTTTAAACCCCCTCAACAATTTTATCCATAGCACGGGTCGCATGACACTATGGCATTGGGGTTCCCTGTTCAGTGGGATTTTGCCACCGCAACAGGAAGTCCGTAGTGTAATTCTTAGCTGGTTGAAACAACCACTACCGACACTACACGGCTTATCTAGGCTGTTCGGAGAAAGAAGCTGAAGGACAGCTTCCATAGATGGCCGAACAGCCGGGCAAAAAAAAAACTCGAACTAGAGCAAATTTTCAATAGAACCTAAATAACACTCAGAGCCTTCCTTGGTTTACTTTCTCTTTCGATAATTACGGCACTTTCCACCAATTGTCCAGTACATATCGAAAGCTGACTGGTTTCACTAGAATATAATGCAAAAAGTTAAGTAGTAAATGTTGAAAGGAGCGAGTAATGAGCAATATTACTTACTACATATTCTAAACATTCTCCAGATTTGCAAACCGTGAAAGAATTGTAGACTCAAGATCACATAATTGTATAACCCTGATGTTGGAGCACCCACAACATGGAAGAAAACGCTAACCTTAGAGAAAGCGGAAAACGAGTCCTAGTAGTAGTAAGCGATACAAATAATGGCTCTCCACCAAGAAGGATCTCCACAGGAACTAATAAATCACATACACAAGATTCGCAAAACATACAACAATATTACATTTTTTTAATAACGCATTGAGCCGTGCAAAATAAATGTTTAAAAAATGCTTTCATCCGTGATTTCAAAAATAGAAAAAGAAGGCGCGATAGAACGGATTTACCTATCTAATGTTTTACATGTTTAATATTCTTCAAACGAGCCAGTTTCTTTTCGCGATCTCTACAGTAAATAATTTTGTCAACTGAAACGACGAATTACTCACCAATTTACATATGTTTAGTTCTGCTATTCTGTATCAACGTTCCGTGAAAATCATTAAATGCTCCGTTGACAAATAAAACAAAAGGCGTTGCAGTATTTAACAGATTTATTTTCAAATTGGTTTTTGTTATCTTTCAGCAGTAAAGTGTAATAGCGGTTTAAAGTTCTACGTTTTTTTTTTATTAAACTACGCTCCCTTAATTGAATTATCAACAGTTTTAGTATTAATGTACATTTTTCTGCATTGGTATTCCTTTTTACTTGCACAGACCGTAATTGCCAATTCACACCTCGCACGTACCTACAAGTATTTTTTTTATTTTGAACAGACCTGACTTCAACTCTGTCCGCTCATTGCTGTTTATGTTTAAATAATAATTTACAGATATGAAATTCTCTTATTGTTACCAGGAGTAAAGATGGTTATCGAAAATGAATGAACGGTTGCAATAAGCGATACATTACTGCGATTTCCTCTTGCAGTTAATAATTTACACGCCTCTTTAATTTTTTTCTTTCTCTCAATTTAAATATTCGCTCGCAGCGCTGTGGCATTTTTTTCCGACCACGAAGCGCACATTACGTTAATAATTGTAGTTTATTATGTTTGCTTATTGCTAACTGTAGCTTAGGAGTTGAATTTAAATAGGTGTAATGAAATAAGTTTGGTTTTGTCTAATTTCGTTCCATGTACGATATTCTCGTCAGAACAAAAAATCAATTCGTTAAGTCTCTTATCAAGTGTTGCTCCCTTTTTTGAAACAGTTGTGTAAATGGTGAAAAAATATGCAAAAACTGCGATAGTATTGCATGTTTGGTAAATACATGTAACTTTTTTGGATGTCGGCCGGTGCAACCTTGGATTACTTGAATTAGCGGAAAACGGTGTTTCCAAAAATGTTCTCCTTCACACTATACTTTGTACTTGTTTCTTTTTCATCTAATTGCATAACATCCGATTCAAGCAAGTTTAAAAATTGTAAGCTGATCTTTTTTACATGCACGTGCACCAAAAACAATAAAGTTCAGCAGCATTCCGATCACAACTCTCGCAGAAATTCACTTCGTAGTAGCGTTTCAAAAATATTAGAATCATTTTATGCTCTGTGTATATTGATAAGGCCTTCTATGTGTGCTGTTTTCAGCAACAAATTCTGTTTGCTGTCATCATCATAATCTGTCCTTGCTTACATAAAATCATACAAGAACGAGGCGCGAATTCCTACTATTTGAACAAACTAAACATGTTTGAATGCTGCTTTACCTTGGAAAAACCGCTCATAAAAGCATACCAGTACCATAGACGCAATCTTGGAAGAAATTAGTTTTTGTAGATAGCCTGCACGTTTGCCCCGTTCAAAAGACTCATAAGGCATCCGCGCTAGCTCTTTTCATATGGGACTGATAGGCATTTATAGGCTTTTAGTTCTACTTTATTATTATACAATAGCTAGAAAATAAACAAAAGATGTACATTTTCCAAAATATGCCTCATTAAAACGGCAAATAAGCATGGTTGAGATAAAATAAACTGATTAAAATAGAAACACTACGGACCAACACAATCTAGGATTACTCGCTAACCAAACCAACTTCTCTTTGGACATTTGCTGCTAGTGTATCACGTATGGCCTTCTGTTCCTCGTTCAGAATATCCTGGACGGGGGACTCGTTGGAGCTACGCTCCCCTGGCGATTCTGTTGGCGGAACCTCTTGTTCTTCGCCATTTTCTTGGCTTACTGGTGTTTCATCGGTCGCATCCGGCTCTCTACAATCATCCTCTGTTGTGTCAGTCTTTTTATCAACGCCATTCTCTTCTACCGCACTGTTTGTTTCTTCCTCAACATCACCACCCTCTTCGACGTTTTCCTCTTCGATGCTTTCATTGCTGTCCCTTTGCGACTGGCTTAATTTTTGTAATTTGGGGTCAGTCGCCCGTAGCGATTCGGAATTCCCAATACCGTCCCCGGTAGGCCGTAGCACCAGGTACAATAGAATATCCGAGAGTGAAATAATACCGATCACTTTCTCTTCATCGTCGACCACCACAAGCCGGTGTACTTCCGCCCGCACGATCCGCTCCATCACGGTGTATAAAGTTTCGTCCAGTTTGCAATTCTGCACTCCCTCGAACCATGCATTTCGATGCTCGTTTGCTGTTTTCAGTGAAACGTCCAGATCGTTGTAGGTCTTTTCGGCGGCCAAATTCTGAAAGGAAGAATTACACATGCGATTAGCGATAGAGACCAACGTTTGTTTAGCGACAGGGAAACATACAATGACATCAAACTTGGCATATATGTCCTTCAGGCGACCTTCCGCATCCACGATTGGTAGTGCGGAGACACGTCGATCCACGAACTTGAACAGCGCCAAGATGATGCTGGTATCCTCCGTTGCAACCTCGATTTTGTCGTAGCTGCCAATGCGTATCTCGCGAAGCGTCTTCTGCATGTACGACGGTTTTGGTAGCTCATTAATCTGCAATAAAACGGAGAAAATCAAAAAGTGATTAGCACGTGCTGTTAATATAGATATCGTCGACATGTATGGCTACGGGAATGCCAAAAATTACGAATTTCAGATTATTCTCTGAACGGAGAAAAAGGCGATAAATTTGATGTTTTGAATTTACTTCATCAGAGTAACTTTTTCCATAATTTTCCAGGAAAATAGATAAGAAATTGTCTGAAAATGTTAAACCAGCACAATGGCGTAAGATTACAACCTTTTCATCCCAAGTATCCCTTTACCAAAGTCTCACTATTGTTTTCCATAAATACAAGTAATTAGTTAATTTTTTTGTGGAAAAGTTATCTAAATTTTGTATTTGAAAAGCGTGATATTTTGTAATATTTATACACAAGAATGCGATTTTTTACAGCTGAGTTGAGTACATGTAGAAAATCACTCAAATCCTATTTCATCACATGATGTTTTCGATAAAATAGGTACACATACAGTTATTTATCTTGTGGGGGTGGGCGTAGCGTAGTTGGTAAATCGATTTCCTTATACGCAGCCTTGTACGCAACGCACCTGGGTTCTAATCCCGATCCCGCACATAGGGTTAGAAATTTTTCATAAGAGATTTTTCTAACCCGAAGAGGCGAATGACCTTAAGGTTAAAACCTCTATAATCGAAATAAAATAAAAAAAAGCTATTAATCTTTCGCTTATTCTCTCTTCTGATTATCTGAACAAGTTTTGTCCAATTGTCTCAGAACTCGGTTAGATGATGATACTGTCACAGAGTAGTGCTCGCTGAATAGCATTCGTCGTACCTCCTGCAATGGAGGATCAAATGTCGGACGTCAACGGACAACAGTTGCACATTGGTGGGGCTGCACTCTTCAGTAAAAACTCGGGTGTGTTCAATTCGCAGTCGGGTAAGCACTCGCTGATCACCCGAGCTTTCACGGTTAGTCAACTTCACCGTACCGAATTTTATTCCGCAGTTTTACCTCTGTGAATGCTGACCACCGATTGGACCATCGGTTTCGGATGGATGTTTTGATTTGTTTAACGGCGTCTACTACCGGAACAGGTATATACCATGTATCTATGTTTCTTCATTATCGCGAATGCCAGCGTGATCCTGAATCCAGAACATCTTAATTACACGATTTCAAAACATGCTCTCAATCTCCACGGGTGTTGGGATGTGCCAGCTTCGATTGTTGATGGACAGCTAGCCGAATCGGACATTATTAGCAGGTCGCTGGACGTGCGGTGTGCAGTTAGCGCTGTTCTTATTGCGAAAGCCTCGCCGGAGAAGACACTTCATTGCGGCGGAAGACCAACCGATTGTTATTAGTGTTCTCCAAATGCTCCCGCGCCTACTGTGTTGCCGTCTTTGGAACCATCGGTATAGACAATTGACGACTAAAACGATCTGTCAGGAGCCCCTACCAGCTGCACGAACAATTTTCAAAGGGTCTCCAGCTTCCAGTCACCGTATGTGGCTTGGGTTCGTACCATTTTCGTGCAGTTAACCGTGTGCGAGAGCAAATGTTTGGAAGGGGTGTTCCAACCACTTTTGTCAAACGACCGGAAGTTTGATGCACAACAGGAAGATCAGCATTATCTTTCCTTTTTGTCCAACAAACGGATAGCCAATCGTACAATGGTTTGGAAAACGATCAGATCAAATGGCAAAGTACCTGCTTCAGCCATAATGGCTAGGATTGAAATCGTGACGTATGCTCCGAATGCAAATCTTATCATCCTGTTGTATGCAGACGCAAGAGTTTGAATTGCGGCATCGTCTCCTCTGACCACAAACCCTTTGCTGTAAAGCAGTCGTCGGGTAACAATGCTGATCCGATTTGCAGTAGGAAGGCGGGATGACCACGCGGGAGTCTGGCTCCGACCATTTTCAATATGTTCAGTTTGGATTCGCAACTCTTCTTCGTCATTTTACAGTTTACTTTAAAGTTGAGCGAGCGATAGAGAGTGACACCGAGGGTTCGGATAAACTATCTACCTTTATCGCTGCATGGCAGGCATTCGGACTGCAATAGAAGATGATCCATTTTGTAGCAGATATCGTAAATCCAACGCTTCTCGACCATTTATCCGTGTATACACTGGATCGTTTAATGACAGTTGAGCGATACTTACGGTTCCCTCTAAACGTGTTAACTGCCTGTCACATCTCTAACGTAGTGGAACTTGGGAATATCATCCTTATGATCGCTGTCCTGGATTGCCATTCCAGGTGCCGCGCGCGATTCTCGGAAGCTTTTAAGTACATTAGCTTTTTGTGGGCCTGTTGTCTGGATACGTTTCATTGCTCTGACTATTTTCTACGTTTTTAATAGCGCTACAATGGAACATCATTAGGCCCTACTTTGCTAGTAGTGCGTGATAGTGCAGTTTTTGTACCAGTGATCAATTGCTCGACGAAATGATCTATTGAGATATCGACGCCTGGTCGTGCAGCGCTGGTGATCAGTCGTTCGTAAGCTATCCAGTCCGCTTGGTCGTACCACCATTGTAGCTTCTTTTTATAACGTGAGACAATCCGGGAATTGAGACGACTATGGTCACTGTTTTGGGTATTCAGGAGCGTTTGGCAAATGAATTTCGAAGCCACAGTTTCGGAGAAGATTGTGAGTTCAATTGCTGATGTGGGAGCTAAAGCTTAATCTCCAGGTAACTGTTCCGTTAAAGTGTTCCTGGCGAAGCATTGGCCTAGTACTGTTGATTTGTACCCCAGCAAATATGGTGCGTGTCGAAGTCGCACAGTATAAGCACTGGACATGGAAGCTGTTCGAGGAAGTCACCCAGCTGTTTCTAAGACTGTTGAGTGCTGGGAGGTACGTACACTGATGCCACCGCCAGTTGTTCTGGCAGTTATATCCGAACTGCAATTACGTGTATTCCGTGGCAAGACTTACTCCTGTTTTCAACCGAGAGATCGGTGCTCTGGTGCGTCTCTTGTTGTTGTTGTTGTTGCGATGTGGCTTCATTGGTGGAAAGCCAGGAGGAGAATTGCGGGGCTGTATATCCGAGAGGTAGGGACAGCAGTCTTCTTCCCGGCCGATCCTGTCATTGTGAAGTGGGAAGATACTCTTTTCTCCTTTTCCCAAAACCGGTCACTTGCTCGATGCATACATGTTATAGTTGCAATGAGAGAATCCGCAGTATATTTCACTCGTAGATAAGATTAAAAGGGACGTCTTGCCCCACAGTGCCAACCGCTATCGAAACAGCTACACGATAACCTGCGGAACTATCGACAGCGACCGGCGCGCGTTGGGGAAAGACTGTGTAGTTTCCTTTGTTTGTTGCTTCGAAGCTAGAGTCGCGATATTAGCTATAACGTCTCGGTGTGAACCTCTCGTCCTTCTTTGGGTGAATTCAGTGGAGAATGCAAACAATGAATAAGTTCTACGTTACCAGTCAAACCTATGATAATGTAAAGGAAAGCAATGTTTGCGAGATGATTGATGATTGTGGAACTGACCTGAGGAAGATCCAGGCGCACAATGACAACCGCTGTCACACAAATTGTACTATTATGTTCAAAAACACCGGGTTAGGGTAAGAGGGCTGGGATAGTTGCTTCATTCTGCCGTGCTTGCGTAGGAAGGAATACTACACTTTCCTTACTTCCAAACCGATCTATCTCATTGTCCGTGGTCGTGCTTGAGCAGTCTTGTCTCACTAAACTCAATTTTGTCGTCGGACTAATTCATAAGCCTGGTTGTATTGTTAGTGTCAGTTGCGCTTTTCCTTGGTAGTGGACTGAGATTATCAGCTGAGGTTGTCGTGTATTTGCTGAAGGGAGTGTTTTGTTGCGATCTTCCCCGTTTCGAGTTCGCATTAACAGCTGGTGAGTTATTTCTAGACCTCGTTAATGGTTCAGTTGGCTGGTTCGTTTGCTTCTGTTCTTTGGTAGACAGATGCGTGGCCGTTCTACGCATAATTGTCCCATGTATGTATAGAGCATGGGATTCTTTCAATAATAAGTCGTAATATATACCTGTACGAAACTTGTCGTAAAATCGAGTAATAATAACATTTTTGGGAAACGCCCTGTATATCACCAAAGCCTTGTTTCGAGTACCGTTGAGCATTAGCCATATGATAATTAAGTTTGCCATGTCCTGTCAGTACCATGACTAGAATGCTGCAATTGTGCTTGGATGAAAGCAACAATTAATAATAGTTCAACGGAAAGCAAGGACTTTGACTGCTGGGAGCGAGAGGGTGGGAAGGGGGTAGGGCTTTCCGGCGTGGAAAATTTATAATCGCGTGGAAACGAGCGTTTTCATGTTCGCGCTTGAGACCGCGTTTGAAAATTCGTAAGTGCTAATATGTTGAGATAATGATAGCGATTGCATGTTCAGGTTTATGACCAGGTTTGTATTAACATGAAGGACTTGAGCGTTTGTTAGTTAATATGTTTGATCGCGTGGTCGCTTGTATGTTGCTGTTGCTTGATAAATTCGCTTATAAAGTTCTGTAGCCGTGTGCATATTCATGTAGGCTTTTGAACGTTCGCGCGAATTCTGCTTTTATTATTAAATTTGAATACATGGTTCAGATGGAGAATCGCGCGAGAACGGGCGTTTGTATGTTTGCGCTTGAGAACGTATTTCTATATTTGGAAGGTCTTACGTGTTGACTAAATGCCAGGGAATTTATGATTACGAGACCATGGGCGTGACTATCCGTGAATGATACCATTTGCGACCGGGTTTGCATTATCGCGGAATTCTTGTGTGCTTGTATGTTATTGATTTGCGATTAAACTAATATTAATTGTTGATAATTGATACACTAAATTTACTCGAACTGATAATATCATGGAATGTATTATAATATTGAATGATGATGTTTGCAATTCCGTAAATATAATCAGACCTTCCACGGTACGGCATGTTTTTTTCTGATGACAATCAATCTACTTTACTCTACTATTTTCGTGACCATTTTGAACACAGTCGAAATTACTTGGATTTATGCGCCATCAGCACGTGCAAGCGCATTAGTGTAATCCTTCTACATCACTATGGTTAAATTGTATGTGGATTGTAATACCTAATCCCCAATGTAGTGGCCAATCCCAATTATAATCTTTAACGGTTTAAGACTGTCGGAAACAATGTATGCCTTGTATGGCCTCACATAAAATATCGATTAGAGAGAGATGCACGACCACTATATCCGAAACTCCTCCGGGGGGAGAATACTTGACTAGATTGATTCTCGACAGCGCGATTCAAGGACCATTGCAAGATGCCTTGGCAATTTGTCTACTGGGGCTCTTCAGCTGGATATCGTATTCTCCACTGAGAAATCTGAGCATTTTCGAGGAAGCGTGACTCAGTGCAATTACGGTTTCTGTTTGTAGATCGACTTACTGCTCAGGTTTTAACGTTGAAGTATCTCGGGGTTAGGTACAATGTTACATTTGATTTCTGCAACAAAATTGTCAACAAAAGATTAAATTTCTTCGTATAATCACCGGGACATTGTGCGGTGCCTAATCTGGTTGTATCAAACAACAAAAATGTCGGTGATGGAGTACGGATGTCGCTGCTTTCGCTTCACTGCGAACATACATTCCATCAACTGGAAAGAGTCCAGTGCCGTTGTTTGCGTATTATTGTCTTGGGTTTCATGTAGTCGATCCTCTCGACGAGCAACGCGGGCATTTTTCCGCTGAAAGTTCATTTCTGGGATCTCTCGTTTCGATTTCTCATCCGATGCGATACCTTTGACCTGTTGGTGATTGCAAATTGTGAACGGTTCCATATAATCCCAACCGTGTTTATTTATTAGATACTTTTGATTCAAAAGTATTCTCCCACATATACTTGAAGGACAAGATTCTTGGAAGCACGGATAAGTTACGTCCGCAAATGATTCCAAATACTTTGAATAATGAATTCCGTATCAATCAGTATCAATGATCATTCTTCAGTTTGTGACACAGAAATAGCTGCTATTGAACGTAGCGTTGAAATCATTGACACTTTCCTCACATATCATTACTTCATTGTTTCAGACAGCCTTAGCTCTATTGAGACTATCCGTTTGGTGAAACAGAGAAAGCGCTTCCCGTTTTTCTAGGTGAAAAACGAGAGTCCTTGTGTGCTATGAAAAATCATTCCAACCTACCTCAGTTTGGCAATTAGGCAATCGACGTTTGTTTGACAATGAAGCGGTGGGTTTTGTCAACAGGTCTACTCCTGCGAACAGAAAAACTCGTCCGACAAACATCTTTCGTTAGTCCGATTCGTTTGATGTTGGATCGAATCAACGATATTGTTGGACGTCGCACCCCTCGGAGTAACGTCAGAATAAGTAAACAAGAAATAATCATCTGATCAGAAACGTCTCTTGGATTGCCTAATTAAGCGCACTCCTTACCTAAGGTGAGCGCCTAATGCGCTGTATGTGACATCCACGAAAGACAAATTTGACAGCGCCGGTGGTTGAGTGGTAATCGTGACGCCACTCATTCCAGTTGGCCTGGGTTCAATTTCAGCCGAGGTCGTTGAGATTTTTCTGAGGTGAATAAATCTGTGGTCACGTCTTCCTTCGGAAGGGAAGTAAAGCCGTTGATCCCCGGTCCATGAGTTTGTGGATCGATATTTAGTCCAGATAGTAGTCACTTCTCTGGCGTCGATAAAGAAGAACTAGAATCCAACTTCTATACTTACTAACAAATATCCTCCTCCCGTGATACTTGTGGAGTGCGCAGTAGTATATACGGCCTCTAGTAAAAGCAAGTAACGGACTAACTATTCCTTACCTTTACCTCCGCGATCTACGTTCGGGCATGGCCGGCACCGGTATTAATCAAAACTTTAGGATTATCAGGAGTTGCACATTGAAAGATGTTTCCGCTACTCCCAAGCATAATTTTTACTGATTCCCTGTGCAACTTCAGCTACTCCAGATCGATAACGGAGTAGCAGCCAGGGGTGGTCGCACAAGCTCAAGCTCTACGACCAATTTGTTTCGACGAATTTATTCAGTATTGCTCGTCCCGCCGCTCGTGGTTGCAATGAAGAGCTTGATCGCTGGTTACGATGACGCAGAATAAATAAAGAGCACAGAGAAACAGATCTAACAGACACTGATGACAAAAGAGTAGGGTTAGCAGACCCCAGCTATAGAGCGGATCAGTGAGGCCTTTAGAATACAGATTATACTCAAGAACAATTCCAATAAACATCTGAATACGAAGTGATTCGCTAGATTAGGAGATGACTATTAGGGTGGGGCATTGTTATATGGAAAAACGTAATCATAGCCACATCAACCGACCACAGCACTTTTTTGGTTCCTTTTGGGGTCCCAAACAACTGTGCAAAATTTGGGGTCGATTGGTGTTGACTCGGCGTAGCGCATTGCGTTTGAAATTTGTATGGAGATTAGTATGGGAAAACCTACATTTTTGCATTTTTAATTCTACAGTCTACAATTCTTCCTTTAGTACGCAAACAAATAGATAGAAGTGTAGTCCAGGATATGTTGAACAACTTTGCTGAAGGATGTATGGTGTTAGAATGTCTCTAAGCCAAGTTATAGCTGTTCAAAGTTCGATACATCGAATTAAATGCTAAAAATCATTTTTATTGCCAACACTGCGGGTGTACCAATGGTATTTCATATAGCATTCCGAAATAACATTATATATTTTAGTTTTACCACATTGGTATGTTTGAATGAATTATTCAAAAGCCTTAGATCAATTTCATTAGCGTAGGTAGTTGAGCAATAGGGCGTAGTGAGGGGGGATGGGGGGAGGGACTTTAATATGTAGAAATTCGAACTGAAATGTTGTCGAGTTGGAATGTTCAGATGAATTATTTCAAAACAATTACACAATGTCCTAGGCATAATAGTAACGATGAAATAAAACATACACTCAGGTTTTTTTTACGCGGGGGATACGAGCCGCGTAAATGAAAACCGCGTAAATGAAAACCGCGTAAATTTCAAAATCCGCGTAAATGAAAACCGCGTAAATTTCAAAATCCGCGTAAATTTCAAAATCCGCGTAAATGAAAACCGCGTAAATTTCAAAAACCGCGTAAATGAAAACCGCGTAAATTTCAAAATCCGCGTAAATGAAAACCGCGTAAATTTCAAAATCCGCGTAAAAAAAAAAACCGCGTAAAAAAATACCGCGCAAAAAAAAACCGCGTAAAAAAAAACTTGAGTGTACTGTATTCCTTTGCCTTAACTTTTATCAATAGAAGGTACGTTACAGACTGAATCAACTGATGTCGAGTTGATATGTCAGAGGATTGCATTGATTATATTTCAGCTTAATAGGCACTATGATTTGATGGGATGCTCATTTCGATGCTGTTCGATCACCTGAAGCAAAAATTGTTGTAGGGATCTGGGGGGTTTCATGTTGAAATCCAGAAATTAGCTTCACGCCTCGTGATCGAACAGCATAGAAATGAGCATCCCATCAAATCATAGTGCCTATTAAACTGAAATATAATCAATGCAATCCTCTGACATATCAACTCGACATCAGTTGATACAGTCTGTAAGGTAACTTCTATTGATAAAAGTCAAGGCAAGTATGTTTTATTTCATCGTTACTATTATGCCTAGGACATTGTGTAATTGTTTTGAAATAATTCATCTGAACATTCCAACTCGACAACTTTTCAGTTCGAATTTCTACATATTAAAGTCTCTCCCCATCCCCCCTCACCCTTCACTACGCCCTATTGCTCAACTACTTACGCTCATGAAATTGATCAAAGGCTTTTGAATAATTCATTCAAACATACCAATGTGGTAAAACTAAAATATATAATGTTATTTCGGAATGCTTATATGAAATACCATTGGTACACCCGCAGTGTTGGCAATAAAAATGATTTTTAGCATTTAATTCGATGTATCGAACTTTGAACAGCTATAACTTAGCTTAGAGACATTCTAACACCATACATCCTTCGGCAAAGTTGTTCAGCATATCCTGGACTACACTTCTATCTCTTTGTTTGCATACTAAAGGAAGAATTGTAGTCTGTAGAATTAAAAATTCAAAAATGTAGGTTTTCCCATACTAATCTCCATACAAATTTCAAACGCAATGCGCTACGTCGGGTCAACACCAATCGACCCCAAATTTTGCACAGTTGTTTGGGACCCCAAAAGGAACCAAAAAAGTGCTGTGCTGAAAAAACGATCAATTCGCCCCACCCTAATGACTATTGAGATTACTGGTATGGAGCAAAGAACTAGCAAAGAACTAGTAACAATTGATATTCTTACGCCTCTATTTGCCGAAGGGTTGGATGGATAGTCTTTCACTGTTCATAGGAAAGAACTGCCAAATGGCTGGAATGACACGGTTGTGCAATTTCACGATCTACGCTATGCGCTACTGATTATGTTCAAAATATTAGCCAATCCGGAATCTGTGTCTGACGATCCCCATAAAAGGATTTGTTTTGCTATGCCTAGAAGCTATAAAATGAGAAAATATTTTTTCAACTGAGACAGCTTGTAAATACCAAAACGTTTACTATTGGGGTTTTCGATTGATGTGCATCGGTGTAGTGGAGTGCAGTGGTTTTGCACTTTCTAGCAGAAGTGTCAATGGAACATACCCAGTTTTCTGCACTTCTGCTAGAAAGTGCAAAAATGGTGCAATTCCAGTGCACTCCACTACACCGGTGTCACCGGTCAATCGAAAATCCCAATAGACAAACAAACGCTGAAGGTGATGAAAGTCGCTGAACACAAGTAGTGACACAGAATTAAAACTGTCTCTAAATCTCTCTCATTTCCCAAGTTATTGTCTAAATTAGAACGGATAAAGGTAAATATTTAGATAAAAAACAATACTCACATATAAAAACAGAAATCTAAGTATTCGCTTGTGGGTTAATATATATAACACGTTTCCGGTCAGTGGGTCAATCACTGGCAACCGATGAATCCGGTTGTGAATAAGCGTTTTGATGGCATCGTACAACGACGCGTCTGGTCCGATACTAACTAACTTCTTAACCTCTTCCTGGAGAACACCTGAAAATATGCAAATGTCATTTTAAAACAATTCCTACTCGTGGTTCACGTCGACATACTTCTCCACGTCTCCAGCTTATGCTCCTCCAGTTCGTCCATTGACGAGTTGGGCGATTTGTAGTACATCTTCAGGATCTTGATAAAGTCGGTAATCGTCAGCATGCCGACGAATTCCTGCCGCTTCGAGTCCCAGAGTGGTGCCGCCCGGACGCCATTGTAGACAAGCGCGTAAAATGCCTTTTTAACGAGTAGCTGAGTATCGAACACGACTAGCTTGGCCGACGTCGGCACCAGATCATAGCACTTGTGGAATCGGAAGAACTTCACAAAGATCTGCGACTCATCCTCTTCTGTTGGGAGTAGTAATAGAATGTGTATTAAGCATAGGATAAAATTCAGAGGGATCTTTGGGTGAATAATCTGTAGGAAAAGATTTCTGCACCGTTCAAATACACAACACACTTCTGCTACCTTTCTTCAGTAAATTAGCCAGCAAACGCTTCCAAGCGCTGGAGACCGATTCGAACTCTCGGATGCTCTCGAGCGGGTAGGTTTCGGTGTTGAAAAAATCGTGATCTCCCGCGCCGAGGACCAGCCGCCCGGCGTAGTTCGAGTAGAAATGCAACGTTGGCCATGGCTCCCGGCCGCCTCGCTGGCGAACCGATAAGCCATAGTGGGGTCTATTCCTGCGATTACTAATTTTCTCAAAGTGTGGATTCACATAACACACTGCGGTGTCCCAGGAGTGAACGTCGGACAGAGAAAAAATATAATAATTTCCAAATATCTCGCTTGCAAATCAACAGCGTCAACAGTCGAGTGACGGTGATTGTGTGCTGGTTGCAAATGGCATGCTAAAGCTAGTTCTTTGATATGTTTGTGATGATTATAAACGTGTAGAAAGTAAGGCTGACATGGTGAAATTGGCATGCTACTTATACACAGCAAACAAAGGGAGTTTAGAATCTCATAGATGAGCAAAATAGACCATGGAGATGATAAGGAAGTAGCTTCCGTAAATCATTCAATTTTCGGACTTTCAATCTTGTCCGTTCGAGCCATTACTCGAATCATCCTCATAAGAAAAAAGTAGTTAACACTACATTGTATCACAAGTTTTTACACTATGTTATACTTGAGTTAACTGTAATGTTAGTGCAAAATTTAAGGATGAAAAAGAAATTCCAAAGCGAAAGCAACGGCTTATTGAGGAAATTGAGACTTTACATGCTCTGCTGGAATTCCAGATCTTGCACATTTATAACTAAAGTGTTTAACATTCCACTAAGTCGCTCTAAAACAGGGTTTTTTAAAGTGTCTATGGAAACGTTATTTTTATTACCAGTTTTTCCTAAAAAGCACGAAACGACTTACGTAGGCTTATTAAAAATCGGTTTCCATTCCAATCCATTGCTTTGATAGCATTGCAAACAGGGTAATGAGTCTATGTCTGCCCTGTTTCTATTATCACCATACTCATTTAAGCCGTTGGTTAGAGCAGCGTCTGCCATCTTTGCTGAACGCATTGGCTCAAGCGCTAGAGTTATGTTTGAGTCAATCGATTCGAATTTTCGGTACGCTCAAACACATTTTCAGGTCATTTGCGTTATTATATTGGTTCTTATCAACGAAGCAAAAACGCTGATTCCCATTTATATGCAATCCACCTATTGTGGACCGAGTAGTCAAAGAAATAGTGAGGCACCCTCCTAAATAATGCCGAAATAGACTCTTTATCATAGTTGCTTTCGTTAATTAATTGAACTGGAAAAATGGAGATGTGAAGAACGAAAAGCTTCGCTATTTTATATATTTAGTGCACGTTGCACGAAATTTATCGTAGGTGATGAAACTATTTTTAGTTATTGAAATGAAACGCTTCGTAATTTTACTAAATGTTTGTAAATAGTTCAAATATTTTGGCAAGAGCGAATTTATTTTTCGTCCATTAAAAGATTTCGTTAGTCGCATTTCATTTTCGTTCATCGAACAAAAGTTATACAGAAAAAAATTGTTCCCAAAATCGTGAATAACGCGCGATAAATTCTGTAACAATCACAATATCGTTTTTACGATACTGAAACAGGATCATGAACAAAAGCGATGTGTTTTATAACTATATTCAATTTTCCTTCAGTATCCCCCGCAAAACGAAATATTTTTTTGTTTTGTGAACTTCAGTCACGGTTTCAGCCCTGTCATTATCAAATTGATTTTCTGTACGTGAACTAGTTCACAACTTTAGGAACGTTATTCATAAAACCAAAGACTGACGCATGATGTTATTCATAGCATGATGTTATTCATAAATTGAGGCACATTAGATCACAAAATCAAAACATGGATATTTCCTCGTGAATTATTTTACGAAACTTGGAATTTTTTATCCACTATCCGTGCTTGTGAAATAGTTCATAATATCATGAAATATTATTCATGTATTCGTGAGTTGGTTCATGATTCCTAGTATAATAGTCACGACTGACCATGCGCACCCGTGCGAAAGTTCACAAAATCATAAAGTATTATTTTTGTATTCGTGAACTGGTTCACGATTCCCAGTATAATAGTCACGACTTACCATAATTGACGAAATCATGAAATATTAAAATAATCATGAAATATTATTCATGTATTCGTGAACTGGTTCATGATTCCTAGCATAATAGTCATGTCTGACCATTCGTGCTCGTCAAATAGTTCACAAACTCATGAAATATTATTCATAGATTTGTTAACTGGTTCATGATTTCTAGTACATGATTTATGATGTATCGTGTGTTCAATAAAAAATGAGAAGTGTTTCAGTCATGTAGATAAAAAACAAAAAAAAAATCCACAAATCCAGTTTTTTTTGTTTATTCTTCAAAAACAATGAATATTGGAGAAGGGGCCCTGGTCAGCTGTACGACGCAACTTAGTCGCGATGCTCTCACAAGAGCGCTGGACGGCACTGACGTCAATCTTCCGGATACAATTATTTTTGTACACTAGGGCACTGAGGGAGCCAAAAAAAAATCCTCAATGAGACGGCACTGAGGCAAGTTGGTTGGGTACCTTTTCTTCGGCACGTACGGTATCTTTTTCTGCTCAAGATACTTCAACGTCTTTTTGGCGTAATGGAAAAACGCCTTGTCCGGACAGAAGACGTACTTCCCATCCGTATGATGCTCCTTTAAGAACGGCAGAAGAATTTTCTCTTGTTGATTGATGGCCAGACCGGTTGGCTTGAACCACGTCTTTGAAATGTATAGCATAACTTTCTTACGCTTAAACTTATATTTCACTTCGGGGGTGTGGCCGACTTGTCGCTGGAATGTGGGTCTTCGAGAGCGGAAAATAACTTTCGTCGTCCAGCACAAACGACGTCTCGCGGTAGTTCTTTATCCACGGGCACTGCGTTTTCACGATCGCCATCTGCTCGTTCGTGTACTCGGGGGACCGAGTCTTCTTCCGACAGATGATGTCCTCCATCTTCGGGGTTCGGTGAATCAGGGTGATATGTTCGGCTGGCGTCACGCAAACTCGTTCCATCCTTGTTAGTGAACAGCTTTTTCAACGCTTCCTTCTTCTTCTTCGTCATTATCTTCGTCGGACGGCCGCTATCGGCCTTTCCCTCCCCGCTCAGGAGTGCAAGAATCCGGTAAACTTTACTCACGGACACGTTTTCGACTCGAAAGTGGTCTACCGTAAACTTTTTTCCACGATATCATGCGTTTCGTAAAACCGTACAACACGCTCGCGGAGTGCTTGCTGTTTCGACGCCATGTTCGGTTGAACTAACAGCGCCCGAGCGAAACGAAACATGCCACCCATTTCTAGGGATTCCAGAGAGCGATTCTCATGGAGAGAAAAAAAATGACGCTCTTTACTTTAATTACAGAAAGGTATTGAAATCATTCTATTTTTTTTATTGAACACCCGTTATTGTACGTACTTGTGATATTTCCGTGTCATTTTCAATTTCATGTAACATTGTCATGAAATTTTCATGTGAACTATTTAACAAAATTTCGGAGTATTTTTCGTGGAATCCTTTTTGTTCCAAGCACTTTTTCACGAAATATCTAGCTGATAGCGATTAGTAATTAGTACAAGCAGTAGATATAAAAAAAACTATTAGAACCTTGAACATCGTTATTTATTTGATAAGGTTCAGCGCGATGAAAAAAAACTGCGCTGAGCACCATAAAACGTGTTCGTGATATAGTTCATAGATACCGCGAATCACTCACACCTTTATGATCCAGTTCATATTGTCAGGCTAATCTGAGTAAAAAAAACGATAGTAACCAGAAAAAAACAGATAGCGAAAATACGAAGGGAAATTATGAATTCCATGATAAAACTGCTGATATCATGCACATGAGTCACATTACTTCACGTGTCAAATTCGAAAGTAAGTTCTAGAATAAAATATTGCGATAACGAGAACAAAAAGTACGAAAACCGTGACTAAGATCCTGAAATCATGAACATAAATTACACAATAAAATATCACGATAACGTGAATAGAAATTACGAAAATTGCAACTAAGATACTGGAATCATGAACATAAATCCCGCTAATCTGACAGAAAAATCCAGTAGTAAACTCATGCATAAAAAGGCACGGTAACGTATTGAGAAATTACAAAATCGCGAATAATCTCCCAAACTCCTGAACATCGTTTGACCGTCGGCTGTGTATTCCCAAATTATTAACAAGAATCATAACAAACTAGTTTTTTGGAAACAAAATAGTTTCATACGCGATTATTATTCATAATTTCAGGAACTTGGTCACAGTTTTCGTAAATCGTTCAGTTCACGTTCAGAAGTCGTGATCTCTTTTTCATGAATTTATGAACGATTTTTTTTCCGAGTTTCCGAGGATCGATGTTTGATAGCATCGATTTTTTTTATATTTAAGTTCAGACAAAATTATTTTTTTTTTCAAAATATTTGTAAAAATTCTTGCAATCAACGAAATAGATTCGTCATCAATCCAAGAAATTTGTTTTGTACTAATCACAGATTTTGCCAAGGAATCTCCATAATATTTATACACAAAGAATTTGTCACTACGAGAGTGCATCTAACTTTTTTAAAAATTTCCCGTAAATGTCACGAACAAAAAATACCACAATAATTCTAGTACTAAATAGTGGTGAGCACTTTGAAATGTGTCAGATAGATTTTTTCAATTGAAAAAAAAATTGATATTGTCAAGAAATGACATTAAATGATCGGAAGAAAAAAATAACATTTAAAATTACGAAAACCTTTGTTCGATCAACGAAAAAGGAATCGTGCGACTAACCAAATCGTTCAATGTACGAAACGTTTCATTTCAATCACGAAAAATAGTTTCGTCATACGATAACTTTCGGACAATGTACAGTGTACATTGTACACTAAATATGTAAAATGATAAACATTTTCATTCTTCAAGTCGCTATTTTGACAGTTCGTCAAATGAACGAAGCCACGAAAAGACTTCGTCGCAGAAAACAACGAATAAATTCGTGTATTTTACGAACATTTTCGTTTAGCGTATGGACTTCAATTATAATTCACATGGATCACTTTTCTGAGTTTAGGACCATTGCGATTATTCATGACTATTTGGGTTCGATGATAAACAAAGCAAAGTTTTTATATAGCATTCCATTGTATGACCTTCTATTTTGATAAGAATCACTTCCGTACAGAAAACAGCTTAAAGAATTGAATGTTAAAAATAAGAAAAAAAAATAAATTGTTACGTGGGCAAACAACTTAGTTTCGAGAAATTTTCGGCTAACGACGATCCCTTATTCATCTTTAGTTAGGATGTCACATTATTTTGATTGCAACTCGGCTTACACTGATTGGATTGCGGTTAAAAAAAGTACCAGTATTCTTGTTTCATTCCTAAGAAGCAGTAACATAAAAAATCAGTTTTGGAAAATGTTACGTACTCCGCGTTTGAGTGATACAAAAAGTCTAGTACAACGCATCCTTATTCATCCTACCATTTGACCCAATGCGTTAAATAGAGATAGCAGACACTGCTCTAACTAATGTATTCAAATGGGTGAGACGAATACAGGAGCTAAGATGAAATAGGCCGCAGTTGCCCTATATGTATACAGGGATGCCAAGTGTTTTTTTACAGCAAATCTGATATATTTTTTTAAGTCTGGAATTGCGTGGATGACTTTTTTTAAGGAGCTCCATCTATGAATCTTGTTTGTTACATTTTACTAGTGGAATATGCTAGTTTGGTCGACTTTCAGCGGAGAAACTTTCATTGTAACTTATTTTGTTATTTTTCATATTGTGTTGATAAGTTTGGAGAAATTTTCTAAAAAGTGGATTAGACAAAAATAAATCTGTACATCTGGATGACGTTTGAAAATCTGGATGGAATCAGATAAATCTGGAAGGTTGGCATCTCTGTATGTATATTTACTACAGACCTTATTCGGAGAAAAAACTAGAAGTTCTTGTTGAAAAGGAAGAAAATTCGAGATATCGTAACTTTTACTTGGGGTTCTTTCAAAACGATTAATGTTTTTGGGAATAAATGACATAACATTAGCAGATCGATAATGTGAAAAATCTGTTCTAAAGAACGATTTTGGTTGTCATTTCAACAGGCCAATAACTTTCTTATTGAAAGAAAATTAAATGTGAAGAAAATACAAAAAAACGCTCGCATATCTGTACGGCGCTCCTATGCGTTATCTAGAAACATATTTTATTAGGCATTTCAGTTTGTTCTATCGATATAATCGGTAGAAGCAAGAAAAACTCCTTTTAAAGCACTCCCAACAATTTATATAAAAATATTCGATCATGTTCACCGAAGTGTCACACCACCGATTTAAGACAGAAATGATTTTTTTTTGCTATGTCGGCATGGAAATTATTTGTTTTTTTTTTGATATTCCAACCTTCTATTTACAAACCTTTGATTAATCAGAACCAAATCATAACCTAAAGAATTATTTATTTTTGTCCAGAGTGTGAAAATGTGACGGAAACATCTAAGCACACAATCCTTGCCGATTCTAAGTTCACAGTAGCGCGAAGGGAGATGCATTCACTTAGTATGGAGAATATCGTTGCTGAGATGTGTCAAGACGAGGCCACATGGATTGCAGGGTAGCAGTCACTTATCAACCCAACACCGGTATGGTAATAAGCATGAACAACGAAAATCATCTTAAAAAATCACAAAACTCCAATTGTTGTTGGGTATACTTCATGTTTATGTCAAACCTTTCTCGCCTTTTTATAATTTTATTTACTTGTTATACGATCGAAAATGTACAAAGCAACTAAGCGGAAGCTGAGCTGAGGATTAGTGAAAATACTTTCAGATCTTGCGCTTGATGGTGTCGGCTGTGGAAGGGCTTCCACCGATTTCAGTTCGATTACACTGACAGCTACAGGAACTACCACTGAGACTACTGCTGCTGGTTGTACTGTTGCTGCTACTAGAGCTGCTTGAGAGGATGGTGGAACCGTTTCTACTGTTCGCATAGTGATTTTCGTGGCCACTACTGCCACCGTTTGACAGTCTACTTTCGCTTCCATTTAGACAGTAGTGATGACAGACACTACACCAAGTGCTACAACTATTACACGAGCTATTTTTCCCTTTTTCGTTAGTCATTTTATTTTAGGAAGCAGATTTTTCCTAACTGAGTGAACAGGTGAACGGATGACATATTTTCCAACATAAACAATGTGCTGCCCCCCCCAGATGGACTGCCGCTTGGTGAGAATGTCCTTTCTGCTGTTGATGTGTAGTACGTTCACATATAAGAAAGATTAATTGCCGTCAAGCGACAGGCGAGTTTTTTCTCTGGCAAAAACGAATATGATTATAAATTAACAAGCGCGGAAAAGTTTGAAGGATGAACTGAACAATGATCAACTTTTCTCATCTTCGTCATTTTAGCGTCTATTTTCGGTCTAGTGTTAATCATCGTGTGCTTCGTTGAAGTCTGGCCCCTTATGCAACTTTGGTTGAACGAATTCATCCGATGTGTAGATTGGATGGGCGATATTTTGGCGTGCACATTTAAGAATGATAATAAAAACTAATTTGTGTCGTTTTTTGAAAATAATCGATTAATAAAAAAACATTTGAGATTCAGCTGAGATATTAGTACTGGCTACCGTTAAAACTAGCTTCATTTGACAGGTCTCATTGTGCATTATAACTATCACTAATATAGCACCTTATTAGCGAGGGGCACAGTTGTGTGGAAAACCCTAAACTTCACCTCATCAAGCCAGCACAATACACCAACTATACAACATTTAGGGTCGATTGGTAATGGCTCGGCGCAGCGCATTACGTTTGAAATATGTATGATGATTTGAATTAAAAAAACCTACTTTTTACATTTTTTATTTCTGGAGAACCTGACGAATGCAACCTTTATATCCAGGATATGCTTAACAACTCTGCCGAGAGAAGTATGGAGTATGTTTCAGAAAAATAGCTGTTCAAAATCCGATGGCAATTGAATTAATGCAAAATCTCAGTGTTTTTTGACAACACTACCTGTGTATCGATGGAAGGTAGATTGCATGGTGAATTAAATCCGTTGTTTTTTTGTTTTACCGAATTTTTACGTTTAGTTTGGATGAACTATTCAAAAGCACTTTCCAATTTTATAGATGGTGAAATGATCGGTGGGAAAGGAGAAGGGGAATTATACACATAAGCCGAAATAGAAATTTGCTTGAAATATTATCGAGCTAGAATGTTGAGGTGAATTATTCAAAAACGTTTGGTAATATGATTTGATAGGATGATCGTTTCGATGCTGTTCTATCAACCGAAACAAATATTGCTGTTAAATTGGGTTGGGCAGAAGTAATTTCGAACAGGCAAGCATAATGTAAGTACATGAAATTTCTTTTATGTCTAGCCAGCGTTCATAGTCAGACAGTAAAGTATCTACAATTCGAACAATAAATTTGTGTAGTGTGTCAGTTAGTCTCCTGAAGATGCGAAATATTTCTCCAGAGAAACGAAAGCAGATAGTGCACAAATAACGCACTATTGGCAATTATTCTCTAAATCAATTGGACTAACATGAAATTTAGCTGATCTAAACGCTATTTAGAAGTACGGTGAGGATACTACTTGCCAGAACAAGAAAAATGGAAACGTAAAACGAGACCTACAGACCACAATCTCGGCAGAACAAGCCGGTAAACTTTCATTCGTAAGAAAAATGTTTCAGTTCACGATGAGGACGAAATGGTAAGATATTATAATAGTAACGTCCAGCGTGCGAAAGCAATAATGGAAAGACCTATAAGAAGTGAAATAGACCGAAGTGAAGTTGAAAACAAGTCGCACATGTCAAACCAATTTTCCTAAAATTGTATGATCAGTTGTTTCAAAAACTGTACTTGGACGATAAATCGAACGTAAAATTCGACTACTAAATACTTCCGAATGACCAGCACTATACCGTTCACTATGGTAGAAGCGTCTATTTGCAAAAGCGGAATGCTTTTGACAGTTTTGGCATCAGTGCAATATTAGAGTGGTATAGTTAAATTCAGCAGAGTACAATTAGTACTCAAGGGTATGAATCTCAAAGAAAGGCCAACCATAACTTTTTGACCCTGACTAATGGCATATATCGATACAAATAAAATGAAGTGATAGTGGTTTCTGGCGGGTTGACGTATCTCAGCCAAGAATTGTACCACTGGTTTCCTGCCCCTATGTCGTAGGAGGCGACTGAAAACAGGATTCCTCAAGTCAAGGTGTTTCTCCGTGGCGAGAACTATGGTCATGCCCCTAACACATGTCGGGATTCGCTATAGGCGATTATAAGCCAATGTGTTTGGTATAGCCCGAACATTTTAAAATTGCAAAACCCGAACCCGACCTGAACCCGAAAATGAAAATTTTGTAAAACCCGAGCCGACCCGAACCCGATATTTAAGGTATAATAATTAATACAAAGTTTTGGTATGAATACCAAAATATAGTATGCTTGGGTTATTGGCCAGTTATATTCTACTGGTCGGGTAGACCTCCTTCCTTCTCAAATCAGTGGAACCATTAAACGACCACTAGATTCGTGATGTTAGCTTGGGAGAGCATCCGCTGCATGTAATGCAACATGCATATTAGCGGGGGATGCCTTCTACCATCCTATTACATATGGTTATCCACAACGTTGAAAAAGCTTTTTCGCAAAAGCAATCAAGCTTAGCATTTTTTCTTTTTTTTTTGATATTGAAAACGTGTCTTTTGAGTACATCTTGGAAGCAGCACGAGGTCGTGAAACCTTCAATTATCACGAACTGGATATACACAATAATTAGCCTTCGATATCAGTGCTCCTCGTTAAGACATAATAAGGAAACTGAGTGACCGCGGATGTCCTCAAGGTGGTGTGCTGTAACAACTTCTATGGAACCTTGTCGCCGATGGCTTGTTGGGGAAACTTAATAAGCTTGGGTTACCGACACATGATTTCGCCGATGATTATCATATAATGATCACCGGTATTTGCATTAGCACACTTTTTGATTGTGCTGTTGAGCAATGGTGTCTTCATATCGATAGTCGCAAATCCAAATAAAACATCAATAGTGCTTTTCACACCCAACGAAGGATTACAACCAGAGCTCGTCCGTTGCAGATCAAGTTAAATACGTTGGGATAGTTGACTCAAAACTAAATTGGTTAGCTGACATCGATTTCAGAATCAAGGAAGCTTGCATGGCCTTCGGACAATTGTTTTCGGCAAATCTTGGGGATTCAAACCGGAGTACATTCAGTGGAACTACACAAAAATTGTTAGACCAACTCTGGCATACGGGTGCCTTGTGTGAAGGCAGAAGGGTGAGGTCACGACAATCCAATCAAAGCTATACCATCTTCAGAATATGAATATGGTGCATTCACGACAACACCACTGCTGCTCTAGAGGCACACTTGAATGTGTTTCTGAAACAAGAAGTACTTTCTTGTGCATACCGTCTTAAGGTTACTGGGCTCTGGAACAGTAACCCAATAGATCGTTCAACTAACTACCTAAGTCTGTGGCACTTGGGATGAATGTCTACTTGCTCCCCGTTGCCTTACACTCAACTTCAACAACTTCCAGAATACGTAGTTTGTATACTGTCGGTTCTTTTTTGGAGGGCCGAGCCGGTGCAGGTGCCCATTGTCGTGAAATGAGATTAGACCAATCTCATTCACTTGATGGATACTGTACCGTATTCCAAAAAGTAATCTATGCGATTCTGTGTGGCGTACAATCGGCACTTCAACAGGGAATTTTTGGTAAAAGAATTTATTTTTGCTCTGAAACCGCTTAGTTCGGCAGATTCTAAAACCACTTTGTTCCGCAAATTCGAGCTCGAAATTAGAAATCGCATGTCGAGATCAAATCGAAGCACTTAGCATTTCAAATGCTATCTACCTTTCCTGACTAGCGGTCATTTCGGTATTATTGAAAGTGAATTGGCTAGCGCGAGCGCGAACCTATTTTACCACTGTCGATAAATTAGACAAAGCACAAGATTCGCTCTTAGGCTGCATTTGAACATGCCAACCATTGGTGTAGCTTGAAAACTTGCGTTCAAAACAAAAACTTTTCTGCTGGATGTGAGTCTGAAAATGTCAAAGAATTCGATGCATTTTTCCAAGCACAATTGCAGTATTCTAGTCAGAGCACTGACTGGATATTAAGAACCTAATTATCACTTGGCTACTATTCAGCGTGCTGAGTATTATTCGTGTGATCTTTGTCAAATCGATAACGGATAAGCTAGGTTCTCGGAAGGGCTCCCCGTCAGAATCACATACTACAATTTGCAGACGAGACAGGCAATGTCGCCCACTAAAACATTGCTTTAGGCAAATTGTAGCGGGCCGTGTATCATCGCGAAGAGCTCGAGCATTGGTGCGTTAACGTGTTCGATCGTGTGCGCGTTTGTATGTCGCGTGTGCTAACGTGTATGTAACTTCACGTGTATAAATTTTATTTTATAGCCGTGTGCCTTTCGCATATTCGCGTGTTCTTTGGTATTCGCGCGGACTGCGGATCTAATACTTTATTTTTGGTGTACGGCTAAAATGCTACAAGAGAGTGAGATTTTCCATATCACTGGAGTTCTCGGTTATGTCGCCATGGAACGTATTGTCTAGTGGATATGAGCTTTATTTTTTGATTGCTCCTACTGAATGTATGGATCTAAGTTATTAGGACAGAGAGTAATGGTTTCCGGACGTGACCGATTCATGAGCGCGCAAAAACGGACGTTTGAAGGTTCGCGTTTGAGACAGCGTTTGAAACTTCGTAAATGCTAAAACATTCTCCTTATTACCGGCGTGTTATTAAGTTTGCGCGAACGTAGGAGTGCGTTGTTAATCGCGAAGGGCTTAAGCGTTCGTATGTTAATGCGTTTGTCACGTGTGCTCGCGTTCATGTGACTTCGCGTGTACAAGGCTGGATTTTGTAACCGTGTGGCCATTCCTATATACGCGTGCGTTTTTGGATGGTCACGCGGACCTTCGTTCTAATAGTTTGTTTTCGGTGTACAATTCACATTCTGACAGGGAGTAAGTTACGCCATATCACTAGAGTCCTCGGTCATGTCGCTATGTAACGTGGTATCCAGTGGATATGAGAGCTTTCTTTTTTTAATTAAACCAATTGAAGGCATGGACCTAGTCTGCTGATATCAAGGATAGAAACATCCGGAGGTGACCGATTCATGATCGTGCGACCGCGGGAGTTTTTAGGTTCACGCTTGAGACCGCGTTTGAAAATTTATAGAAGCTGAGACATTCACTTTATCACCGGGATGTTATCATGTTTACGAGATCGCGGGTGTAGGTGCGAAAGGGCTCAAGCATTTGTATATTAACGTGTTTGTTACGTGTATATGACTTCGCGTGTATAATTTCGATTTATAATCATGTAGCGTGTATTCTTGTTTGATCGCGCGCGGACCGTGAATCTGATGCTTAATTTTTAGTGTATGGTACAGATGGTAGTCCGTTTCCCCATATTACTAGAGTTCCAGGTCATGTCACCATGGAACGTGTTGTTTAGTGAATATGAGCGTCACTTTTTTTATTGGTTCAACTGAAGACATTAGCCCAGGCTGCTAGGACCGAGGTAAGACTTCCGGACGTGACCGTTTCATGGTCGCGCGAGTGATGGGTTACTGTTTGACCCCGCGTTTAGAAGTTTAAAGATACTACGTTTACTTCACTACCGGGGTTTTTTTCATGTAGGAGAAATCGCGGGCGTAAGTATGTGTGGATTATTGCAATTGCATGGTCGTGTTTGTGGCCAGGTTTGTGTTATCGCGAAGGCCACGAGCGTTTGTACCTATATGAGTATAGATAGCGTATAGTAGATATACTAATAAAAGGAATCATAACATGCCGAGTAAAGAAAAAAGATGCAAAGTTTATAAACCTAAATCGGTTTAAACCGAGTTTTAATGACAATACCTCTTCGGGGATGTGAACTGTGGTGAATGGATACGTACCCTGACAAAGCGATAGCAAACATGTATTCCAGATGGAGTATCGGCTCGAGCATTATTTTATATGTAACTATGTTCATGGTGTGGTAAAAACTCCTTGCATAAGTAACAAAGAGGAGGCTTAAAAGAGATTATAAATCCAGTATTTCAAGCGGTTTCTTGGAACTGCCTTCAAACTTTGCATAGAAGGCTATTCGCTGTTCCCATATGGATTGCGAAAGTTTCCAATTGGTATCATTGGACTTTATAACTGGTGGTTTATGCATGTTTATGCACACAAAAAATAGTTCGATTAAAAACTAGAACTTTTATAGCTTTCTTTAGAAAGTTAATGAAAGTTAAGAATAGAGTCACAAAATTAGCTGTGATCAAATTAAGCGCATGTTGAATCAAATGCCTAAGCCTGTTGCACTTAGAATCCGAACGCTTTATTAATACTGTAGCAGCAGCATTTGAAAGATGTGGAAAGTTCCAACAACAACAACGATTCGGTGGACTTTCAGTGGTTAAAGGTATGCTAGATGGAATACGAGAACTGAAAATTGATCGTGCACACACCCACTTCGAAAACACTTTTCTTCAGACCCCCGGACAAGCTACAGCACGAGGTCCCCAGCAAGCTCAAGCTTGTTTTTGCGGATAAACTTGTTCAGAAATTGTTGATCTGGCAAGGAATTTGCAGTTGCGGACTCAAAACCAAGCTTTCGATCCTCAAACAAACGATGGACTCGAAGCTGTATTAAGCAAGAGTGCTTGGGGAAATGTATACTACCTACAAAGGGCTAATGGCTAGATTTGGCAAGCTCGCACTACAGCCGCGATGTGCTACAGAGGTACCGTTATAAAATCCCAGGAATATTTTAAAACTTTATCTCGCATTGTTATTAGTTATAAATTTCTGTTATTTTAACTACTAACGAGACCTAATTTATAACACAATATGTTACAGAAGTTGTGTTTTGATATAATCTTGTTATTTCATTCTGATCGGGATAGTTGATTTCGTCCGCAAGGATTTGAATCCACCCAATTGACCACAATCCAAAAGCATTGGGCAATTATCAAGCGGAAGTCAAAGAAAATTAAGAAGACAACTCAGGATGTCGCTGCGCAAATAGCTCAATGTTGGAACAAAATGCCGCTGAGGTTAACATGTCTGAGCCCGGTTTTCGACGTGAGTGTGCAGGATAATTGTTTTGTTCTCGTCTGCCATTTAGCACAACTTTTTTAAAACTGCTCTATCGAAGCCAATTTTCCAACAGTGAAACACGAGTATTTTCCACATAAATCGCTGTCACAACATTCTAACTCCGATCACTAGATGCTTTTTTGACTGCTACAAGTCGCGAAGGGTATGCATGTAAGTAACTTACATGGGGTTTTGGGACATTTTGGGTAAAATGCTTTCAATAATCGTTAAAATTAAGGACAAAAAGACGGATGCTTGGTTGGTTGGTGCTATCATGAACAGCTTCATCTAACAGCTTAGGTTTTATTATAAATTCGTTATCTTGAAATATTACTGTAATCTGATAAAATAGACTGGCTTAGACTATCATTTTCCATAGAATTGGACTGTTGTAAATAGACTAAGAAAAGTGCAACTGTTCTAGAAAAAAATGGACCTAAAGAAGAAAGTTGACCACGCACAGGTTTATCCAAACAATATTTTTTATCTGCGTATTTGGATGCTTGAGTGTTCCAAGCGAGTAAAGACGCTATAACCTACACACCAAAAAATAATGAAATTTAAACGACATGTAAATCAATACCAATGTAAACATACAAAGCTTGAATCAAAAATTTGATTGAAAATTACGTTAAAATCGATGCACTCAATTGGAGCATTAAAAAGCATACGATTTTACACTTTCATATTACATGTCATTCATTTTACAGCAATATTGGAGTTTGGTTTTCCTTTTAATGAAACTGTAGTTTTCAATGAATGTGTAAAATTATAGTTAAATTCATTGAAGAAAGCACGACAAGTCGTGTGGATTTATGTTAAAAATCAATTCTACATTTATATTCTTGCTCCAAATATGTGCATGAAAATAAACTTAACAAAAAAAAATATTTTTTTCTGTGTAGGCTCATTCGCCAGGGCAGGGCTAAATATCTCTGTCCCATCCCAGGAACCAAAGGAGTGACATTAACCCTCTTAGCCAAGTCACTCCCAACGATTTATTCAATCCCCATAAAATTGAAACAGTCGTTACGGTTGCCCACGTTTCTTCCTTATTCAAGGTTCAAAATGGTTCGTTGATTAAATTCTTCATTAAATGAATAATTTAATTGCCGTACAATTTTGAATCATACGCTGTACAATTGACCTGGCCGCTTTTATGATTGTGTCACATAGTATATGTACCACAAACATTATTATTAACAAGTTGTAGGCGAACAATTTCTGCAATTTTCCAGGATCCCTACATGTAATGACTGTGTATGGGTAGAATAGACTAGGCTAGTATTTGGCTAGTGTTCATCCGTATGCTAAGGTAATAAAAAATTAGCGATCTATTATTTGATGAAACAATTTGTGACTAACGGTAGCACCGAAGATCTACCAGAAAAAATAAATTCGGAGTACTGAAAAAGGTGACAATAAATATTGCGTCAAAGGATCAGACGCATGTATAAAGCGTTCAAACATAAAAATATCTAATATCTATTAGAGAAACTGATACAGCTTTCGGTAAGGAAGGAATGATTTTATCTGTAAGCCGATACGCACAGAAAAAGGGTGATATTAACGCCAAAACGCATGTAGCGAGTACACGGGACAACAGAACAATGAATGCTAGTACCCGTAATCGAACGCGTTACCTAAGAATTAGCACACAATGCCCTCGTTTTGCCGCACCTAGTTATTCCTTCCTAATTATTAGGTTCACTAAAACAAATTACAAACAGTAGGTACATCAACTAATTTGTACCTGATCCAAAACAACGTCGTGTTATGATTTGGTACGACAACAACTACATGTATCCCACCTCCGACAACCCGGAAAACCGGCAAAGGGCACGGTGCGACTCAACAACACCACATCTGCACTCGGAAGCGTACCGTTCTCACGGCGCGACGTTCGGATTCACTCGAACATAATTGCCAACTCAATGTCGTGTTCAATTTGCACTGGCTCGCGTTGCCCGTGACCTGACCATATTCACGATGTAAAGATCAGCTGTCAGCCCTAATCATTGATGAGTCTAGAAATATGTTGGCACACGTCCGACTCTGAGATAAAACGCCAGACAGGCCACCTTTTGCGGCTTTGTTTACTCTCTAGTGCTTCAATTGGTTGTTTAAAAATAATATTTCATTAATAGACAGGTCGTGCTAAACGAGCTACCATGTACTGATCGCGAATTATATAAATGGTTTCCAAAGGTTATGATCATGACACGCTCAGAACAGATAAGCTAGTTGGAAGTTGACACCTTGTGTACATTGATTCTATATGAAAACGGAATTCTTCCATCATTGCAAGCAATGATAAAAGAAATGTGCTAGTAGCGCCGCAGTCAATTCAAACGATTGTATCGCAATTACAATTCACGATTTGAACATCATCAACCAGATGTGATGTCCCTGAACAAGCGCCACTTCTTTGACGGATGTCCGACGAGCAACAAACGTTCACCATTTTGGACGGGGGTGTGTTTGCAATGTACGAGATAATCGCCAAAGCGTCTTTATTTTTAGTTTGCCAAGAATTTCTCGTTTCGAAGATGATGAGATGATGGAAACGCTGGATCAAATCAAAACAAGTAACGGTAGAAGCGAGCAGCAGAGAAAACATTCCCACTAACCGACGATCGAATTTTACTGTCTTCTAGCGCACTAACGAGTTAGCACTAAATGTTAGCTTCCGAGAAACATCACAACTTTCAACATAACACAGCGTCTAACAAGACGATTTTGTGCATTGTATATTAATACACTATCTAGAACCTATTTACGGGAAGGGAACGCGTTGCGTGGGTTCGATATGCGCGGACCAAAATAATTGCGTTCTTCGGAAACCACCAGAGATCACCGTCAGCGCGAATAGTTTGCGTTTTTGCCCGAACCGATTTTCATTCCCCGCGAAAGTCAAAGTCAAACTGAAGATAATCTCCGGATGGGCGAGGTATAGCAAATTTTCTGCCTGACAGTTCGTCCCGAAGGATACGTCATTCTTCGCATTGCCCCCACCCCCAGGCATTTTCCCATGCACTAAGATATAGGTGATATTTCCACAAGTTGTGACAATAGTCGGTTGGCGCGCGATCGTCGGTCAAACACATCCCGCTCGGGAAAGTGAACGCGATGATATCGCGCATGGGTGAAAAATTAGCAATTCCTGCTGTAGTGGTGGGTTGAGATGCTTGGCTTAGACACGGATTGTTGTTTACGAGGGAGACGTAGTACGGAAGGAATGCAAACTCGAGCTTTTACCTATGAATGATCTTGTTTATGTAGAACCACATACACACTCGCGGACATACCACCTCAGTCGGAACTCGTGTTAGGGACCTCGTGTGCGCATGCGAGAGACACAACGTGTGAAGAATCTTCGTAAATGTAGTATAATTGCTGCAAATAGGCAAGGTCAGGCTAGAAATTGTGAATGTGAGAAAGAGGATTACAAAGCCAGGTTAATTAATTTATACGATGTGATAAAAGAGGAAACATGTAGCCTACTGGCTCCATCTATTTATGCTAGACTGCCTAGGAATAAATCAAAATTTGAAACTTAACCGTCCTACCCCTAAGTCAATTTTTATTTGCATCAAGAGTGTCTTCTCCAAATTTAAACCAAATCGGCCAAGTCTGGACCTGCTTAAAGTACGCATGGGATTTTTGGACCATTGCCAAACCGACTAGCGACTCTGTATACTTCAGATAATCGTTACAAGTAAGAATAAGAAAGTTAAAATTTTTGTCTGCAATTTTGTTGAGGACTATAAATCAATCCAGTTTCGGATAGGTCCTAATATGAGTAATATTTCGCCTCTAAAATTTTATATCCACCCATTTCTTTTCAAAAAATTATGTTCATGGGAATCGACTAATTCACCACCATACACTGTTAGGACTAGTGCAAAATTGACTCAGACATCACTACGTCTAAATTTAATAACTTCTAATAACAAAGCTGGATTGATTTCCAGTCTTCGATAAGTTGTAGAAAATGCAATTATCTTCCTTATTTTAACTTGCAGTGATAATGTGATGCATATAGTGCCACCTAACGGTAAACACACGAGCTAATCGGTTTCGAACAATTCCATAGAAACTTCAAAAAATTCTAGGGAAACTTCAAACACGTCGATCCGGTAGCTAGGATAGTTCTAATTGGTTTGATTTTGGAGCGAACGAGGAAGCAACTAGGACTAAGGAGTCGGACGATGGAGGTCTTTTTCTAGTCACTGTAATCCATACCTATGCAAAGACATACACAATCACGATATGTTCTCTGGGTTTCCCAACCGTTTTATGATATATTGCGGAGCTAATGCAACTCATTTTCTTGGTCTTTTCTTCTATTAATATCAGTAGCAAACAAAAATGCGTTAAACAGTGGGTGGATAAGATTTCTCATCCGACAATTTGATTTTCGCCCAAATATTTCTCCTTAGGGAGAAATATAGCATAGAACATCCATCCGATTTAGAAAACCATACTGCGTATTTCGTATAACATAGCACGATTCATATGAAAATAGAAACGAATAATTCTATATCAACGTTTGAATAGGGCTAATAAGATTTGTAAACAAACTTTTGTTTTGCTGATTTCTCTTAATTTGTTATAATTTCAACACAGAGAGCATTTGAAATTGATTCTACCAAGGGTAAATAAGTTGATACACGTGTATTTATCATGAAATTCAATTCGGCAGCGGAATAATGAGCGAAATAAGTTTGTTTACAAAAATCTCATTAGCCCTTTTAAGGAATTAATATTGAATTGACCAAATCACACAGTGGTTCCACAAAAAACAATTGTTTAGACTATTCAATTCTTTAGAGACACAATAACACTATTGATTATTTTTGCCAGAAATACTGGGGAGAAGGAACTCTAGAGTAAATATATTCTGGTAAAGTAAGGTTTTATTTGTAACGATATTTATTCTTTTTGTGAACTTTACTCATGGTTTCAGGTATATGAACATTTTCATAAACCATTCGTTAATTTGGTATTTTATTCACTCCAGTGAATTTTACAAATACCAAATCAATATCTTAGTGAAGACCTCCATACAATGAATTTTGTTATTGGAAGGTTGAAAAGGTTCAGGTATTATTATAACTCGTTTCATTATGAACTAGTTATTCCTAGTACATGTCTCAGTTATTATTTCAGGTATTTTATCTCTTATGCAAGGCTCCTCAATACCTTATTGTATACCCGAATTTAGTATTCTGAAGTTATTTTCTTCTGCTCGGGATGAGGGAGGGGAGTAACCTAGAGCGTTACGTAATATGTTTTTTTTCTAACGATGAAAATTTCTGGCGAATTTGTTACGTAATAAGGCAGGGGGAGGTGTTAAAGATATATGTGACAATTTGTTACATGGGGGGAGTGGGGAGTCAATTTTGGGCAACTTTTGCATTACGTTACATACTATTGGCGAGGATTATCGAAGTACACTTCCCGCCTCGAGTCACAAGCCACTGGCCACCTGCACCGCAAGACATTGTGGGCGCGAAATGGTGGCTCCGGTGACGAATGAAGAACTACACTCAGTGGCTAATTCTCTAGCAATGAACAAAGCTCCAGGGCCGGATGGAGTTTCAAACAGCGCTCTCAAGGCAGCGATCATAGCGAACCCGAATTTGTTCAGGCTAGCTATGCAGAGATGCCTTGACGAGTGCTGCTTCGCCGATAGATGGAAAAGGCTGTTGGTGCTGTTGCCGAAGCCCGGGAAGCTGCCAGGCGACCTATCGGCGTACAGACCAATCTGTCTGATCGGCACGACTGGTAAATTGCTTGAGAGGATCATCCTCAACAGGCTAACCCCGTACTCAGAAGGTACGGACGGCCTGTCAAGCAATCAGTTTGGTTTCCGAAAGGGTAAGTCCATGGTGGACGCTATCAACTCAGTGATAAAGAATGCCGAGATAGCGACCCAACGGAAAGGCGAGGCATTCGATACTGTGCGTTAGTGACACTTGACGTGAAGAACGCATTCAACAGCGCAAGCTGGGATGCCATTGCGCTCTCGTTACACCTGCTTAGCCTACCGGTGGGTCTGTACCGGATCCTGGAAAGTTACTTCCAGAACCGTGTACTGCTATACGAGACCGATGCCGGGCAGAAAAGGGTTCCTATAACCGCTGGAGTCCCACAGGGCTCGATCCTAGGCCCGGTATTATGGAACCTCATGTATGACAGGGTTCTGAGACTAAACATCCCTCCGGGGGTGAAGATCATCGGCTTTGCCGACGACGTAACCTTGGAGGTCTACGGGGAGTCAATCCCCGAGGTAGAACTGACCGCAGAACACGCGATCAACACTGTGGCGGAATGGATGAGCCCGAGAGGCCTGGAGCTTGCTCAGCATATGACGGAGGTGGTTATCGTCAACAACCACAAGTCGGCACAACTTGCAGTTATCCAGGTGGGAAAAGTCGCGATCACTTCACAGCGAAGTCTGAAGTCTCTCGGAGTCATCATGGACGACAAGCTGGCCTTCGGCAGCCATGTCGACTATACGTGCAAGAGATATTCGACTGCTGTTGCGGCATTATCGAGGATGATGTCCAACAGCTCAAAGGTGTGCGCCAGTAGACGTAGGCTACTGGCAGGCGTTGCCGTATCTATCCTCAGGTACGGCGGCCCGTCCTGGTCAAGAGAACTGAGGGAACCAGTTACCTGCAGAAACTGAAGAGCACTGAGGGTAACCAGCTACCTGCAGAAACTGAAGAGCACCTACCGCGTGATGTGCCTCAGAGTGATATCTGCTTACCGCACGGTATCACAGGATGCATCCTGCGTGATAGTGAGCATGATGCCAGTCGGGCTGGTTATCCGGGAAGATGAGGAGTGTTTTGAGCTGCGTGGCATTAGAGGAGTCCGCGAGCGCACCAGGGTTGCTTCGGTCGCCAGATGGCAGCGTGAGTGGGTAGGTGGACCCACTGGCTGATACCTAACATATCGAGCTGGGTGGGTAGATCCCATGGGGAAATTCATTTCCATCTCACACAATTCCTGTCAGGCCATGGCTGCTTCCGACAGTACCTCCGCAGGTCCGGGCACGCGGAGATCCCCGTCTGCCCTGACTAGTCAGGTGTTGACGAAACTGTCGAGCACATACTGTTCGTATGTCCTCTCTTCGACGTCAAAAGGAGAGCAATGCTTGACGTCTGTGGCTGGGACACAACCACTGATACCCTTATTCAGCGAATGTTTCAAGCGGTGGAGAAGTGGAACGCAGTCTCGACTTCACCCACCCAGATTGCCTGTAGGCTACAGAGAATCTGGCGCACCGAGCAACAGACGACGGGCACGACTAACTAGTGATTGGTTAGTTGGAGCGGAAAGGGCCGAGCGCGAAAAAGTGAGTGAATGGTCTGTTCATGCTGAGGCAGGTTTAGGGCAGTGACTGGCAACCGCGTAAGGGGTAAACCCAGCCACCCCGAAGCAAGGCAGAAGAGTGAGTGAATAGGCGTATATACCCAAGTAACAATCCAAAAGCTAATTGGTTTTATTTAGGTTTTATGGTAGTTTTATCAAGGCATTACATAGTGAGTCTGGTTTTAACATTGCTTATGAAAAGGGCATTTAGTTTTATATACAGGACGGGCTTCAAGAACTCTTGAAGAAATATCCATAAATCTACATTTTTCATAAGAGTAATTAGTCTTGTGAGCAGTTTTAAGTGAATCTTGAGCCCCTTCTTAAGAGATCGCTTTCCAACCTCCTGAAAATCGAAAGATAGCTTTATGACATTCTTGTTGAAGCATGACGAATCTTAAGAATGCTACAATAAAACCTTAAAGCTTTAAACGAAGTGAAAATACGCTTGCATAAGAGCGTAATAAACATACATACAAACATACAACGTAATAAACAAACAAACTGTAACGACTGACGGGGTATGTGACGTATGCCAACGGAGAAGACGTGACATGTACCTCAATTATGTATAAACAGCGAACTCGATGATTATAAATTATTCATTTAACTTTGCAAATCTGTAGGTGCTGCACATATAGCGAGATGTCGTTAGTTGTTCATATAGCTCTAACATGCGTTGTTGAAATAAATCAACAACTTTTAAATGGAATTGTGATTACCATAATAATTAATCAGGCATTTTTATTTCAACATTGACATTTTCAATGTTAAATAGACTGGATTTATGGCGATCTTCCATCTAATCTTTCTGTCTTGAAAAATTCTTATTAGTTTTATTCAAGTCCAACAGCTCTACTTCAAATGTATCATAAATGAAAATGAATTTATCGCGATCTTGAAAAACTCCTATTAATACTCTTGAGCAAGAATAACTAGTTTTAATAAGATCTTATGGCGGTTTCAGTTAAATCCAATGACAAGTAATGACGTCGTGGATAATTTTGACCGCTTCGAAATGGTAGCCATTGGCATAAGAATCAAAATAATAACTTTTTTTCATATACTGAACTGATTCTCACTGATTGAAATGCATTTCTGAACTAGAAAAATGTTTATGCACGCGTTTAATCAAAAATATGACAATTATGAACAATTACTATTGAATTTTCGAAACGATTTAATATTTCCTATAAAAATCAATGTTTTAGAGATTGTTTGACGGCGCGTTGAATTCTTCGCACTTTTATATTGCATATTATCCGAAAACTGGCAATCGCTTGCACATTTTCTCAATTATGAGCTTTAAAAGCTGGCCACTTATATTATCGGTTTTTATTTGTATCCATTTTGGTAATGGAACATCATATGATGGATATATTTTTTCCCAAGCTTATTCTTTTCATCTATACACCAACCTCTCTATCTAACAAAGCATTTCCATAGCGCACTAGACGTGTTCTTGAAGAATATAATAAAACTATCAAGACTTATGGTAGCCTTATATCAGTTTTAAGCAGCTCTTGAACACCACTATAAGAATGTATTGATAAGATCTAAAAGTTTTAAGGAAACCTTGGAAAATACTCTTGAGAACCATCTTAAGAATGGGCCTTTTTCGTCTTAAGAGGGGTTTATGGTTGTCTTGAAGCAGTATTGTAGAGTAATTGGTTCTATGTTCGGTTTTATGGAGCTAATTTTGAAGATATCTTCAAGTGTACCATAAAACTAAATTTGTTACTTGGGTATCGACAGCCTCATGCCAAGATAGGAGGGTCGTAGCGTAGTATGTTGGGACTTCGCTATTGATACCTCGTGGCGTGGCAGAGGAGTGAAGGGTGAGCATCCAAGTCAGCCTCACATGGGATGTTAGGGGTGAGCACAAAAGTAAGCCTCACATGGCATGTTAGAGGTGAGCACAAAAGTAAGCCTCATAAGGTACGAAAAAGGTTAGCACCCAAGTAAGCCTCACATGGTATGTCAGAAGTGTCCCACATGGGATGCCAGGGGGAGCGCCAGGGCGTAATACAATGGTATGATCGAAAGTGAATCAGGTGATAGGGTGAGCATCCAAGTCAGCCTCACATGGTATGTTAGAGGTGAGCACAAAAGTAAGCCTCACAAGATACGAAAAAAGTGAGCACACAAGTAAGCCGCACATGGCGTGGTAGGGGTGAGCACAAAAGTAAGCCTTACATGGAGTGAATAGTGGGTTTGCTCCATGTAAATTGTCGAAAAATCCCATGCAAACTTGAGGCACGTGGGTCCGGTAGCTAGACTTGTCCGATTTGCTTCAAATTTGAAGCAAGTACTCCTAATGGGACTAGGAATCGACTCAGGAGTGGGCCGATTGAGACAATTGGGAATGAGGCGGTTATGTCAAAAGAGACCATTGTTTCGTCATCTTCGATTTCACCTGAATTCTGAAGTGTAAGTGCGATTACTCGAGTGCGAATTTTCAATCAAGGGTTTTTTTTACTCATTTTGAATAAAAATTTCTATTTTCACGAAAAATTCTGCCTTTTTATGAGTAAACACCCCCTTAATCAAAAATTATCTCAAAAACTCAACGTAGGAGTTAGGTCGGTAACACCGCAAATCATGTTTTTTTTCCAAGAAATTTTATCACTGAGTCGCTTGTCGATATTTTTGCAAAGAAAAATTACAACATGTTATTGAAATGATATACTATAATGTACAAAAGTTTTTATCAATTCGCTTCATGCAAAGTTCTAAAAAAATTCTCAAAGAAAGTGATTTTTTTCACGCTGAAACCCTTACCCCCTTAACTACTAATGAGACCTTATTTATAACACAGTATGTTACAAAAATTGCATTCTGTTATAACCTTATTTCATTCTGATCGGAAAAAGCTCGGTCATGATTTTCGTAAACAGACCACGTCACGAAATATCGTGTTCTGAAACTATGAACAAATATTTTTCGTGTATGAGTCTGGTATCGGTGATAATCTACAAAAGTTGACTAATTTCATCATTTCATCAGTGTTTTACGTGAAAATGTGTTGTTCAAATCGGAAACCAAAGTTTCTGGAAAACTGATCAACCGATCGCCTTCATTTTTTCTGAAGAAACGCCAGTAGTTACCGTTTACACAAATTTATTATTTTATTTTATTGATTTTATTAACAAAGCAATGGAAATATTTTTAGACAGATAACTTCCTAGCAGGGCCGCCGAGAGGGGGGGGGGGGGGGCGGGGTGTTTCCCCCCGGGCCCGGAGTTTTGAAGGGGGCCCGGATTTTTAATAGAAACTAAAATTTTGACAAATACTTTTTCGACAAAAATTTATTTGAGAATACAATTAAAAATTCAATATCTTGTGTATGAGATAACTAGAATAGCGAAAATTCTAAACTACTGCATATTTGATATCAACTATGTTTATACTAACCTAATTCTCGTATCGAAACAAGATCAGACTCTAGCGGGCATAGCGGAATTCGTACATTGAATGTCATGTACGCAGCTCACCTGGGTTCGAATCCCAACCCCGCACACAGGAATAGAGATTTGTTATAGGAAAATTCTTAACCTGAATGAAGAAGCGAATGACCTTAAGGTTAAAATAACTATAATCGAAACAAAAATATGATCAGACTTGTAAGGGTTAAACAATTAAATGGTTTGATTAGAAGTCATGAGGTTGTCTTCAAATTTCGCCAATCTGAAATCGATTTTTTTGATTTATTAAATTTCCAATCTTCGAAAGCGCTGGATTAGTATCGAAAGTAATTATTGAAAGAAAAAAACCCTGCTTAGGGTTGACACGCCGGTTTTCGGAGGCGAATTCCTTCGTTCAGGTAAATCCGAATTCGCCCGGAAGAATCCATTGGATTATTTTGCAATTTTGCGTGCAGGCCCTAATTGTTAAGGAGGGCCCCTCTTGGCGTTGAAAAATATTTTAAAAGAGCCATTTGGGTTTACTTTACCCCATTGAACTTTCGCTTCAATGGATTAATGTTCCTCACAAAGATTCTCGAAAGAAACTGAAGTGTGATTTCACACCCCGTGTTTGTTTATTGAGGAACAGAGCAAAGCTCGGGCTATCCTTCACAGCGAGAGTGGCTGGTGCTTTTGGATTCTTTGTGATTATCCGAGAAAACCAATCACTACATCCAACTAAATCAACAAAACTATAAACAAATGCAAAAACATGCAACTAAATGTGAACGGCACAAAAAGAGGGAGTGCTTTACCAAAACATTACACTCTACGGTGAATGTGAGGAAAATAAGATATTTTTCCTCCTAGTGCTACGAGCTACATAAGAAATAAAACAGTGCATATTTATTTGTTTTTAAGCGTTTCATACAATGAAAAGCAATAGAAGCGCTCCAAAATTCTGTCGAGTGATCACTTTAATTCGAAATTCTAATTGATTTCAACGCATACCCATGTGTCTCTTGAAGTCTATCCCCTGCTCAGTAAAATTCCGCTGGTCAAAGTACCACTAGAGGCGGTAACCCTACCTCTATTTGAGAGCTCAATTGGTCAAATGAGTCATCAAAAACTCTTGATATACCAAAAGAATTCGAAATTAATCCAAAAATTTAAATTTAAAATTTAATATATTTGGTTTGCCATTCATTGATACACAATCTATAAAAATCATATTCCGATACGAGATTATACCGAAACATTTTTATAAAAGAGTCATACTCAAATGACGTAGCTTTTTTCGGCGTGTGCCGTTCATCAAGCACCATTCCTCTATATTGGCTATATCATGTTGGAGCACAGTAAAATCGAGTCCTGAGGAAATTGAACGAAAGATATTCAGATCATCAGCGTAGAGTAGTTTTCCGGATCTTTTGCGGATGCAGAGATCATTGATAAACAAGAGAAAGATAAGTTGCCCTAAGTGACTTCCTTGAAGTACACCGGTTGGCGTTTCGAAGGCGCTTGAGTATGTGGTACCAATTCTAAAGAAAGCGGATCGTTGTAAGAATGCAGAGAGCTGGATATCCATCCAGGAAAACCTAGTCCCTGCAGTTTCAAAACAGTAATGTTGTGGGACAATGAAAGTAAAATATATTACCGCCACATGTTGATGCTTCTCGACAGTTGGAATTAGAAGACTTATGCACGTCATCATGTTCGAAGTGGCGAAACGTTTCTTTGACAAATCCCTGCTGACATACGTCAATTATGTTGGAAGAAGCAACGTACAAACCTTTCCAGAACTTTAGCCAGGCAGTTTACTAGCGACTTTCATATGTAGTTTTCAACATTGTGAGTGTTTCCAGCACCAATTCCCCCTAGCAAAGAGGCCAGGGATGGAAAAAATAAATACGTTTTGCAATTCTTTCAAATACGGCCTTTTATCGACATTTTCATTATAACAGCAAATTGCGTACACAACAAGCCCCTTTCGTGACGAGTATAGTGTTAATAGTTTTGTTTTGAATTTTATATGTCATGGAGCATGAAGAGAAGATCTCTCAGTTCACAATCCTGCAGCTGCCAATGATTCTAAGAAGCATACGTTCAACTAAATTGCTAAATTGTGTTTGATTTATTTTGAAGAGATAATTTAACTCTGTTATTAAACTAAATCTACTAGTTAGCAGGATTAGCTAACTACTGTAGCAAGTTAAATCCGCATACAAAATCTTTTCGTTTTGGAGGAGTGAGCGTGAGATTTTGAACGTCGCTTCCTGAACGTAACGATTTTATTTTTATTTAACTATTTAACTATTTCTAGAAAACATTCTTGTAAAATATTTTAAGGAGTGCTAACACACCAACACAAATAAAAGAATAATTCATGTTTTTGTAGGATTATGAATGTTTTCGAAACCAGCATAGCGTAAAATCCAACCACAACCTTTATTTGAAATTTGATCCATGTTATTGATCTTTTTCATTTTTTTTCCTGCATTTACATTTTTATTTTGTTAAAATTTCATTGATCTATTTTTTCAAGTTGTGGATTGTATTAGTATTTCTACAATTGTAAGATTCTGCCTTTTTTATCTATTTGCATACTTTTATTTTATCCATCTTTTAACGTTCCTTACTTTTGCTTTTTTCTATTGCTATCACTATCACTTACTTTAATTTATAGTTTTTTCTCTGTTATTTAACTTTATTCGCAATTTTTCGAGAAAATTCTGCATTCTTTATTTTTTTCTTATTGTTTCATATTTTAATACCCTGCTTTTTTAATTATTTCTCTTGTCACTTCATCTAATTTTTAGAATTTGTCTATTTACTATATCTATTCTTGCCATAGCCTTTTTCTATTTCCTATTTTCTTATATTTTTTGCATTTCCAAAAGCAATTTTACTTATTCAAATTTATTCCAATTTGTCTTATTGTTTAATTTTTTACATTTCTCCTATTTTCCTTCTCATTTTCTAATTTTTAGCTTTCCGTTTAACGTAGTTTTATTTTTTCCCATTGTTCATTTAATATAATTTTATTTATTTTTTATACCTTTTTCTTAAGATTTAATTCGTTTTTGTTATTTCTTCCTGTTTTCCATTTAACCTACTTGGAAAGTACTTCTTCTATTGACATCTTCCTATACGTTAACATTGGATTTTTCTTTATTTTCCTAAAAAACTATTTGATTTATTTTTTTATCACTATGCTCACTTTTTCTTAATTTTACATTTAGTTCGTTGTTTGAATTTATTTCAAATTTCATTTCTAGTGGTTTTTCTATTCTTTAACTAATATCCATTTTATTAATTTTTTTCGTGTTAATATCTTCATTTTTGTGTTTCTATAGTATACCATGTTGGCTTTTTCTACTATTTTTAGTTTTCCATTTTGTCTGTTTGCTCCGTTTTTGTTCAATACTTCCAATTTCCTTTACTTTTTCGTCTTTTTATCGTTTCAATTTTCCAGTTTTTCAAAATTTTCTAGTTCGGACATTTTTTTTAAATTTTTCTATAGTTAGGCCATTACAAATCTTTTTTAAAAATTATGTCCAAGTTCAAATTTTTTTCTGAAGGGGGGGGGGGGCAAACAAAAAATAAATATTTATTTTAATAAACACCATTTTTTTTCTTTTTACATTTTCTTTCGATTGTTCTCGTGGACGTTTCCGCAGGGTGACTTCGAATAGCGGGGTTGAGCTATTTGCTTTACTAGAAAAATTCAAGCAAACATTACTGAATCAATCAAAAGTTCACATAGGAAAGGGATGCTAAAGTTTTCGTTTTTAATAATTTTCCGAACAGTGCAATTTCTAAATTCCCAATAAAAGCTTGAAAGTTCTCTAAGAACTTAATGTAAACATTTAAGAGTACTTTAAGGTATTAACTTTTGGTTGCTTGAATAGTTTGTCGTTCCGTTGTGGCGGCACATGGACCGACTGTACACACAAGGCATGAAAATCGGTCAAAGGACCTGCTTGATAACAATGTACAGAAACAGGATTGCAACATTTCACTTATGGACTTTTGGAAAACATTCTGGAATGAATCCAAAGGTAAAGTGTGAGCCAATGGAATTTTTCATCTAAGATATGGTTTTCTCTGATATTTTTTCTATTGCGCACTTCGTATACAGTAGCCTGGCGAACGTACATCCTGTGCATACTATACTTTTTCGAACTCTAGTGGAAACATCAGCTTTGATTTATCGCTTGTGCTTGAAGACTTGTAGATTTGTTTGTTTGGTACATGATAGTAATTCGGCTTGGTTCCGTGTACATCTTCGAAATCTTTGCATTTTTCTCCATCTTGTTGCGCAGTAGGTAGCCACATCAGAGAAATTCATTTGATAGTCGTACGGATTTATGAAATGTATAGCAATCATCAGTTCATTTTTTGCCTTTTTCATATAAGGAAGACTGTGCAATAGACTGGTTCAATTTTTGACTTTTAGCTCCACCTGGCTCTACTGATTCCTTTTATGGCCCTTAGTAATTGTGCAAATTTTGTGTCCAAAAATTTCAAAGTTTATATGGAAGTTTGTATGGAGAATCGGTTAACATTGAAAATAAATTCTTTATAAATCACCTTATCAATCAATTAATCAGAACACTATATATTTCTAAAGGTAATCTTCTACTGAACGTATACGTGGAACATAAAAAGTTTATGAAAATTCATTGACCACTAGATTCAGTTCGTCGATATCTGAAAATGTCTGTATGTTTTATAGTATGGTTAAATAGCTTCAAAAGTGCATTGGTCCTAGGTGGGACTCACTTTTGTGCCTAACCAATACTAACAGTCCTTAATTTTCTTCCTTCCTTTTGTTCCACGAGACTGCATCGAAGCGTTATATCGTGGGGAGGCTGATTCAGTCTTAAGACAAAATGATACATTAGAGCGGTTTAGCTCCGAACACATCCGGCTAATCGCAGTGGTGAACTTCCGTTAGCCATTGGGCTCCCGTTTCTGTGAACCAGTTACTTCCTGTTTTCGCGAGCCATCTCAATTCCTCGTCGGAAGTTCTCCCGATACCGATGCCGCATACTCCATAAATCCTACTCAAAGGGCCAACCAGTACTTGGCGAGGACGGTTCGGCGATACCGTATGGAGCGTAGCTTCTGGATCGCTGCTTTCCGGTTCGTTGAAAACTACACTGGCGCCTCAAGCAAAGCTGTGGTTGCTCTCACAGCCTTCCCCTTAACATAATCGTCGAGACTTCAAAAGTTGAAGTCGATGATATATTTTCTGACCGCGCTGTCTTTCGGCTGCTAGTCACCACCAACTCTGTTTTATGATGGGCAATCTATTTATTTATTTATTGTCGTCAAACAAGAGTAGACCGTTTTGTTACAACGATAAAATATAGTATACACTTAAAACATAAAATACTAATAACTAAACTAAACACTATCTGGTTTACATAGCACTACTTTAGGATGTTCTTTATAAGCGAATAGAATTGAAATATTTTTTTAATTTGCTTTTTGTCATTGTTAAGTCAATAGCTTCGCAGTGCTTGTTGTAAGTTGCCATCATCTGATTTAATGGTCCAAACTTGGCATAATTTGTACGATAATTGTTTGTTATAAATGTATTTCGGATTCGTAACTGCCGGGAAGGTATATAAAAATTAAGTTTAGATAGAAGTTCGACTGAATCAATACGACACGATATTATATCGTTTAGAAATGAAACCATTGCATATTCTCGGCGCTCTTTTAGTGTTTGGATGTTAATGAGCATACAGCGAGCTTTATAAGATGGGAGAGGAAATCGTGTCCAACCTATTTTGCGAAGGGCAAACAATAAAAATTGCCTTTGTACTGATTCTATTCTTTCTTCATGTGTGATTGAGAAAGGTGACCAAACTATGCTACAATATTCCAGTATTGACCTTACATACGAGATGTATAATGTTTTAATTGTATATGGATCATTAAAATTGTAACTAAAACGCTTTATAAATCCAAGCATGTTATTTGCTCTATTGATGATTGTGTTGTAATGGTCAATGAATGTTAATTTTGAATCTAGAATGACTCCCAAATCTTTAACTCTTTCGCACTTTTGTACCACTTGATTTCCTAGAGTGATTGAAATGTCAGGTGTATTTCGTTTCCTACTAAAAGTTATTGCATTACATTTTTTTACGTTTAGTTGCAGAAGGCTTTTGTTACACCAGAGGTAAAACATATGTATTTCTTCCTGTAATATCTTTATGTCTTGTTCGTTCCTAATTTCTAAAAAGAGCTTCATGTCGTCGGCATAGATAAGAACTTTTATGTTTTTGAGAATGTATGATATGTCGTTTACGAATAAAATGAACAAAAGAGGGCCTAGATGGGAGCCTTGAGGAACTCCTGATGTGACTTGAATGGGATTCGATTTCTTCCCTTTAAATCTAACTATTTGTTGACGGTTAGTTAAATATGATTCGAGCCATTTGAGAAGACCTAATTCAATTCCTAATTTTTTCAGTTTGAATAATAGCAAGGGTATGTCGATACGATCAAATGCCTTGCTAAAGTCCGTGTAAAGAGCTGCAGTGTAGTTTCCATTCTCCATTGCAATCAATGAGTAGTTAACGAATTCTAGTAAATTTGTATTAGTTGAACGTCCTTTGAAGAACCCATGCTGCATGTTAGTAATTCTGTTTTTGATTTGATTGAATAGTTTTTCGTTAACGATTGCTTCAAAGAGTTTAGGCATACATGACATAATGGCAATTCCACGGTAGTTACATATGTCAGATTTTTTGCCACTTTTAAAAATGGGTACCAGGTACGAGCTTTTCCATAAATTGGGGAAAATGCCAGATTCAAGCGACATGTTAAAAAGCCAAAACAGAGGAGCTGTGAGTTCCAACGCTAAGTTCTTCATAAATACGGGTGGGATCCCGTCAGGTCCAGAACCTTTGGAGGCATCTAGTTTGTTTAGAGCCTCTATAATATCTTGCACACTGACATGATTGACGCCAATGTCTGTGGTGAATTCTGGGAAGAAACCGAAATATTCGCGATCACGATCTTCTTCAGAAAATGTGGTATAGATGTCTTGAAAGAAGGTTGCGAAAAGATTGCAGATTTGTTCCGCGTTGACACCGACATTTTCTTTAAGTTTCATTTTTGAAGGGAAGTTTTCCGATTTTAAATTATTTTTAACATGATTAAAGAAATTTTTTGGGCAAGATTTTATTTGAAGTTCGGTTTTTGAGTTATACTCTTCAAATGCTATTTTAATGGATAGGTTTAGTTGATCGCAAATGTCCAAATAGTTAAATAAGTTCCTTTCATTTCTGATTTTTTTATACTTTTTGTGGGCCTTTTGTTTACGATTTTTTAAATTTTTAATTTGCTCGTTATACCAAACTGGATATTTTGTGTTGCCTTGTCGCCTAATTTTTTTCAGTGGTACTTGTTCAACTATTATATCAAACAATTTTGTGTAAAAGACGTCTACTGAATTTTCGACACTTGTTTCATTTCTAAACAACGTTTGCCAATCTATACTGCTTAGTCTTTGTTTTATGTTGTCAAAATTTGCCAATTGAAATTGAAAGGCCTCTTCGTACTCGCAGTCATCGGGTCTTTTGTTATCATGTACAAATACAGAAAACTCTATTGCTGTATGAAACGCTTCATTTTTCCATAGTGGAGTTAATGATTCGGTGACACAGAAGTCTTCAAGAATGTTTGTGAATAATAAATCTAAATAACAGTTTTGCTGATTTCTAACATGATTAATTTGGTTAAGTCCTAAACTTGCAGTTTTGTCAAATATGGCCTGCAGAGTTTCGTTATCCCCAACGACTGGAAATAGAATGCTTTCATTTTCAGTGTCTGGAAAGAAGTCAATGCTTCGTTGATTGAAGTCACCATAAATATGAACTTTTACCTCTGGGGGGAGCTTGGTTATAATGTCTTCGGCAATAAGAAAAAACTTTTCAAATGTATCTTTGCGGGCATTATTTGGGGGGAAGTACACAGAGGCAAATATATGTGTTTCACCTGCCAGATGGGTTTTAACCCACACATGCTCAAATTCTTTAAATTTCCTTGTAGTAATGATTTCTGCATTAAATTTTGATGTGATTGCTATTAAAACTCCCCCTCCTGACTTCTTTTCAGACATATGAATGTCTCGGTCAGCTCTAAACACATTGTAGCTGTTCCCGAAAACTTCTTCACTTCTAACACTTTCGTCCCAACTAGTTTCTGTAGCCAAAATAATTGTATAGGAGCTACTTAAAATATTCTTGTGAATTTCATTCATTTTCGATGCACTTTTCATTCTATTAAAATTTTGACAGTAAATTAAAATTTCTACTGACGACTCTACTTGAGGAATCGAGATTACCTCTTTTTGTTGTCGTTCACATGGCGTCGAATCTTGGCAAACTGCGGTGTCCTCGTCATTTCCTTCTTCTAGGGAATGCGTCAATGTCGTCGAAAACACGAATGTTGAGAATGGCACGCCTTACACAAAACTGTTGACAAGCGCTCCGATGTTGGGTGCATTTGCATCGTCGACCGTGGTAAATCATCCAGTGGATAGGGATTCAATGTCGGTCCTCTTTGAAACTGAATTGTTGGCCTATAGTTCGTGGGGGGTCCTGAGAAATGATCTTTTGCAGCCGCAAGAAGCACTCTATCCGGTGGCAGGAAACTATTGTTGTAGTGACTACTCGTATGGTTTTTGTTATAGTGGGTGTTGCCGGCCCTAAATGTGATTCTGCGATTGGTAATCGTCTCCGTGTCTCCTCTTCTAGCGATTGTCCGATTACTTGGAACACCACATCATCCGTGAAGCCGAAAATCGTTATATCTCTGGGAAAGTTCAGCTTCAATACTCCATCGTACACTGCGCTCCACAGCGCCGAGTCGAGGAACGTCAGTTGTAGTTGTGATTCTCCCTTGTCTGTTTCGTAGATCAGTGTTCGGTACTGAAAGTAGCTCTATAATATCCTGCAGAGTTACTCATGCTGTACAGCGAATGGGCGATTGCTTCCCAGTTAGTACTATTGAAGCATTCTTCACGCCTAAGGGAACCACCACGAAATCCTTATCTCTGCTGTCTCCACAGCTCCCTCAACCGTTTGGATGGATTTCACGTACTTCGTTAGCTTGTTCAGGATTACTCCTTCTCTCTAACATTACCAAGGGATATATTGACTACGCTGAAAGATCTCCATGTTGTCCCGGCATCGGAAGCAACATCAGCTTTTGTCGCTTCCAATTATCGGTTCGTTTTGAACATATCCGGGCTCTCATGTATCGTTCACTTTTATGGCTTTCGCCATCTCGATAAGCTGTTTGTTGGTAAATCGATCTTCATCTTTGTGATCATCCGCCTCACTGTACGGCGAAAATAGATTCATGTTGTGGGGAAAACCTTTCGATGATGACCTCCATCTTTTCCGGGCACCTTTCAGGTGGTGCAGCTGAGCCTTTTATCTTTGTTATGCCAACTGTTTAGGTCCCTCCTAAGGAAATTCGCGTTGGCTTTGTGGCAAGGCTCTCTTGTACAGCTTGACTGCTTTGTTGAGAGCGGTTCTTGCAGCTCGCTTCCCTCCAGCTTTCTGACTTCTTTTTAATGTTAAATATATTTGACACGGCTCAATGCGTTAGCACAACTGAGCCGCGGAGCGCACCTTGGTCCGTCTTCTCTCGTGTTTTCGTTTACGTCCATGTCATCATCGGTACTGCATTCATCTTGCTCATCGTCGGATGTTCTTATTGTTGTTTGTGCTTACGGGTCGCTATTGTAAATCCTTCTTCATCGGTATTAGATTCCTTATTGGTGGTGTTGGTTGTTGGTTTGGAAACATTTGGTGTAATCGTTGTTACTTCAATGTTGGTAATGTCAGTTGGTTTAGTGGTACTGGGGCCGATCGTTGTAGAGCTGGTGTTTGTGAATGCCCGGTCTGCAGTCGTTGGTTTACCAACTGGTTGTGGTTTAAAATACGATGATTGTATACCGGCTTTGGTCGTATCAGGTGGAATTTCTTTAGCAGTCTCTGCGCAAGGTTTCCCGTGGTGCAGCAGATGATCACAATATTGACAGGTAGGAACCTGCCCTGGGTGCGTGACTAGTGTTTGTTGAGAATATTCAACAACATGAGGTGATTTGCATGTGAAAGTCAAGTAAGAGGGAATAAGTTTTGTCGGATGCATTCTCACCACACGAACTCCGTTGCGGAGTCTTGGGAAGAAGTTCCTCCAAGTATCTTCCTTAACACTATTCACCTCTCCGTATTTTGACAGGATTTGTTTGATAGCGAAGGAACTAGTACGTGGTGCCAGGTCATGTATCTATATTTCAATACTGTCAACATCTATATACGTTGGGATACTGTATAAAATGTCATTACATTCGATGACGTGTTTCATGTTGTTCTGGGAAGCGCAGGTAAATTTGATTACTTGCCCTGCTATTGCAGCGGAGCGATTTCTAGCTTCTGAACTGAGCGAGATGAGAAACCGAAGTGATCTCCGACTTCTTCTTCAAGCTCGGAGGCAACTTATACGTAGATCGATAATCGTCGTATTGCACCCGTCGACCGTTTCGGTTTCCCATCCTTTGGTATGGTCGCGTTACACGCCCTTGTTAGTAGTGCCGTGAACTCGTTCGCATTTAGGTTGAAAAGGATACCCTCAAATTCAAGTTCTTCGACGGACACGTTCCTGTGAAAAATCGCTGTTTTCCATCTTCACTCGTTTATATATCTCCTACTTATTCATATTCATGTGTAGTTCATAGTCCTGTTATCAATGCTGTACCAGATCGCTTGGTGGTCGCTGTGGATATATCCTCTTTTCAGTCCATCTTTCCGGTTACTCCAAGGCTACAAAAATTGAAATCGATAATGGATACCCGGTTCTTCCTGCGGTAAGTGCCGATGATACCATTATTTGTAAGATCTATATTTAGCTTTGCTAGAGCATTCTTGATCGCTGATGGCCAGACAAAGTTCTTTTGATTCCAGCGTCTATCTCGAAAATTTCGCATGTTTCTGGTTCTTGGAATATTTCAAAATTAATGTCTCTTCGGCTTCTTGGAAAACGGCTTATTCGATTTTCACAAGCTTAGCCTTAAATGGAATGTTTGGTAGCAGATTTTGATCTGATCAAGTTCATAAGAATCGCACATATGGCTGCGGAAATACGGTATGAACACTACGATCCCATATGAAATCTTTAAATGTCAAAAGCCTTTCGATAAATCTCATGTATATTGAATATTGAACCACATATAAATCGCCAGGAGTCTGATTTGAATTCAGATTGTTTCCTTATCGAAATTTTTTTCGAATGCAACGATCGATTATGTCTCTATCGACTGTTGCGTTTAAAATGGAATCGATTCAGAAGTCGGTCTGTATTAGCCTTTCCATGAGATGTTTGTTTGATAATACACAGATGGGTCCTTCCTTCCGCGACCAGCAAACGTTTCATTTGATGTTGGATTGGATCGATGATCTCATTTAAACTTCACATTTACCCGAGAATGGTCAAAATAAAAATTATCATGGGATGGTAATTTCTAAAACTACCGTAATAGTTTTCAGTTACGAAAAGCAAAACTCTATGGAAGCTATTGTTGTTCTATAAAACGTGACAATTTTTTGAATTCTGGTTATTTTAAAAAAATTATTTGCCCCCTGATTTTTTTCAGAGATTTTGAAGGGGGTGGGTGACATAATTTTCAAAAAAGATTTGTATTGGCCTTATTTTATTCTTGTCTTTTATTTATAGGGGGACCCGGGGTTATTAAGATAGTGGGGGTAATTCGGACCCCCTCGTTTTCTCAGAAAATAGCAAGACTATCAGACTATCGTGTATATTCGTGGCACCGCTGTTCTGAAACATTAATTTTGACAGTTGAAGTTGATTCTCTGTTCGTTGTAGAAAGGAGATGCAACGTGTTTCGTTGTTTTGTCATCTCAAAACTAAAATACTTATAATGGAAAAACCGTGATTAAAGCTACAAATAAAAGTGAAAAAATAAAAAATAAAAATAAGTGTTTTGGAAAGCTTGAGGCTCCTATTTTATGGAATAATTTTTGTTTGGGTGAAAACACAGATATTTTCGAGACGCTCACCACTTTTGTGCGATATGAACGTACGGGGCTATTCGGACCCCCTATTCCGTCAATCACCGTTCAACGGCTTGCGGCGCGCATTGCACACGCCACAGCAAAGAAATACATGGGCTGCCAATAGACAGTTGTGACATACCAGATTAAGTTTTTGTAAAGCAAGTTTTTTTTGTTTCTTAAGGACTGTCTCTTGTATCTAATTCACAGGTAAACTTAATTCCATTGTAAAAAAAATAAAGAAAAATGATGGTCTGAATTGCCCCGTAGGGAGGTCCGCGTTACCCCTACATTGTAAAAGGATGAAAAAACGTAGAGGTTTGCAAATCGTCGACTAGCGCTGCCATTGAGTGGTGAAAATGAACCTTTTATGGCACCAAAATGTAACTGAGGTACTAACAATTAGAACTTTTGACCGGTAACTTTTTTCACATCTATCCACCTAAAAGGGCGATTTGCTTAAGTAGGTCCGAATAGCCCCGTGTTCCCCTACTCCTCTAGTTTTATGCATTCTTAGCGTTTTATTTATTTTTTCTATTGCTTTAAATATGTTTTGTTTTTAATGTTAAATAAATTTTATTATTCTTGATTTATCGAGTTTTTCAGTTTTATGCATTTTTTATATTAATGTTTTCTATATTATTATTCTTTTTAGTAGTTTTTATTCATTTCCATTGATTCTAAAAAAAATTCCAACATTCTTATCGATCTTTTACTATTTTCACCATTTGTTCAATAATGTTCGACTTTTTTAATCTTCGCCATTTGTTTTTCTAGTTTCCTGCTTTCAATTGATAAAGGAAAGCAGGAAACTAGAAAAACAAATGGCGAAGATTAAAAAAGTCGAACATTATTGAACAAATGGTGAAATTTTATAGTTTGTTTTGGTTTTTCTCGATTTTTTAACAATTGACATTAATTTGTTTATTTGGTTGATTTTGTTGTTTTTAGCTCTTTTGTACATTCTTTTAATATTTAGTTTTCCTATTGTTTTTTACCTTTTGCCGTGGATCGCCGTTTAGATATTTTTAATTTTTGTGATAACTACATCTTTAATCTTGCCATTTCCTTACTTTTATAAATACTATTAACAAAAATGGCGCTTTTAAAAGTCACCAAAACTGTCGAAGAGGTATTAAAAACTCCCAAAGTATAAAAAAACTCTACGTTTTTTTCCTTCATTGGCACTACAAACAACTAGAGCAAAAAAATGGTACATAAATATAAAATTTCACTACTATACATAATATCAGTGAACTCCAATGGATTTCAAACATTGACTATACATAATATCAGTGAACTCCAATGGATTTCAAACATTGACTTTTTTGTACTCAGGCAATACACATTGGTGGGGGCCCGTACGTTGGACCCCCCCCCCCCCCCCCCCGGGCCCGTATTTTCTCTCTGCGGCCCTGCTAATTACCTTTATCTTTTTGATTTTCTGGCACTAATCCGTACTATCTATAATTTTTACCACATATTCCGTTTTAATCGTTTAAGGCTAAGAGAAAATTGTTTTAATTATTTACGCCGAAAATTTTAGATTAAATTTTATAATTTATGTTTATAACTTCTTTTTCTATGATACCTTACTAATCATTACCACTAGCGCACTATCTTTTCTTCTACCGCGCTCCTATCTAACTATCTCCTACAGTGTCGTAACCACTTCACGTCGCACAACTTTACTTCAATTTCACCGAAATATTTAACTACCGACGCGCACTTCTACTCCCTTGCGTTGTCCAGAACAGAAAAGAAAGCAAAACGCGATGCGCCAAGCTAATATGCGAATGTTGTGAGAAGGAGGCCGAAACGAAGCCGAATCGTCCCGAATTGTGACATTTCCCCCGTTTGACTGGTACCCCTCTTTCTGTTGACCTATTTATTAACTGGCTACCAACCTCGAAATCGGGAGTGTTATTTTTTCCCAGCTCAAAACGCTGTGAATAAAGACCAACCGTAGTGAGTACCTGACTGGCTACGGGTAGTCCCTCTAGGTGTGGGTGAATCCCTTACACTCGTTTGGCATACATGGGATAAAAGGGGTAAAACGCATCTTATGGCAAAGTCATCGAGACCACAAATTGGAACCAAGGGTTACATTCTTGAAAAATGTTTTAAGTCTTGAAAAAGACTGATTGAGTAGACAAGGTAGGTAGTCTTGAGAAAGACTATTTGTCGAAAAAATATAGGTAGTCTTTAGAAAGACTGATCCAGCGAAAATATAGGAAGCCTTAAGAAAGACGGTTGCTGTTGAAAAACTCTAGGTAAACCAGGAGCTATCAAGATTTGTGACCGGTTCGTACGAAGGTTCAAGCCGGTATGGGTTTGACGGTATTGCAATCGTCATCAAGCAAATTGCGTGCATCATTGGTAAAGAACCTCTGTCAGAATTGTTTTAAGATGGTTATTGCATTACGCCTCTATAGTAATGCATCGAGGAGACCGAGAGAGCTTATAGGCCTTGTTCATGTGTGGAGTTTTTTCATATTTCGCACATGCTCAAACAAACGACCACTGGTCTGTGCGCGCTGGCAGTTATGCGGGTCGATGTGAATTGATTTTTGGTGTGGGCCGTGCTTACAAACATTATTCCACAGCTTAATGGCGGGGTTGTTGGACACGGCTCGCAGTGGAGGTCATTGTGTGTCGGTTTATAGGTCGACTTCGTCATTGTGCTAATTGTTTTAAAAAATGTTAAAGTAGAAGCCTATTAGTGTTAATTAATTGTTTTGCTTATCTTAAAGTTTACATTCAAGTTTCTTATGAATATATACCTAATTCAAAAATTTGACTAATTTTGTTAAAATCACTCCTACAACACTTTTTTGTAGGATTTGTCATATTTATACTATAGCCATTTGTAAAAAATTGGTAAAAAACATTTGACCATTTTCAAAAGACAGTCTAGATCATTTTTGGAAAAACAAAGTATGCAAAGTGACAAAGTTTTCATGTACAGAAAGTTTCATTAAAATCTGATAGGGTGCTGCCAACATTTGTTAGAGTGGGCGCGAAATTCGTCTATTATTAAAAAACTGTCCCTAATAAGGTTGTAAAAATTATAAAGTGTTTGGAATTTTTTTAAAAGATTTGCTGAGTGCACCCAGTGCAATAATGCAACTGACGGAAGGTTATCGAAAAGTTTCGTGAAAAAGAAAATTCAAGCAATGATAGTGATTTTCCCTAACGGATTTCGAGAGTTTTTTTTATTTGTTCTTTGGCATTAGGATTAGCGATAATAATTCAAATTAAAGATACTACTGGGAAGTCACTTTTAGAAAAAATCGATATCGAAGTAAAGTTTGAACTATGCACGCATGCACTTCAGGGGCAGCGTTATATCAAGAGCTGCAGTTTCAGTTGTAAGTTCTAAGCTACCAGTACACTGTTTGTCATAACATACAATATTTGATGCAGCCAAATTTGATCAAATAAACGTGTTAGACGAACAAATTTGACAAGGCCAGTACACGAGATCAACTGTTTAACAAACTTTTTTTATCAAATATTTCCATTGATGCTAGGGTTGCCACCTCTGGAGATGCTTTGACCCGGTGATTTTCATTGACCTGGGGGTGGTGAATTTTGAGTGGAACGAGGCAGAAAAACGAGCCAAAGCGATTGCTCGGCATTTTAGAGCACTTTAATCTATTTTTATAACTACGTTAAAGTAAAGCTGTAAATTTTTAACGTTTAAAAATATTTTATCGGTTTAATCTGGTGTAGTATTTCACTTCCCCGCCTAAGTGTCAACAATACAAAAGCACCAGCTACTCTCACGATAAGTCGCACGAGCACAACTAACAGGAAAAGGAGGCAGGGCTGCGGCATCGCATTAGAAACACTATGTGATGTCGGTTATTCATTACCAGAGGTCGCAACAAAAGGGCAAAAGAGGGAACAACCCCCTACCTAACACACAAGGGTCGTTGCAGGAGTAGCAACAATACCGGAAGAACTCGTTTGATGTTGACCTAATATCAGTGAACTCCAATGGATTTCAAACATTGACTATACATAATATCAGTGAACTCCAATGGATTTCAAACATTGACTTTTTTGTACTCAGGCAATACACATTGGTGGGGGCCCGTACGTTGGACCCCCCCCCCCCCCGGGCCCGTATTTTCTCTCTGCGGCCCTGCTTCCTAGCCGAAATTTGAAACGTTATGTTGTGGGTAGGGGAAGCAAAACGGTTCTGGTTGATGTAATGAAATCGCGTTAGCTACTCACTTTTTTTGAAATTGATGCTTGCTACACTCAAGATTAAATAAACACATGACAGCTATTTTTTGAATTCTTTATGTAAATCGTAGGTGTGCAACATCTCTTATGTAATGCTCGATTTTATGTGGGAGAGTTATAACAACCAAACAATACGCTGCGCCCAAAGATGAGTAGTAAGTAATATAAGTACGATTTCTAGCCAGGATTGTTACTATGTAGGGGGAAGATGGGGTAAAACGCACCCCGGGGCAAAATACACCCCTTGGTAATATCGAAAACTACTGAAAATTTCTAGAAAAGGGTAACACCAGTCGGAAGTCCGCCATAGTAAACATACTTTGTCAAAGTTTTAAAACCGTACATCAATAGCAGCTCGAGAAATAAACAAAATGCAATAACGTGCTCTTCTCATGCCATTATTGTGGCTCGCGCAACAAGGATTTTCAGCTCATATAAATGCAATTTGTATTATTATATCAGTGCATCCCATTTCTATTTATACCGTTGTTCATTATTCTGTCGCACTATATAAGAAAAATCTACTATATAATTCATTTTTTGCTAAATTTATATCTCTGCTCCATCGGGGGCAAAATACCCTCTTCTTTGATTTGGCTGATTTTTTAATCGAAAACAGAAAAATTGTTCTAAAAACGTACTAATAGCATAGCCTAAGGCTATTTAATGGCACACTTTCATGAAATCTCGTTAGAAAACAAAACTACTTGCTTGTTCACCGAGCATTCTGCTCCGTTGCTGCGGTGCATTCTGTCCCGTTGTTGTAGTGCATTATGTCCCGTTGTTGTGGTGCATTTTACCCCCGAACTGGTGCGTTTTGCTCCGCTTATTTTTCAAAAGGCAATTTTTAATGATGTTGAAGAATCAAATATTTTTCATGTTGTTGATTATTTTGCAAAGCGTTATGATTGTGGTTAGAGAGGAAAATGTTGACAAAACGGTATCATTAATTAAAATCACCCGATTAATGTTCTATAGCTGAGTTATGATCATATTTCCTTAGGGGGTGCGTTTTACACCATCTTCCCCTATACTGTTTCTTCGGAACGCAAATAAAAGGCTGATACGGTTTGATGTGATATTCATCAATTATCGACAGAGTTATTCTTGAATTGTTGGTGCTGTCAATCAACATATATGTGTAGTGTTTCATAGATAAACAGCTTTCATATTGTGAACGAGGCGGAAAGAGACTTTTGATGTTTGTTCTATTCAGCGCGCAGATAATCAATATAATCGAGTGCAAGCACAAATTGCTTGGTATGTGTTTAAAATACACTCGCAAATGCAATTAAGAAATCAGTACGATGCAAAATCCTTTCCTACGTTGTCGTGAGTGAGGAAGGCCATTCCGACTACTAAACTTGTGTTAAAGCACAGATAACAGACGTTTAGACTAGAACAAAATTTCTTCAAAAACCTGTGCAAACTTTCAAATTGATAAACGTTGCCATCTGCGCAACTGTTTGACAGCTGCACTCTAACTGCATTGTATCGATCACTGCGACATCTACAAACGTTTGCCAAACGTGTTTCAGGCGTCTTATTTATTCGGATTTTCAGTAGCGGGTATTTACACACGATTCAAATCGAGCCTAAACGTCTGTTATCTGTGGTTAAACTATCTGCTCTGGCTTGCTTTTATTGTAGCCGAAATCGCCTCCCTCTATTTATAAGTCTGCATGTATAATTCCACTTACCTAAATCGGACAAGTTCACTTTTTCCAGGAAGGGATCGGCGACTGGGAGCTGAAAAGACATGCAAGAAAAACGTGAAAACGAAAAATTAGTCTTTCACTGCCAATTTGTTTCGAAGCGTGAAAATTTGAATGTGGCTCGTCAGCTATCGGTCTGTTTCTGATACCACTCAGCTGTGTAAATTTCAGTGAACGTACGCTCTAGGGTGATGTTTGTTTATCTGATAAAGTTTTAATTCGATTTTAATATTGTTGGAAGGTAGAACAACGTTAACTAATAGCAACAACGGATAGAAATATGCAGCAATATCTAAATGTATATTTTGAATTGAATTGACCAAAATTAATAGATCTTTTTGATAGACGTCGAGACTGATTTACATAGGCTTAATGTCTTAAAGTCAACACCATTTAAATCAATAATAAAAAAAAACATCACCCTAATGCACTACATATATCCACATTGTGTATTGACAAAAATAATATTGACATGTTACATTTTTCTGACTGGTTGCGCTGGTCGATCTTCGAAACATGCTCATCCGTAGCGAATGGCTAAACTTGGCATACCAGGTCGGCGAAAATCTCGACCCCGGTTGATGTTTGCTGTTACATGCACTCGGTAGTGAACTGGACAGCGGGTAGGGTATCTGGGAAGGCGATGCCGGACTGCTGATCGATCGAGCTGTTTTGAAGTGATCCCGTGCTGCGCTGGCCCCGCCATGATTCTGATTGAGTACGAAACTGTTGCGATTCGAACTTAAATATATTTGGGCGGTGTGAACTTGTTGCTGCAGAATGGCTGGGTTTGGTGCCGATCCTGTCGAGTGCCGCTTCACCCGCTGCGGTGTATGTTTCGGCGATGGTGTCGTCAGGATTTGTTGAGCTATGCCGTTTGCATTTCGATTGTTTTTAATCGTAATCGGACTAGTTTTGGGAGGAACTTTAATATCTGTCACACTGGGAAGATCCGAGGGATCATTGCTGATTGTGGGTAGACCCAGACAGTCATTGTTAATCGACTTGGAGTGCACTAACGGTGGCAGGATTGTTGGTTTCACTATCGATACGTTCGCCGCTGGTGGCGAAGTATCGAATAGGGAAAAGCGTCGAAACATTATCTTTACAGCAAAAAAAAAACTTCGCGTGTTTAAGCACTTCACATCTCAGCGATAATTCACATGGCTGACAAAGTTTCTATCTTGTCTTTTTTATGACTTTCGGCCATACTGTTTATCCGAGCTTGGGCGTAAGGTGTTCTACGGAGACAAAAACATTGGCAAAAATTCTAAACATGATACACTTCTTCGTTGGCACAACACTCAGCCATAAACTGGTGGTGGCTCGACAGCTTTGCCCCACTAGTCGTACTGTTTTTTTTTTTTTCAAGACGATGCCGGTTCCAAAAAGTTTTACTCTTTCAGCCACTTCGCAGACGTGAATGATATTTATTTATATCGGCAAATGTTTGTTTACAGAATTAGAGTATGGGCAAAGGAAAAGCGAAATATACAGTATACACACTCCACACATTCATATCCCCCCAAAACGATTCGGTAGTACAGATACAGAAAGAATATCCGGTATGACCGAAAGTTTACAGTGCATTCAGCATGATTGAACATATATAACGAAATGTTGTGATATGACCTTAAATTGCACAGTATTTGATGACTAATCCACACCTGATTGTCACGTTACTGGTTTATTTACTTATTTTTATGGTTAACACATTATACTGCCTGTAAGGAATTATTGGTTGGATGCGATGTTTAGATTAAGAATAGAAACTTCTACTTGTGATTTGGAACACCGAAAAAAAATTAAGAGGCGACTAATATTTCGTTTTTAATCCATCACGAATCGTGCAAAACGATTCAATTAAAAGTTAGTAAATAGGAACAATAAGAGCAAACGATTTCCAAACACATCTGAATTACTCTGTAATATTTTGCTAAAACAAAAGCAAAATAACACTGCCACATCGGAAAGAAACGAGCGTCATCGTGATGCACAGGGAAAAAAAAAAGTAAAACCAAAATTTTATATTCGACACACATACCAAACGATCACAGACCGCGGATTCGAATGGCGTCGTTTACAGTAATTATCGGTTCTCACTTTGAAAATAAAATTTTATTCTGGATGCCAGGAGATAAAGCACGTCCAAGTGCGAGGTTGTTGCAGTTACGTTTCGCTTACGCAAAGAATAGCTTTCGTATCTTTATAACAATACAACAATACGAGTATAGACACGTTATTAGCACTTTGTACGTTCAATAATGCGAAATCATCGTCAAGTTTTTTTTTGGAAATTGACATAATAAATTACATGATATTACGTTCAGGATTTGGTTCACTTGTATAAAAACGATATCCATGGCAATGAGTAAATATTCAGTTCAGGAAAATTCATTTACCAGGACACAAATATTCTCGAACCAAGAAAACGCTATTCAAAAACTACCGTAACACACTTGAAAAATGGCAAACATACAAACCCAGTTTTTGTTATTTAAATTACTTAAAATTCCAAGCAACAATTGAAGTTTTATAGTGCAGAAGACTTTTACGGAAGAGTGCTTTTGGGGATCAAAAAGTGCTATTCTTTCATTCGAATCAACCTCCCCTCGACACCAGGCATTGAAGTTGTCGCTTGCCAAACCAGAATTAAAGGCAAAGACCATTGCATTGCTTCTACCTACATCCCCCTATAGTTAGCCACCGACGGCTTTGCGATATTGCGGAACTCCTCCCCGCACCGAGCCTAGTTTTAGGAGATTTCAACTCCAACGGTACGGCATGCGGTTGCCTTCATGACGGTAATCGATCTACCTCACTTATGAGCTTTGCGACAACTTCAATATGACCATTTTAAACACGGGTGAAATGATAAGGATTCCTGCCCCTCCAGCGCATCCGAGCACCTTAGACGTTCGACATCCCTGCGGTTAGATTGCATGTGGCTGGTAGTCTCTGATCCCCACGGCAGCGACCATCTGTCAATCGTAATTGATATTGTTAACGGTTCAGGGCCTCCGAAGACAATCAATGTTTCGTATGACCTCACATAAAATTCTGATTAGAATAGGTACGCGTCCTCGATATCCGGAAAAGTAGAATCGACACAATAGCTTCCTCCAAAGGAAGAGTACGAGTTCCTGGCTGGCTTGATTTTCGATAACGCGATTCAAGTTCAGACTAAACGCATACCAGACACCAATCCATGGTAGAACAAAGAGTGCTCAGACGTATACACGGAGAAGACCGCCGCGTATAATACCTTCCGGGAAGACGGGCTGTCAGCTAGCTATCTACAGTACGCGATGGCGGAAACGTGAATGAAGAGTTTGATGAAAGCCAAAAAACGTAACTACTGGCGCCGGTTCGTCAACGGGCTAACGAGAGAAACATCGATGAGCACTCTTTGGGACACGGCCCGGTGCCTACGAAACCGAAACAGTACTAAAGAGAAAGTGGAATATTCAAACCGTTGGATATTCGATTTCGCCAAGAAGGTTTGTCCGGATTCCGCCCCGACACATAAATTCTGCCGCACCGCGTCCCCTCACGATAACGTGAACGTAACACCGTTTTCGATGGTGGAGTTCTCACTTGCTCTCTTGTCATGTAACAATAAAGCCCCAGGACCAGACAGAATCAAATTTAAATTGTTAAAAAATCTGCCAGACTCTGAGACGTTTGTTGAATTTATTTAAAGTTTTTTTAGGGTAACATTGTCCCACATTACTGGTGGAAAATGGAGGTCATCGCCATCCAAAAGCTAGGAAAACGAGCATCCGACCACAACTCGTATCGACCGATTGCAATGCTATCCTGTATCCGGAAGTTGTTCGAAAAAATGATTTTGTTTCACCTAGACACTTGGGTTGAAGTAAACGGCTTACTGTCAGATGCACAATTTGGCTTCCGCAAAGGGACAAACGATTGCGATTGCTCTTAACAGAAATTCAAATGGTCTATGCTGCAACAGCGCAAATAGCATCAGATGGATATTAAGGGGGCTTTTGAATCAGTTTCTATCAAAATTCTTTCTGAGAAGCTGAACCAGCATGGTCTTTCATCAACACTATCGACAACACGAATTAGCTACCCATTGTTCATGTCATAGCCCCCTTCTCTATAACTTTTACGTGAATGACATTGACGAAAGTCTTGTCAATTCCTGCACGCTAAGGCAGCTTGCAGATGACGGTGTGGTTTCTATTACAGGTCCGAAAGCTGTCGATTTGCAAAGACCATTGCGACAATTTCTCTGCTTGGGCCCTCCAGCTGGGTATCGAGTTCTCCACGAAGAAAACTAAGCTAGTCGTATTTTCAAAGGAGCGTGAACCAGCGCAACTACAGCTTCAATTAATGGGTCAAATTATTGCTCAGGTTTCAACTTTCACACATCTCGGGGTCTAGTTCGACTCTAAAGAAACCTGGGGATGTCACATTAAGTATCTGTAACAGAAGTGCCGAAAAAGGATCAACTTTCGCCGTACAATAACTAGAACATGGTGGGGTGCCCACTCAGGAGTCCTAATTAGGCTGTATCAAACAACGATATTATCGGTGATGGAGTATGGGAGTTTCTGTTTCCGATCCGCTGCAAATATACATTTAATCAAAGTAGAGCGAATGAAACACATTCCTTATTTTCTGGAAAAAATCTGGGAGCTCGTGCGTGCTTTGTCTGTAAGATCGTACAAGATTACCTTAGATTGGGTTCCTCGCATTGCTCCATCCTAGGCAATGAAGAAGCGGACTCTTTAGCTAAGGAGAGCGCTTTAGAAGGTACGAAAGACCAATCTGCTTCAATGATTTTTTCGATATCTTTCGTCAGAGGACGGTAGAAAGTTGGTAGACATCTTGGAGCAATGAAGCGTTAGGACGGTGGCTACATTGTATCACCCCGAAGGTATCAACGAAACCTTGGTTCTGAAGAATGGATGTGAGTCGGGATTACTCAGATGTATTGGGCTCGCAAATAGCGGCGGTATCTACGCTTGCGGCAATGATTATAACGATATCGAACATATTGTCTGGGCATGCGCCGAGAGCTGTTCCACCAGATCTCAACTATTGGATTTCCTTCGGGTCCGAGGTACATCACCCAATGTCCCGGTTCGAGTTGTACTGACAAGCTGCGATCATCTCTATATGTCCCTCGTATAAAGCTTCCAAAAACCGTCAAAATACAGATTTAACTGCCCCTATTGTTTTTCTTATCATTCTCAGAGGTTCTCTCTTCTGCCTGTACCGTACACCAAAGATGGTTTGATGTGACTTCAAGCTGTCACGAAACATATCTGTTCACTGAGCCAACAAACACGAGACCTACAGTACAAACAGCACACGCGCAATGCGATGTATTGCCGATCCGCATCTGAGCCGTGCTACCGTCTACCGTTGATCTCCCGTAGCCGGAAACTGAAAGTTAATATCTTTCTCCATCCTGTCAACTTTGTCTATCCTGTCTCCTCTGTGTCTGATACCCAGATGTAGGAATTCATAAACTCCCGCCCTTCCTGGATATCTTCCCAAAACTTATTTGCTCCTTTTATTTTCCAGTTTTAGTTGTCAATACATACTCTCGTTAAGAAATGCCCAAAAGTACTAGTACTCATAAAAATAGCCCTAATTAACCCCCCCTAATCCTAATACAATTGCATCACTTCTTCCAGTAATTTCTAGTTTGGAAATGGTTGTAAAAAGTTCCGCTTAGTTAATAATTAATTGCTTCAATCTTAGAGTGCATTACTATACAAAAAGACACTAAATGACCCCTCCTAATCTTACGAATAATATTCGTATTACCCCCTCTTATTTTATGTAAAAGTTGGCTGTAAACTTTTTTTAGTATTATATATTATATAAAAATAGTTTAAAATGTAATCCCCTAGTTTTAAGAAATTCAAGTGCAAAACAAAGAATAAATTGGTACCCTTAAGCTAATGCAAACGTGCCTTATCAAATAAACGAATGGAATAAAAAAAACTTGAAACATTGTCTCAGATTCAATGTTTTGGTACAGATACTCAAATAAAAATCAATATCCAAAATGCTAAACATTTTTAGGTGCATTCATGAAAAAGCACTGATCAGGCATTGTAATTCTCACTCACTCACGCGAGAAGAAGCTTATCCGATGTCCAACTTTTCCGAGATAAGATGAGTCGCAAAATTCTCCGTCTCCACAAATAGCGTGAGAATAACTTTCCCGATAAAATACATCCAATATTTACCGTCTCACTGGAGAAGGTGATAATATTTTATTTTCTTGGAAATCAATAAGTGTCAAAATATACACCTCATTTGCAAGAAAAGCGACGAAGAATTACGATAGTTTTTTGGAATAGCGGTAGCAAGGCTGAGGGCGCAAAAGGGATACCGCGATAAACTCATTTGCTCATTCTCGGGCGGATTTATTTCTCCGGAGAAATAATGCTTTGTATTTATACGGAGAAATTATATGAGTGCCAATAGCTTTTCGTGTGAAAGTGTGAGTATTTATTGTCGCGTTGGCAAATTATCCGGACTCAGCTACTCATATGAGTAATAAACGCAATGCCTGGCACTGATAGAAGAATGAAAACGATCATTTTTAAAGCCAGTTGCAAAAGTATATATATTTATAAAAATATACATCTCTCTGCTTCGCCGCTTGATGGCGTACTTTGTACTTAGAAAAACACATTTTATTCTTGCGTCCGGGCGTCGTTCGTTTGTTTTGCTACGGCTTCATGGGACTCGTGAATTCTCTGATGGGTTTAATCGCACATTGTGCCAAAAATGACTCACGGCTTATAATTGCCTTGATTATTATTGGCTATTTCAGTTCGCGCAAAGGTATTCGATAATATTTCATCGAAACTCTTGGGCACGTATAATAGTGTAGAACAGTTTCACCTAGCAAGTTTTATTGGCGGTGGGGTAGAACCGGATTCGTGTATAATACACTTCTGAAACAATACCATAATACATATGAGAGGATTTATTCGGGTTCCGAGCGTCTTCATTAATTGGTGCATATATAAATATGAATGCGAAAGACTAATGAGTGCTATCAGAAAAAGTCATGTTAGTCACGATACCACGTCAACATAACAGTGTGCATATTTACATTGACTTGATGGTAAAATAAAGCCTTGATTATCAAAGTAGTATAATTTGTGAATTGTCTATTTCCTTTTATGTTGTGAACTACTCGGCGGACTTTTCAATTGTTGGATAAAATCTAACGGTTAAATAGGTATTTCCAAAACAACTGAGCTGCCCTGGAGCATCGTTAATTTTGACACAGAAATGTTATGAGTTTTTTAAATGAGTTTGAGAAGAATGGTAGAAATATTTTGCTGATAGGAAAAAAACTAGTTACTGACGAGATGAATTCCAAACACAAAAAAAAAACAAAACTTAATTCAAATTAGGTCTTGTGCCCTTAACGCGCGAAACGGTTTAGTCCAACTTTTATTGCATAATACCAGGCGTTTGGTTTCTTGAACCAAAAGACAAGAGTTCGTCTCGCTTTCTCGTCAGCAAACCAGAGCTATATTTGCTTCCCGGGACATCACTCGGGACATGTGGCTTCAGGCGTTCACATATGTCGTGTGAATTGTTTGGAATTTTTTGTGTCTAACTAGTGCTAATTTGGGTACTAGTTTAGATACATCGTCTAACTAGACACCCAGATGGTGCTAGTTACTGACGAGATGAATTCGAAACAAAAAAAAACAAAACTTAATTAGGAAAAAAATCAATTTTCGTAACAAATGTAATAATAGCGTTTTAACCATTAAAATAATTTGAATTCGTGTATGTCGAAGATGATTGAGATTAGTGCAACTAGTTGTGGATAATTTTAATATTTTTTCGAAAAAACGAATGTTAAAAGCAACTATTAGAAAAAGTAACGAAAAGCCTTCTACTACGTGTTTCACTAAATTTTCGTCTTATAGTTTTACAATGTACTATTGACCCATTACCTAACGCGTAGACTATCGTTAGATGCCATCCCCCGATTTTCTCAACTCATTAGAAGCCCTTCTAACTAACATTGCAACACGCAGATGGACAGTGCAATATGATAAATCAACTTTTGAGCTCTTTAGTGATCTAATCCAATGGTCACCCTTTTCCGAACGTAATAACTTAAACTCATGCTTCCATCCACCCAAGCAATACATGTGATCAGAAGGAAACGTGAGTGACCGGTAAAGCTGGACTGTCTGCCTAATCTGTTTCCTTGCACCTTGAGATTCGACGCGGTTGGCCTTGAAGTGTCTCGCGGAGTCTTTGCGACTTGTTTTCGGTGTAAAAAAAATAACTTCGGGTGCACTGACAGGGTGCTGATAAAGACAATTACGTCGCCGGGAATTGACTTTTTGTTGTTGTCCCGGTCGGCAAAAGTTGTATAGTGTGACTCAAATGCATACGTGCTAAATAACGGTTTTTTTTCAGAATATTAGTGCATTAATTAGACTATACAATCGAATTTCAGTCAAAATTAGAATGAATACTTCGTAAATAAAAAGTGTCACTTCTTCACGTATGTGTAAATTTCATCGACGTTAATAAAATAAGGCGTCATGACAATCTACATTTATACGTGGGAGTTTGAAGACTTCATCGGTTGAGTCAAAGCTACGATCGGCAACATTTGAGACTTTCTAATACTTACTAGCAACCCATATCAGTCAACAACTCATTTTTGTACCTCACAGAGAACTTGGTTGGGCGAATCTAGCCGCTTGAACCTCTTTTTCGGCGATAAAAGCGCAAAAAACCGGCTCCCCTTCCATCGGTCGTGTCGAACAGATAATGAGAAGGTATACGTACACAGAATTGATGCTAATTTGTAGGTAAAGTCTGAAGCGAGTTGGAATATTTGGACCGATTTGAAGACGACGACGCACGGAATTCTAATGCATTCTGAGTTTGTTTTTGAGATAAAATAAGTTTGCTAACGAATCGACGGAAATTACGATTCCATGCGTAGCAAGCGAACTGGAATATCCGGCTAGAGCTTAAATTGTGTTGGCTTGTATATTTGATTTTGCGATTAAACTGTTGTTTTTGTTAATTTTGTGATTACACTGTTTCATAAGTTACAGTGGGTAATGAAACACTTCACTTAATAATACATGTATTTTGTAGGTGACGTTATTCTAAAAACTAACAAAACAAAATACGAGAATTGACGATAAATGAAAATGCTGCAAGCGTTTTTGTTTCGGTATACGACGACACAAAATTTCATGCCAAAGAAAGTATTTAAACAAGACTAAAACTGCTTATTCATGAAAATTAGCATAAGAGATCTAAATTTACTTGATTTTTTATTCTAAATGTGTAACAACTTTCAAATACATCTGCATTCTAAATTGTGACATTTACTCTAGGGCAATACCAAAAGAAAAGCATTATGTAGAACAGTAAAAAGTCAACAAATTGATCCTATGTTAAGAACTGTTTTTCTCCATAAGGAGAAAATTGTTTAAAGCCATCTTTGCGCGTTAAGAGCACAAAACCTATAACAAAATTAGTTACGGAATTTGCAGTTCAACTTCGTCTCATCAGAATCCGACACAGACTTAGTGAAAGGACTAAGCTAGCGCCGGATTGAGCCTAGCTCTAAATAACGAAAACACTATCTGTGTTTCTGGACAAACCGTTAGTCTTACGTGATGTCCCGAAAATTTAATAACTAATTTAATTTAATAAATTGATCCTTATTAAGTATCTACTTAAAGTATCATAAACACATTGTTTGGAAAAATGTTTTATGCAAGTGCTTTAGTTTATACGGCCACCCGGATTATGAATTCCTTATTCATCTGGCCAACAGGTGCCCAACCATCAGAAGATTCATGAAGTGCCCGGATTTGGGACCCTGCAACCCTGCACCTTCTAAAGTTGACTTATTCAAGCCTTCCGATATTTTATAAATTGCTATGCATAAAATTACTTCGTAACGTATTTCAGGATCTTGTTGAATTTTTCTATAATATCGATGCAGTTACTTTTGATGATTGTATTTTTTCAATCCTCTCCTATTTAAAATTCACTATCTCTACTAGGGAACGATTTATCAATCAATCACGTAACACTTTTAGCAGGGCTTGGAGGTATGACAATGTGTGACATATGGGGAAGAGGAGTAAGCTAGAACGTTACGTTACATGTTTTTACTGAAGAAATTTTTGATTAGAATGCGTTGCGTACTAGAGGAGGGGGATAAAGAAATTTGTGTCAATTTGTAACGTGGGGAGAAGGGGAGTTTGGATATTTTTTGCGTTAGGTAATTTATGAATAGTTCCTACTATTGACCGGTTTTTTTCTATATGTTACACAATTATTTCGCTGTGAAAAGTAGAAAATACATTCCCCTTTATATAATTTTGCTTTCTTATCTAAACAATCGCAATGTGGGTTCTTTTTCAGATTGCAAGATATTAAATAATTCTGAGCGCAAGTCACGCAGGTCACTAGAAGTCGATACGTGTTGGAACGTGCAATCGAGCACGCTGAAGTATGAATCACGAATATTTCCATTAGGTATCGTCGCTGTTGTGCTATCTTATGACAAGCGCCATTTAGCACTTTGCGAGAAAAACGATTTTTAAAGTTTGTTATTGAATATCTTGAAACTTATAAATGCTAGGAGCTGTTCGGAGAATGCAATCGATGCTTCTGTCTTTACTGTAATAATCTCTCGATTTATGCGAAGATCGGGTGACTATATTGACAGTTTTTGCTTAAAATGTAAGCCAAAGTCGCTCACATACGTGTCAATAGGTGTGTATTGTTGCTAAAATATATATGACGGGTCACAAATGTGCACAGATGATCTCATATAAAAAGGAATCATAACTGATTCGTAAAATTATGCGGCATAGATCACTATTCCCAATGTTATACTTTTCCATACGGTAGCAGCTATATCAGATTACAAATGATGGCATTGGAACATAAAGTTTTCAAAATTTTCCTCTTTTATTCGGGAAAAACAAATAAAAGTTGGTTTCATTAACAATTTAGAGACAATATATATCAAACAATGTCATTATTGACAGGCGACAAGACGAACAAAGTATTCTTCTTGCATAATCCATCATTACATTTCGGCATACTTCCCAAAACTAGTGGAAATCTCAAAAAAAAATTTGTTCAATAATCTTCACAATCACAAGCCAACAATTTCTAGAAAAAAACTATGGTAGGAAAAGTTTTGCTCCCAAGACAGGAACCTTGCTAATGATTATGGTTGATCTGCATAGGAATTACGTATGTCATCAGAGACATCTGTTGGCTTGCTGTAAGCTTTTTGGGTTATAGCAAGTCAACAAGCTAGGATTGTAGTCTATTTTTTTGTTGTCTTAAGATAGCACAAATCGATCACTCGAGAAATTGGCGCTTGTCATAATTGTGTTTCGCTTTATATGAGTAACCCAGCAGAATTTAAAAATTCTAAAAACGTCACATTGTAGATATTTTAAAATTCAGTAGCATGGCATATCTAACACAGTTCACCCCAAAATGGCGTTTGTCATAAGATAGCACAACAGCGACGGTACGTCATTGCAAAGCGTAGCACATACATTTAATTCTGTGTTGCTACTATCAATTTTGAAAAATAATTTTGTGCTGCATTCTCACAACTGCATATCTATTTTACCAAAACATGGCCTCTTTGTTCGATTGAACGATTTTAAATATTTTCGAATACAATAAAATTTACGATGGTTATAATATGGTTATCTATACACGGTGTGTCTAAAACCATTATTGACAAAAAAATTACCATAAATTTGGCATACGGCATTCGAAAGATACAGGATCCAAGCATCTTCTCAGTGAATTTCAAAATGATCCATCGAGAGATTTGAGAGATATGGCGATTTGAAGTTTTATGACATATTTCATAAGGCTACCAGCAAATACCCCCGGGTTTGGTCCTATCTTTATAAACAAAAAAAATTGTCTACTTATTTGGTACTTGGCATTCGAAAGATATAGTAATCAAGTATATACGCCGAAAGTTTGAAAATATTTCATTGACGGAATCGAAAGTTATAACGATTTGAATGCGGTCATAGATGGGTTTTCTACCAGATATCAAGCATGGTCGGTCGCGATTTTAAGGATTTTCGGACGGATATTCGTGGATTGATTAAAGTTATAAAATCCTTGGAAACAATTTAGGGAAACCCTGCGCTATTAAGATCGTGTGGGGATTTCATACGGATGATTCGAAAATAAGTGAGCTGACTGGCTCAGGAGTCTACGGACTAAATTAAAGAAGTGATATCAATGGGAAAGTGGCCTACAGTTTTCTACGCAGAGCTAAAGGCAATATACACCTGCTCGGAGGTCTGTAGGACACTAAACTACAGACCTGCAAAAATCTCAATCTTATCGGACAGCCAAGCAGCACTTTGGCATTAAGGTCGTCGAAATGTGAGTACAAACTGTTTTGGGAGTGCATCCCATCTTTACTAGCAACGAGGAACAAAGTAATGATATTCTGGGTACCTAGCCAACAAGCAACCGATGGTAACGAAGTAACAAATTAGGGAGGCCTGGTTCATCAAACATGTTTGTTGGACCAGAACCATTTCTAGGTATATCTACCTGTGCCATCAAACTAGAACTTTCGGCTTGGGCAAGAGACCAACTACTAAAAGACTGGCGTAACGTAGAAGGCGCTCGACAAGCTAAAAAATTCATACATCCAGATACAACGAGAGCCAAAAAACTAATGGATCTAAAACGAAAAGATTTACATATAATATCAGTTTTATTTACGGGACATTGACCTGCTAAGTATCAACTGAAAAAATGGCAAACATCAAGATGACATTTGTCGATTCTGTAACTACGAGCTCGAGATCTCGGAACATAATTTCTGCCATTGTGCAGTACTATTACTTCGAAAAGAGCGATAATACGGAAGGCATCTTATGACGCCTCACGAGATATGGCATACTTGTCCCAAACGGATCCTCAACTATATTAATAATGTATCACCCGGTTGGGACGACACATGTGGACAAACAACTCGCTTCCAACTACATTAGATTCAGGCAATTTGTAACATGTAGAGCAAACAGGGGCAGCCACAAAAGATAACCTGAATAGTGGTCGCAGGGGCAAAGTTTCCCCTAACAAAAAAATAGAAAGACCGTGAGAGTAATGCAGACCCCCTCAATTTTTCAGAAAATCGTAAAACTTTTTGGCTGTCGTACATATTCGTGGAAGCGAATTAGTCATTCTGAAACATTTATTTTGAAAGTTGAGTATAATTCTGCAGTTTTTTTAGACAGGAGATACATCTCTCTCTGTTGTGCAAAGCGTACGGGGCCATTCGGACTACCAATTTCATCAACCACCGTTCAGCGGCTTGCGGCTGCGCACACGATTGCCACGCCACTGCAAAGAAAATACATGATGCGCCAATGGACAGCTTGTACTACCCAAATAAATTGGGGTGTTTACTCATAAAAAGGTGGAATTTTTCATGAAAAATAGAAATTTTAATTTAAAATGAATAAAAAACCCTTTAATTGAAAATTTACCTCGAACACTCAACGTAGGGGTTAAGCATTTTTTGCATAGAATGTGTATGCAAAGTTTGAAAGAAATCGGTTAAGTAGTTTTTGAATGGCAGGTAACACCGCAAATCATATTTTTCCAGAGACGTTCTACAAAAAACTGCCTCATCGAGTCGTTTGTCGATATTTTTGCATAGAAAAATTACAGTATGTTATTGAAATGATACACTATAATGGACAAATGTTTTGATCAATTCGCTTCAAGCAAAATTCTAACAAAAATCGAAAAAAAGTGTTTTTTTTTCACACTGTTTTTTTCACAAATTCTTTTTAGTGCTTCATAACTAGTATTATAGACTAGGGTTGTGGTACCGGTAATACCGGTACCGAAAATCCCGGCAATACCGACCCATTTTTGGTACCGTAATACCGGTACTGAACAAAAGCCAGTACCGGTATTTTCGGTACTATACAATTTTTTATGACAAATATGTTAACTCTGCAGGGGGGTCTGTTTCAAAATATCGGTCTGCAAGATAACGTTTAATTATATTAATTTGCCTTCTAGATAAATCGTTGAGATAACACATAATAATTCTAGAAGTTAAAGTTTTATTAGCGACATTCTGATTGGTTTCCATTATTCACTGGGTGGCGCGTAATAAGACTATGGTCTAAGTCATGTCTGTATTTGGTTTGCACTTAAACCTTTATCTATAATAGAACGAACAGCGATTTAGTAGCTAACAGTTTTAGACTTGGTGAACTGCTTCAAATGGGGCGATTTGTAATTATTGGTGATCGGAAAATTCAGCAAAACTCCATAGTTTACAGGAAAGCAAAGAGCCTGGATATGCGTTAGAGAATAGTAGGCAAACGACATAAAAGTCGAAACCAATTTTCAGAAAAGCAAGAGAGGAAATGCGATTAACCTGCTCGGATTTACTGCCATTCTCGCTTTGATTTACTGTTGTTAATAGGGTTTCATACATTTACCATCTGTTCAAGTCGACGAATGTCGCACCACTTAGCAGTTATTGATTTCAAAGTGGCCTAGATTTCGAAATAAAAGAAGGTGCCCCATACGAAAAATATCTTCTGTGAAATGAGTCTTGCCATTCCGAAGCAATTAAAAACAATGAACATGTTTTTTGATCAGCAAAAATCAATCATCTGAGAATAAGATCATCAGTTTGAGCATTCAATTTCAGTTTGCAGCTTTTTCCGAATTTTTTAAAAAAATATTCGAGTACCGGTACTTTACCGGTACTGAGGGCTTCAGTACCGTAGTACCGGTTCTCGCCAAAAAGGGTCGGTACTGCGAACCCTATTACAGACCTCACTTTACAGAATCTTGACTCACCACTTCATTGCGTGAAGACGAAATCCCTAAATATGCCTGCTAACTTGAGTGTCAAAAACTGTCAAAAGGGATGACCATCGGTTGAAAAAAGTGAAAAGAAATGGATTTTTGAAACAGATCGCATAAATTATTGACTTGCTTAAAAGACGAAAAAGCGATGTTATAAGGAAATTCCAACATTGACTAATCGTCCTTTGGTTGCTAAGCACCGTCTCAGAATCCAAAGAAACTTTACAAGTGCGGAGATTCTGATGAACTAGATAACTCTTTGTTTTTATTATTTTTAGTTTCTTTCTATATAATTCAATATAACCAAAAAAATCTATTCATAATCCATTCATGTCCATTTTGTTCATGAACAACATCATTTTTAAACATCTATAGCTCTTGATTTAGGCAAGATTAGCTCACAAAAATAAGTAAGACTAGTAACTGTTACCATTGCCTTTCATTTGCCCACTATCAGTTGCAAGTATTATTTGTAGAACTGTAGTTATTGACATTTGTGTGATTGGATCCTGATGGAGCAGTGCTGCCAGGGGCAGTTTAAGGTAACGTTGCAAAATGAAATTTTGATATATCTGCGTCATCTTGAAATATTGTTGAAAACTGATAAATCCTATTAGTTTCGACTGTTTGTGTCTACCTTTTCCACGCAGTTGGACTATTGTACAAATTCTGGCAGCAATTCTCCCTTTATGGGGCATCAGAAGATAAAAATTGAGCATCTTCTAGCAATGCAAGAAAAGCACCTATGTTGATCAAAACAAGCTCTTTGTGATTTTTAACCTCAACAGCTTCAAGAGAAAATAGTTTTGGATACTAAAAATCTTTATTATTCTTCCACTATAAGCATATTTTATGAATAAATGAAGTTTTAAACGAACTTTAGAAAACAGGCTTCAGAATTTTAATATTTTCTTATATTTAGTATGAGTTGAAGTTTTCATGGTTGTTTTGCCGCAGTGTTGAAGAAATTTAATTAAAGGGTGCCTTAAAATTGATTTTGTCATTGGGGTGTGTTCCTTATAGAATAAAGTAAATCAGTCATATTTTGTTTACGTCGGTAAATGACTCATGTAAGCTACAAAACAGTCCCAGTATAGGTGATGTTTCACCGTCAATAAATTTCAATTGCCCAATATACATTTACAATGTCAGTGTTTGATGTCCCACACACAAAAATACGGCAAACTATTCTCAGCAAATAATTGGCGAATAACACCTAACGCCCACAGTATGACGCAATAATTGTTTTCTACGTCTTGTCGCATTTCAATCTCTTCTCAATGTTTAACACTCATATCTCTATGAACGTTGCCGACAGTGAAAAAGTAATCAACCGTACGCTTGTATTTTATCTGATAAAAGGGTATGGCTCTTGTTGTGTCATTTTTTTTTCATTATCTTCTCGCCCACGATTTGAATTTCTTCACCGATAAATACCAACTAACACTAACGTGACCACTGGCAATTGAACTTTATTGTTCTTGCTGCTGCCCGGCAAGTCTCACAGTAATAACAACTTAACCACTGACCCAATCACCATAAATTTTCGCACAAACTTTAATAAATTGAAGGTAATAAAACATAAATGTCGGCTGCATCTAAAGTCCACTCGAGGAATTGACTATTGATTAGTACTTCGTCAACATTAGTTCATTTCCGGTAGATGCGCGCCATGCTAGCTTGTAACTAGTTCTAGTGCCAAACAAACCGACTGACCGGCTGTGAGTCGCGAAATCGCGGACGGTTCAACTGTAACTGCGGCTCGCGACTCGAGCGGCGGCGAAAAAGGAACAAGAGTGATACACACAGGCATAACTAAATATTGCCGCGCCGCACCGTTGTGCATGAGAATGTGAGACGACGTACTATTTGTTTACACACAGTGGGTCGTGTGTAGGCAGCGACTTGCTGGCTGGCGGCTCGCAGCAGCCAGCAGAGATAGCAACCAAAAGCCATTAACAAGCGGCATCAAGTACGCACACCGATGCACAGCATTGGGGTGGCTCCGGATGAAAACTGGATCTGTTAATCGTGACTGACTCTGACTGTCTGTCTCGGTACCGCTACGTCATAATTCCTGATCTTACCGCTTCTAATCATACACTTTCAATGTGGTGGGTTTCACAGCAGTTCGTATTGTTTCCCTGGTATTTTGTATCTAGCGTTTCTTATCAGTACAAGTCTGATACAGCGCGGACAAGAAATTTATACTTTACACGGTGACGGCAGATTGAGGGAAAGTTGATCAACCGATTTATTCTACGAAGTTTTTATATTTTGAATAATAGTATTCGTTGGGGTATGTCTGTACAATTTCGAAATTGATTTATTTTGTTCCAATGATCCTTCATTTCAAGATGGTCAAAATACATTTAACAAGTATTTCGGATCTCGTATATAATACACGAAAAATTAAAAAAAAAAAAAAACAATTAAGTTGATTACAACTTTTTTTCGAGAGTTGTCCTACTGGAGCTGTGGAGCTACTTTCTAGGAAGGGCTCCCCATCAGAATCATGCACTACAATTGCAGACGAGACAGGCAATGTCGCCCACTAAAACACTGCTTATGGCAGCGGGCCGTGATTCTGAATGTGATATTCATTGTACGGTTCAGATATGTTCGGGCGTAGAGACTTGTATCATCGCGAAGGGCACGAGCCTTTGTACGTTAACGTGTTCAATCGCGTGTGCGATTGTATGTCGGGTGCGCTAACGTGTATGTAACATCACGTGAATAAATTCTATTTTAAAACCGTGTGTCCTGTCGCATATTCGCGTGTGTTCTTGGATGATCGCGCGCGGACCGTAAATCTGCTACTTAATTTTGGTGTACGGCTCAGATGCTAGAATAAAGTGAGTTCTTCCATATCATTAGAGTTTCCGGGCACGTCGCCATGAAAGGTGTTGTTTAGTGGATATGAGCTTTATTTTTTTGATTGGTCCAACTGAATGTATGGATCTAAGTTGCTAGAACGGAGGGATATGATTTCCGGACGTGACCGACTCACGATCGCGTGAACACGGGCGTTTGTAGGTTCTACGTAAGTACTAAAACGTTGCCGCGGTGTTATCAAGTTTGCGCAATCTCTGGCGTAGGTGTGAGTGGTTGATCGCGAAAGATTTAAGCGTTCGTGTGTTAACGTGCTCGCGTGCATGTGACTTCGCGTGTATAAATTGGATTTTGTAACCGTGTGGCCATTCACATATTCGCATATGTTCTGTAATGGTCATGCGGACCGTCATTCTGATATTTAGTTTTCGGTGTACAATTCACGTTCTGACAGGGAGTGAGTCATTCCATATCACTAGAGTTCCCCGATGAGTTGCCATGGAACGTGATGTCTAGTGGTTATGAGAGCTGGTATGGACCTAGTCTACTGATACCAAGAATAGAAACTTCCGGGAGTAACCGATTCATGATCGCGTTTGAAAATTTATAAGCGCCGAGACATTCACCTTGTTACCGGGATATTATCAAGTTTGCGAGATCACGGGTGTAGGTGCCGAGGATAATCGCGAAGGACTCAAGCCTTTTTATATTAACGTGTTTGTCACGTGTATGTGACTTCGTGTGTATAATTTTGATTTTATGATCATGTGACGTGTATTCTTGAATTATCACGCGCGGACTGTGGATCTGATGCTTAATTTTTAGTGTATCGTGCAGATGATAGACGAGAGTTAGTTTCCCCATATCACTAGAGTTCCCGGTCGTGTCGCCATGGAACGTGTTCTCTAGTGAATATGAGCGTCATTTTTTTGATTGGTTGAACTGAAGGCATGAGTCTAGGCTGCTAGGACTGAGGTTAGACTTCCGCACTTGACCGTTCCACGATCGCTTGCCATTCTGTAGGCAACATTATCCGGGTTGATGGTCGGTCCTCCCGTTTCGAGCAGTTCCCTGCACGTCGCTTCGAACCTCGGACATTCGAAGACCACATGTCTCCTAGCCGTTCTCACACTCCGTGCACAATGATGACGTTGCGTGCTCGAACCGATGAAGATACTTCCAGAAGCTGCCGTGGACCGACAGGAGTGGTGTCAGGTGGAAGTTCACTTCTCCCTGCTTTCTATTGACACACGTCAACAAATTTGGTAGGTCTCCCTTCCTTTCTCCGTATTGTCCCATTGCTGCTACCAAGTCGTCATCAAATCGATTCTCACCATCTTCCTTACGTTTCTGGTGGTCCTTCGATTATAGCACTCAATATCTTCCGCCGAGTGGTGCAAATGGCGATCATCCAGGCGATAACGTATACTGCCTACGACGATATTATTCTACATACGCTCGCGACTCGTACGGTCGTCAATCATAACGTCCTGTTCAGATTTTCGCGGTTCCGCTTGGTTCTCAGCACTGCACCCCAGGTAGGAACCCCATGTCGCAGTATCGATGACGAAACACTAGATAGCAGACGTCTCGTGCAACTTCTCGGCGCGCTGACGTCTGGCATGATCGTCACCATTGCATTCGTTACCATCGCCGACTTTTCGCAGGCGTTGTCGACGTGGTTGATGAAGCTCAACCGGTCGTCTTATATCACTCTCAATTGCCTCATTGCACGCTTCGATGCAATCACGTGCCCTCCGACGTCGATCTGCATCCTTTGAACCGCTTTGCAGATGCTGACCAACAATACCTCTATCTTGTGGTGAGCTATCTCCAGCTTGACCCAGTTCATCTAGTTCTCGATCGCATCTTTTGTCTCCTTCATCGACACCTTCGCCCCATCTATTATCTAACCCTTCGTCCGTCCAACGATTTCTTGGACAGCTGCAGTGTCAAGACCCCATCGCACCTCCCGTTCCAAAAAGTTAGACCAAGAATGGAGCCTTATTCACTCTACTCTGAAAGTAGCTCTTCAGGATCTGGCATGGTTATTCTGTTCAGCGCTACTGCGATGGCTTCCCAGATGGCGATGTTGAACGGATTCTTTACATCTATCGTAACTAAAGCCCAGTATAAATATTCTCTTAGCTTCTGTTTAGATGCGTTCTCAGTACTCACGAGCATTGTCCAAATTACCCCCAATGTCGATATTTCTATGCGGAATCCCAACTGCATCTTGGACAGTCCGCGCTCACCCTCCGTGCATTTCGTCAGCCTGTTAAGGATAATTGTTTACAGGAGTTTTCCAAGTGTATCGCTGGTTTTGGTAGCAACATCAGCTTCTGTACCTGCTATATTTCGGGAAAGCTGCCTTCAGCTAGACACTTCTGCAGCAGCACCCTGAACATGTCTGGATATGCCACGAGCGCAACTTTCACTTTGATTTTAGTCGCATCGACGTTTCTTTGAGCTCGTCGTTAGTCACTTGCCACTCGTCTGTGTTTGCTCCTTCTTCTTAGCCGTACGGTGTCGGTAACCAGGTAGTTGGGCCGTGCTTCGGGAAGAGACCCTCAACGATTATCTTTAGCTTACTAGGGCACATTTCAGCTGTAATCGACGGGTCCTCATCTTCGACTTCATGATTCGGCACGCATCCCCCAGGTATAGGCTTTTACTTCTTAGCGTGCTACTTATGGCAAACGCCTTCTGGCTCTGAGACATGCAGCATACAGCGTACCGAGCGACTCATTTACCCAATAAGCTGGACTGCCGGTCGTCCTTCTCCACGCAGTAGCAGGGTTCCGTTGGTCAATGCGGAATCGCCTGAGATGGTCGCTATGGGGATGCTTCTCGCACACTCTCCAGTCTATGTTCGCCGTCAGTGAAGGACTGCAGAATGTGACGGAATTTCTCTCGGTACCGATGTCCGTTTCGTAAACCAATTAGCTCCCAGTTTTGTCACGATACCGGGAGCCATTTAGCTCCCCACTTCGCCGTGATCTACTCGTTGTAGTCCTCGGCGGTAGACCTAGCCTCCACAACGAGCCGACCAGTAGGTATCGAGCCTGTCGCCAATTTTCACTACAAATAAGTATTCTCAGAAGATATCTTTTGCAAATGAAACATCGAGAAGTCTTTAGTATTAGAAGTATTAGGCACATTTTTGTTAAACATATTCATATTTTTCAAATTTCATTAAAATATTTCGGGGGGGGGGGGGGGGGTTCGTACCAAAGCCCCTCCCTCACGCTACTACGCCATTGTACAGAAGCGTCTGCTTCCTCTGTTGAAGCAACACGAGGGCCCTACGATCTTCTGACCGGATCTAGCTTCGTGCCACTATTCAAATGTTGTCCTGGTGTGGTAGGAAGCCAACGGGGTCACTTTCGTACCCAAGAACATGAGCCATTTTTCCGTGATGCAATTCGATGTGGCACACCCTTTATTCGATTTCTTTGTGTACATTACACTGAACCCTATCAATTGAATGACGAGGTTTCTAAAAATCCTAACAGTTTTCATATATCTACTACTCGTACCTATGATTAGTCGTTAGCAGCTGAACACAAACAACTATGTTATATTTTATGAAACAGTTCCTGGGATAAAAACAAATCCATGAATTAAATTAAAGTTGCATGAAAGTGAAAATGATCGGGAATATCTTCTAAATTTGTTAACATATTCAAAATAAAGAAAGAGCTAGTTCAAGAATCCGTGAATAACAGTCTGCGTTTTGTGAAATTGTTCATGTAAAAATATCACTATGACTTTGGGTACTATTTCACTATTGCGAATCATGAACCAGCTCACGATGCATGAACGGATCCATTCGTAATATTCCGAGTTACGTTAAGTAGTTGATGAGAAAACATCAAGACAGTGAAAGATTTGTGATCTAATTCAAAACTACGAAAACCGAATTACGATGAATATGTAAACAATGAAGAATCAGTTCACGTCGTTTGGTCGAACCGTAAACAATGTTTCTAGATAAATGAATAAAAAATCGAATCAACATTTGGTTTATGAGCAATGTTCATACACTGAAAGCCATTCGATGAAGAAAATAACAAAACAAATTTTTGTTTTCCTAATTAGTTGATTTCAACAGAAAAATGAATAACGTAACTAAATTTTCTCTTAATTTTGAGAGATTCTCAAATAATAGTTATTGAAAATTATTATTGATTTTGATTCAAGACGCACATCATACGAAATGACAGCAAGCAGCTAAGATGCACCTTACTGAAATACATCAAGGTAGCGACAGCAACTATGTTCATACACGCTGGGCATAACGGTTAAGCACGTAAGTAGTTGTCTCAGCTTGGAAAGCTTGTTTTATCCTGGACGCAACTACCTGAACCAGTACACAAAAAAAACAGAAATTCAACTGACCTCATTTTGGTTTTACCTAGTTTTTCTTTAAAAACATTTCAATAAAGGGATGATTTTTATTGACATTTTTTTCAATACATGTGCACTGAAAATTGAAAGTATTGTCGAAAATTGTCAAAATCATTCTATTTCGGATTTAGTCGATTATATAGTTACATTTCAATTATTAACCAATGTAATATGCAATATGATAATTATTTTTCATCGTTTGAGATTCCAAACTAGATGTGGAATAAGTATGAAGTTTTTTTTGTAGTGCTGGATAGTGTTTGTGACTAAATAGAAAAAAATATACCTTTATTCTAAAATTCAAATCAATCAATTTCCAACAATCCTTAAATACCTTTGGCTATTTCGTCTCATTTAAGATTGCAGTTTATAAAAAGATAACATTATGAGAAACATAACTCTGTATTATATTAACGTGTGAATTACTGACATACGGAATTTTTCAACAATTTAATTCCATACCTTTCATCCGTCGGTCGGTGAAACAAAACGTTTGAAGTATCCTATGTTGTATTTTACGATGAAGCAGTTTAATTCAACAATGAGATTAGTTGAATTCTAGTCGTTTGTGTCTTGGCTGAAAAGGTAGTGTAACGGCATATGCAATTGTGTCTGGACTAAAACAAGCGTTAGAAGCTGAGACAAGCGTTTCAAGCTTTAGCTCATGTAGCTTTTCAAGTTTTGTGCTTTAGCTTTTTAAGTTTTGTGCTAGGATGAAACGTTCGTGTCCAGACTGAAACTGACAGCATCAAACCAACAACGTTGGATTATTGTTTTCAACAAAAATTTAGTTCGCCCAAATATTAACTAGACGAAACCAAAAACTCAACTAATTTTTTAGTTGAAATTGTGATGAATCGGTTTTCCGTGTAGAGTCGTGAACTAGTTCACGGATAAAATGCGATTTGGTAATGGCATAGGGGAAAACGTAAAAGATAAAGAAGTTCACAAAAAACGAACCATCTCCATAAGTAAAATCGTAAGTCCTGTTTTAGTTTCGTAAAAATTAATTAGAATTCATGACACTTTGTTCACGAATCTGCGAACGATTTTTTTCTGTACGGGGTCTTCGAAATGTATACAATAGAAAAAAAACGAGTAATCGAAAACTGAGTGAACTGATATCATAGTAGTTCGTCATGTTTTGGTAAAAGCAAGCATATTGAGAATTTTCGAGTTCGTAAATAATCGGCGTAGGAAAAAAGTTTCGACCGTCGTTCGGCGTACATTAAAATTTACCGGCGGCATGGCGCGGCGGCGCGCACGTCTGTGTGAAATTTGCTTTATTTTAAAGTGACTTTATTAACCACTCTAATGTAATAACTCTCAGTGACCTCACACTCACATGTAGTTTTCCTTTTAAAACATTAAATGTGAAATTCCTCCTCGCGAGAAATGCCTGTCAGTTATTATGGTGCAAAAACTTGAAGAAAAGTTTTTGCACCAACCAGTAGTTTATTACATTGACGGTTCTTTGTTGGAGGGACGGGTCGGCGCTGATGTCTGCTGTCGTGAAATGAAATTAGTCCAATCCCATTGGCTTGGCAGAAACTGAATCGTATTTCAAGCAGAAATCTTCGCATTTTATGTGACGTACAGTTGGTACTTTCAGAGGGAATTCGCGGTAAACGAATTTATTTTTGCTCTGACCGACAAATCGGAGAACTCAGCTTTTCAAATGCATTCTACCATTAATGCGTAATATCTTTATGAATCCGATTACAGAACTTCATAGTAATTCTATTGCGTATCAGAATTTTCTGTTACCCACACATACAGTGAACTAAAACATAGGAATGTGTCACCTCCCTTTCCATTTGGAAAATGTAGAGACGGTATGGCAAGGCACAAATGTAACTACACGGGAAACGCGGCGATCGAACCCATTTATACTGATTCTAATTGCGTTTAAAATTTGATAGTAGACACTCCTCGGGCCACTACACCAGAGCATGTGAAGTGACAAACCTGAAAATATGTACACACATCCACCCTATCAATAGTGCTACACCGCGAAAGCCTGCGAGTAGCCGAGAACTGGTCAATATTGTCAGGCCATCGGGCTATGATCGAATAGAATGAAACTGTACAAATTCGCACGTTGTTTGTGCCACTGAATATTCCACGATAGGGCAAATGAACCGAGAATCGAGACATTAGCCGAGCTTTTATTACAGCCGTTTATAAATATCAACATGAGGAAATGTATCCGACCAAAGACAGCAAATACCGATTATCTTTGTATAACGATGACTTGAAAGCGTGCGTGGTAGTACGAAGCTCAGTTGAATCGAACTAAGTGAATGATCTCGTTTTATCAGCGTGAATTGATTGTGGGAATGTGTTTAAAACGCTTGACTGTTGTGCTCTCAGCGCTATTCAGTTTTGTGTTGAATTTCATTATAGTATTTTTGTACAGGCTATCTGAAATCAAAACAACATTTTTATTGACGCAAGTCGTAAAAATGAAAAAAAACAATGTTGCAAACTTTTTAACTAGGCCAACGTGCACGCAATTTTCAAAAAACCTGTGCATACCGAGTCGGAATTGGGTCCACATACAGTTCTTAAGCCGTCACAGACTCAAACGGAGTGGAAAATCTCCAATTCGCGTGTAGACATCATCTCGTTCGAACTAGCTCAGTTTCCCAATTGGAAGGATAAACATTTACATATCGGCCGGTTGTTTGATCAGTGATAATCTGTGCGAACGTGTGTAAGCGTTGGAACAAATTACACGAGCTGCGTTTTTGCAGACGTTCGAACCGCAAAGTCCAGAGGGAAGTTAATGGCTTCGGCACAGTTCAGCGTCCAGGCGTTAACGAACTAGCCAAACTTAGGGCTTTACATTAGGTCGGACTTTTTTTATTAACATTTGCCATTCCCTCTGCAGTGGGAGCTGTACCATACAAAGTAGCACCAGCGAATGAGATTATGGCACTGTTCTGATCAGCGCTGAACAAACGCTGGTGATAACAGGCGGATGTGAATAAAGTATCGGCCAAATTGTATGGACAGAACCCAGAAGCTTAATATTAGAGCAAAACCACAAATAACATATTGTTACTGATTTGTTTTTTTTTCAAATTTTTTTTGATTTGGTGGAAATTTTTCGGATTGTTTTCGGTGAATCACAAAATCGTCACGGCGCAGTACTCAACATGTTAGCATGTCGATCATACCTGTGCACGAACGTTTGTTTACCGACAATACGAAACATAATTAATTCCTTGATAAAGGTTCCAATACAAGTTGTCGAAACGTCGAATGAAATGTCCCTAATTGTGACAGCTGATATATAAAATGAATCACGTCAAAAGTCGTTACTTCTTCCCTTTTTGTTTTGACGTAGGGGAGACCGGGGCTAGTTGGCGGTGTTTTCAGTTTTCATTTTTTACCGCTTTGATTTTGGTAGATCTTGCAAAATAGAACACGTTGCATGAAAGGGTAGACTGTTGGCAACATCACTGAATTTTTTAAAATTTATGATACGTTGTCTTCATTGCTAGAGATAAAGATATGCGACGCGGAAAAGCCGCCAACTTACCCCAGCCTCGGGGTAAGCTGGCGGTATGTATGGGGTAAGTTGGCGGGCTGCCAGAATATAAGCAATCCAATTGAAATACAATTACATAAGTTGTCCATATGAAATGTGCCGATTGTGTTTCCAATAAAACTGTATAGTATTCGACACTTTTCATTGTATTTCAGTCTCAGTACACCGCCATTTTGACTTCGACGCGTACTCCATATTCAAAATCAAATTTTCGAAATTCTTCAGATGATCGGCTGAAATAATTGTCCCCTGCATTGACGAGAGACACAAGAAAAAGTTTCTCTTACTTTGGAGTGAATTCCAGAAATAAAAATATACGATGACTATTTTTGAACTATAAATAGTAACGCCAACTTACCCCGAGTGCGTTACCGCCAACTTACCCCAACCGCATATTTTATAAAAAAGGATTTAAAAAATTACTTTTGCGTATGAATAGATATAATATCTATACGGATGCTGAAAGCTCTTTTCACGCACTATCGAAAAATATAATCGTTCGGGGAATAGATTGAAAACCACCTTAAATAACACAAAATGTTTAAAATTAAGAAAATTTACAAAGTATGCTCAAAAACACATTATCGCCCACAGCTTCTACAAAACATAATATTTCGCAACAAAAACACATTGGATTATGCGTTACATTATTTGAGGTACACAACGAGAGACAGCGCTTTATATCTAATAGAAAAGGAGAAAAGGGGGTTCCGCCAACTTACCCCAACCGCCAACTAGCCCCGGGCTCCCCTAGTCTTTAACAGCATCACAGGACAAAAGATTTGAAATAAATAGTTGTTGAAAAGATGAAAAAGAATAATGAGATAAGACTACTTCTCTGTTAGGTATTTGTATAAGCAGAAGTAGGAAGTTAGTTTTGGAAACTTTCGTTCTATCGTCCGAATGATGTAGCCAACTAAAACGGTCACAATACCGTCTGAAAAATCCATCTACGTGATGGTTATCGATCTTCCCGTGTCAGTAGATTGTAAAGTTCAACTTGGCATCGGAAAAAAACGTGCTTGAAGATTGCATAGCGGCGCTCCGAGGGTTTGCACTTGTCAACGACGAGACAAGTATAAAAACAGATTTTAGACAATTCCCAGGGTAAAAGCAGTTTCTGAACTTAATTTGTTTTCACTGATAAAATTTCTAGAAAACTTCTTATTCGGAATGGGATTGGCAGCAATGGGTAAAAGACTCAGGTATATTGCAAACAAAACTTGGTATACGAGGATGTACAAGGAAGATTGTGCGAGATTTATTCTTTATTAGGACACTAAAAAGATGTATAACATTTTTGTATAAAATTTACGGAGGACATAATGGACGATTGCAATAATGGACGTTAGGCATTAATTAGCATGTTGATATAACGCTTAAAAAACTAATTTGCCGGCGGCTGTGGCGTCATTTGATCTTGTAGAATAGCGCTGGCAGTTGGCTAAATTCGATTAACATTTTATTCTGCTTGAAAAACTTGAAAACAAAAATTATGCTTAAACATAGCATGGGAAACTCTCTTTTTTAATAAGATTAATAGTTTACATGTTGCAATTGCCCAAGAAGAAAATATTTGTTGTGAACAACAGCTCATGAATTGAAGAATGAAAATTTTCATTATTCATTCACCGATATATTGCTACTTTTACAATGATTTTCTCCGTATTGTGTAGCTTAAGGGGTTATATATGTTGAGTTGCGGAAAAAAGGGAAAAGTGTATTTTTGTAAGGGTATGTAGCCATATTTCCATGAAATTCTTCTAGCGTAATGCAATGTCCAATTTGCCAAATTCAATTGAGAACGTAAAAAAATATAATGGTAATTGTCGAAGTTATAGTAATTTACACAAAACTGAGCTCAACTGAGAGCATAAAACTAAAAACATCATTGGTGTATGTACATCTGGTATCCTTGAACGATCGATTAAAAAAAATCTTCTTTTAGGAAACGGGGACGATTTTTCCAAAAAAAAATTCACCTGAAAAAATTATTAAAAAATTCATAACATGAATATGAAAATTTTGACGTAAAAATGGAATCGTTCAAGGATACGGCAGTGAAATTACGAACAAGTTAAAAAAGAAAATTTTAAGATCAGTTGATTTTTTCCACAATCGTAGTCACCACAAAGAAGTTTTTAGAAAACAATATTGAGATAATCGCGTTTAAAGTTTCAAGTATAAGCCACGCCTCTGTAAGGGAGCAAGACGAAAAACATTATAACTTTGCGTCTACTGCTCCGATCTCTATAAAAATTTGAGATAACATTCTCAAGAACCTGAACTTTACGATAGAAGAATAAAAAATTCGATTTAGTTGACCTCAACTCACCCCTTAACCTTTTGCGACGCGAATTTATTTTTCGTTGTTAATACTGTTACTTTTAGCTGTATGTAGGTATTCGGGGTCGCTGATTCTGATTCTGACGTCGAAAATGTAAAATTCAAAATAGCAGATCCAATATGGCGCCTGTGCTTGGCAAAATTTCATGTTTTTTTATATTGGCCTAAAACGTCGTACAAGGGGGTTTTCGGGGTGGTTGATTCTAGTTCTGACGTCGAAAATGTAAAATTCAAAATGGCGGATCCAATATGGCGACTATGCTTGGCTAAATTTCATGTTTTTTATATTGGCCCGGAACGTCCTACAAGGGGGTTCTCGGGGTCACTGATTCTGATTCTGATATCAGAATCGTAATTAGCGACCCCGAAACTCTTGTAAATCGAGTTTTATGCTCATTGTAACAAAATTCGCTAATTTCGTGAAAAATGGCTGCCATTGTGTAGTCGCCATTTTGAATTTTCAAATTCTGTTATCAGAATCGTAATCAGCGACCTCAAAAACCACATATTCTATTTTTATGCTAGTTGAGAACTTATCAGTGTCTCTTAGAATCTTTTATAGACCAACATAATAATAAACTCCATTTTAGCATATTTTAATAATTTTTTTCAAAAGAATTAACCTATGATTTTTTTTCCGAGCGTTGTCCTACTGGAGCTGTAGAGCTAGGTTAACAACTTACGTACGTAAAATTCTGCAAAAAATCTATTACTTAGTTCAATGTTACAATACTTACAAAAATCTTTGGAGGACTTTTAGTTTAGACATAGCCGATTTTTTATAAAAAAAGAGATTTTCGAGTTTTAATTGTTTATAACTAATAAGTAATTAACAAATTCACATAATTGTTTATGCTAGTTGTACTCCTTACATCCCTGAGAGCTAGATTAAAAGAAAGAACTCTTATTTATATGTCAACACTGACTAAAAATCCAATAAAAACTTAGGAAAAGTAGGTGGGACGAATACGTCCCACTGCGTCGCAAAGGGAGGGGTTATATCTACTTGAGTGGATCGAAAAATCCGATCCGAACTGAAGTAACAGCACTAATTAGCCGAAGGTGTCCTGCGACCTAAATTACTGTTCAATTTTCGCGCATTCAGGGTTTCCCCCAAAAGATCAAATGCGCTAATATTTGGAACGCGTACCGTATATTCTGGAAGTCACGTTCGTCAGAATATACATTAGAGTTAATGCATTAATGATCTAGTATTAATCGGTAGTAGTAAGTTGCAAAATGTGTTAAGGGATTCACGCAGAACCACAATGAGAGTTATAATCAATTAATCAAGAAAATTAGTCCAAAGATTCTTCCTGAGGGTGTTTTAACAGTCGAAAACGCATCGTTCACTTTCGCTTGTATTTTTAAAGAAGAGAATGTTGCCGTTTTGAAGGTTTTTCAAGCATTTGGGGCATAATACAAGGTCCTAATGCCCATTAGTTTGTTGCACTAGAGGCTACTGAAGAGTGAAGAAACATCAAAATGACATTCTTGACACTATTGCGTCCTCAGAAGATAGTCAGTATGGCCTCAGCATAGATAATTCTTTGTAGATTGAATGTTACTCATTTTAGCATTGTACAATACAGACTCGAAACTTTAAACGCAATTGACGAATTTCGCGCCAAATCGTATTCAGAGTTGGCAGCACCCTCTCAGATTCTAATGAAACTTTCTGTACATGAAGACTTTGTCACAAAAAGCCACTTTGCATATTTTGTTTTTCCAAAAATGATCTAGACTGTCTTTTGAAAAGGGCCAAACTTTTTTTTGCCAATATTTTTCAAATGGCTATAGTTTAAAAATGACAAATCCTACAAAAAAATGTTGTAGGAGTGGTTTTCACAAAATTAGTCAAATTTTCAAATAAAAATATTGAAAAAAATCTTCATTGACTCCTACACTAAAAAAATCGATTTTAAAAATTTATTTATTGGATTTACAAAAAAGACATTTTTGATTTGGATGAAAGTTTGTTCCAAGATAGATAATTATGTTCCCTGCCTACCGTCAAAAATTCAAGTTGGGCACTTTTAAGGAAAAAAAGTTATTTGAAAAAAACTTTTTCTTGTTCAAACTGAATTTTTTTCTTCAGTGAGCAAATGGATAAACAACGTTTGAAAAGAATTTTTCAAACAAAATTTTTTTGAATGCTCTTTAATAAATAAACAAAGAAAGTTTTACTCAGGAACCCGGCCGATTGAGTAATTCTGATTAACATGTATGCGACTGAGTGAAAAGAACGTTCCTATACGTTCAAGCGCAACACCGAACATGACTAGTCTCGAAAATCGTGCGAATCGATGCCAAATTTGTATACAACACCCACGCAAAAACTATAGCAACGTGTGCTACCATAATAGTCGTAGAAAAAAAACTCGAGGCCTCGACAGAAGTTTATATGAGATTTGTTTAAAAACAACTCTGCCCTACACCAACCTTTCCCTTGTTGAGCTGTTTACTTAATTATACAGTGCAGGTTAACCCAACCCTCAACAACATATCATTCCTAGATCAGACCAGTTCAACCAATAATAATGTAAGCTCTCTGGCAGCAACGGCTACCAGGCGGCGTGAAATGCGCCCAGCAGGTATGCATCCCACTTAACCGACGCTGGGCCGTGGATGTGTGATTGGTGCAAAAATAAAGTACAGATATTACTCACCCCTCGCGAATCTCGGAACAGGATAGCCGCGTGGTACGGATCCATCGTACCATCCGGTCGCAACCCCCGGCTTGCACCCAACGATGCTCGACGTCTCTCCGCTAGCTCCGCCGAAGCTCGTCGCATGTGCGCCGCTGTTGATAGAAAAGGCAATTATCTTTATTATTAGTCTCTGGGTTTTTGTGTTAGGTGAAATTAATCGCATTTCTCTCCTAGCTGGAACAACGCAAACACATATCAGACCTAGAAAAACTAAAGATTTCAATTGTTCGGTAGCGATTGTTCAAATTTTGCAACCTAATACAATACAAGCAAGACATTAAAATGGATAGTGAAATCCAATTAGGATTCCAATTAACTAACGGTAGACGGAGTGTTCCTTCGGCTATCTCAGGAGATGTAGAGGAATGTTGAGATACGTTGCGGATAGCATACATTGTTAGCGCCATAGACCTTGGTTTGTTTTCATTTCACTGTTGAGGTTGCCGCGTAGTTCTACATCACAGGCAAAGCTACCCGTTTTCTCACTAGCAGTCTGTCTAGCATCGGGCGCCAAGCTCGAAACCTTTACGCAAACAGGTGCACTTAGTAGATCTACCGAGAGCGGGGAAAAAACTTGTTATTCTATCCATAGTCGCTTTAACAACATCATAAACCGATCGAGAGAGACGGTCTGTTGTTATTTTCCCAGTCTGTTTGTTTCTTGCTTGGGAGAGGGGAAAAGCTTACGTAAACCTGTTCGCCTACGTGAGCATGTGTGCATGTATAAACATTGGCGAAATCGTCTAGGCGCGACACACCTTTTTTCCTTATTCTATAAATAAATCTTCCGATGATGAAATATGTGTAGCATTTTTTGTATGCGATTTCCGTGGTAGATGATTTTAGATTGCAGGAAGTGAGAGCCAAGGAAAAATCTAACATGAAAGAAGATCATGTTTCAATCAAGGTCTGTTCTAACGTGTGTATTGCTTGTACAACGTCTAATGCATTGCACTGAGACAATAAAAAATTTGTTTATTTTTTTTACCGCAGTACTATTTTTAACAGTTTAAGAATCAAACAATAAACCACGAAAATAAAAAGCACTTTTTACGACGTATACACAGAGAAAAAGCTATATGACGTGGCGCTGGTAAAATGCAAATCTACTGACCCGAAGTCCAATGCCACTTGCCGACGCTGACTAGCCGTCGTTTATCAGCTGAACAAATCGAGTGCACCGGTGCAGCTGCAAATACTAACCTACACAATATTCTATACACACAGAGTGTGCTTTATTGCGCACGTATTGCTAAAAGGCAATAACACGAGCTTAGTTATCGAGGTTTAATTTCGAACTGGATCACTCCGAAAACATTGGGCTATGATGCGTAAATCAGCAACCGAGACACGGTGGTCAGAAACATTGATTGATAGCCAGAAAGTTTGTGTGATTCATCCAGTTGGTTGTGATGATTACCGACCGACTGGTGGCCTTCGGGGTACGGAATTAATTATCGGAACTCACCCCAGATTTGTTCGGTTCAATACAAAACGTTGATAGCGATAAAAATATTTTATAGCTGCCAATGGCATGGTTTGTGTTTTAGCCTAGTATAAATTTGAATCCACTGTGAGCCATGTATTCACCGAGTCCCGCGCTTCAAACTATACGACCTATACGACACGCTTGTCCCAATCTATTTTTTGAAGAAAAAAAAATCCAATGAAGCAAACGCAAAACCCTGATCGGTAATAACATTTCAGTTACTTCTTAACACGTTAAAATTATTTACGTTGCAATTTCGATGATAAAGATTCAATTTAAGATGGTCCAAAAATCAGCGCAGCAAAAGATTTTTCGCTCGTTTTTTGACACTGCTCAGTGCAGCAGTGACAAGAATGAACTATAACTTCAACTTGGCAACAAAAGTGAGCTACGACCGAGTCTAGTATGTGCTAAAAATAACAGATGGCAACACTGCATAGGAACGAAAATATCGGGCTGTCCCAAACTAGACTACAATCCCTTATATTCTCTAAGTGAAGTAAGTGACTATTTATTGTGTATATTTGAGCCGGCTTTATCATGTTATGCACTTTTAAAGTCAAGTATACTAAAATACATGCTCAAAAACAATTTAACAATGGACCGTATCCAGTTCACATAATTTCGAAACCTCCAATTTTGGATGTTAAGTGTCTTCGATGAAGTTTTATAACATAATAAAGAATAACATTAAAGAAGCGGAAGACATCTGTCTTAACAGGATTAATTGTGACATTCCACTAAGTCGCTCAAAAAGTTTTGAATTTTGTAAGAAATTTAGATATATTACGCTATTTACGAAAATACCCTGTAAAACATGTTACTCTATTATTAATGTACTTCGTAAATATTGTTCAATATATCTCGATATACTACCTACACAGATATCTCGTATCTTCAATTAAGTTGTTCCTAATATCATTCTTTACTGAAGATTCTTAAACTCAACACAATGTTTTTGAAGAGTTTTGAATCGCTCTCGTAATTAAATTTCTTCGAAATGATATAGACCAAAAGTATATATAGGGTAAAGTGGGGCAAATCCGACCGTTGGGTAAACTAGATATATTTTTATTATTTTTTAGCACAATGGTAATGTGCTTCTATTATTTTTTGCACATAATTACAAACGAAAGACACAAAAACGTGATGAATATAGTATTCGTCGAGCAATTGCTCCGATGCAAATGGGAATATCTTTACGTGCTACTGCTCGTGATTTTGACATTCCAAGATTGACATTGAATTTCATTTTCTTTTATTACAATTCAATTACATAACATTCATTGATTTATCATTGAAAAACCATAAAATTTGGGTAATATCTGTACTAAATCAACCAAAAACATAGGCGGTCGGGTTTACCCCACCATTTTTGAAAAAAAGCAAAAATAAACTTTTTCGTAAAACGCTTGCATCTCAAAATTTTCCAAGATGTGAATAAATAGCTAGACACAGAAAGTTGCGCAGAAGTCTAATCTTTAATTTGGTATATAAAGCGACTTGATCCGATGTAAAATGAGCATTTTACAGCCAAAACCATTTACTAGGTCGGATTTGCCCCACCTTACCCTATTGTTCAGCATATCTACCGCATAACGACTCATCTACCTCTGACGATTTCAAAAGTGTTGTATCAGATTGTAGCAGAAATGGGCTTTAGGGAAGCTCGGACATCAATCTGAGATCTAAACTGTTGGAGTACGTAAGTAGTACGAATCACCATATTCTGAATGTTGGAAACCGACCAACTTTTGTAAGGTTCGGGAGAGAGGAGGTGTTAGATTTAACTCTTTGCTCTAGAAGAATTGCGAATGAGCTGGGAAATTGGCAGGCTTCAAATGAAACTAGACCGTCTGGACCGTTTAATGTATATTTTTCGACCATTTTGGTATCACCTTCAATGTGATAACATATCGTAATCCTAAACCTACAAACTGGGACCGTTTTTTTTTAGAAAACTTGGCGAATAAATTTCATGGATATTTTACAACAATTAGCCAGCTGGACCACTTGGATGACATCATGAATACGACAAACGCATTCATAGTAGCATCCTACGGAGAAGTTTGTCCACCTCTAACTGTTAAATCGACTAGTGACGGCGTTGGTTGTTGAGTGGTAAGCGTGAATGGCATTCCAGTTGGTCTGGGTTCAATTCCAGCCGAGGTGGTTGAGATTTTTCTGAGGTGAAAAAATCTGTGGTCGTGTCTTCCTTCCGAAAGGAAGTAAAACCGTTGGTCCCCGGTCCATGAGTTGATGGATCGATATCTAGTCCAGATAGTGGAGTCACCTCTCTGGAGTCGGTAATGAAAAAGTAGAATACAACTTCTATACTTACTAACAAATATCCTCCTCCCGTACAAAAGCAAGTGTCTGACTAACATTCCATCCCTTTCCTTCCGCGATATACGTTCGGGCCGGTATTGATCAACAAAGCAGTTTAGGATTGCCAGGAGTTGCACATTGAACGATGTTTCGCTATTCACAAGCATAATTATCTACTGATTCTCTGTGCAACTTCAGCCAGATCGATAACGGATGGAAAACGCGAATAACTTATGAGAAGGTCGTAATGAAACAAAATAATTGTGCTGTTAAAACAAAATTTACAATATCTCGAGAGCTACAGCATTTCAGAAAAAATTGTTAAGAGTATTTTGATTAAAAATGGCGTACAGAATCATATTCAATAAGAAAACTTTATTTTTGACTGCCAATAGTATGAAATTTAAAAATATATATTGTTATTTGTAAAACTTTTTTATTGAAAGATCCCCCATGATCCAAATACTCTGAAAAAAAGTTTTTTTGCGTCTTCAATATGATAAATATTAGATTGTTGACATTTTAAACGCGAATAACTTTTAAAAAGGGTATAATTACAAGAATTAATTGTTTTTGTTGGAGCAAAAGTCCAAAAATCTCGAAAACTGGTGCATTTTGGAAGATATTTGATATATGCATTTTGATTTGAAGTGATACTTAGAATCATATTCTATAATAAAATTAAGGTTTGGTATGTCAATTACAGGGTGCGACAGCTGGATGTATCCTTTTTCAACACTGAACAACTCCGCCATTTTTCAGCCGATTTTCACAAGTAAACAAGTTTTTTAGGATATTTTATGCCATTTATTATAAACCAGGTTTAGAATACAATGTCGATTAAATGACCACCCCCATTTGATACACAAAAAGCAGCTCTTTTGTGGGCATTTTTCATGACATTGGAAAGCATTTCGGGCTTAATAGTAGCAATTGTATATTAGCTTTGAGATCGTCAAGGTTCTTAGATTTGCTAGAATAAACTTTACTTTTTAAGTAACCCCACAGAAAAGTCTGGTATTGTTAAATCCGGAGAACGAGGAGGTCATTCCAAATCACCATTTTTTGAGACAATGCGTCTTGGGAATTTGCTCTGCAAGAACTTGATTGTAGTGGCTGCCGTGTGGGAAAACTGCCCGTATTTTTGAAAATTGAAGTGTTTTAGACCTTTTTCTGCATTTGTGAACCGACAAATTGCGCCAAAATCCAATGGTAGCGTGCGCCGTAGGTGGTCTCTTCCTCTTTGAAAAATAATGGCCGATAATTGTTTTGGAGCACAATCCGGTCCAAACAGTTACTTTCCGGCCGTGCAGTGGTGTTTGATGTATAACGTGTGGCTTCTGTGTCACCCAAACTCGACAATTTTGTTCATTTAGTTCGCAGGAAAGCGTGAAGTGAGCTTTCCGATAAACACGCACAGTTTTCACTGGTGAACGTTCGTTTTCAACATAAAGCGCTACGATTTCAGCGCGTTCTTTTGTCGTAAATCGACTAAAATGGCACTAAAAGAAGTTTCAGAATTGTATTTATCTGTCAGAATCGGCTGGAGAATGGCGGAGTTGTTCAATGTTGAAATAGGATGCATCCACCCTGTATGAAATTTGAAAATATGTATAAAATGATCGTTAGAATATCTTTTTTACCGATAAGTTCTCCATCATGCAATCACATTCAAATTGTTTCTTTTCTCTTTAGGTTTATGTTGACAAATTAAAAAAGATCAGAAAAAATGTGCTTTTTGCAATTTAAATTTTTAACATAAATTTTTGTTTTTGTGAAAAATGACACATTTTTTCAGTGTATATAAAAAATACATTGGTTAGCTAAGGAAAAAATTCCGATATTTGAATGGCCTGCCATTTCTCCAGATCTTGACTCGGGTAAAAATGTTGGACAAGATTAATGTAACAAATCATGAAAATGTTGATGATTCAATGCAGAAGCAAATGAAGCTGTTATTATGACATGGTGGGAATGGAACTGACTGCTAATATAGTGTTTATTATTACTTGACAATAACTTGAATAAATCGCATTTTTCTTAATGAACCTCTAGAAGTGGGAATTTTTACTAAAATTGTCAAAGCAAACGCACAAGACGCATCAGGGTGATCAAATTTCGAAAAACATCGTTAATTCAATTACATAATAAACGCAGAAAAGTCGTTTTATCAAATAGAAAAATAATATCGTACAAATTAAAGTGAAAGTATAAATATGGGACATACTGTAGTGCAAATGAAATGATTGTTTAGACTTGTTTAAATAGGGTATCAGTTCTTACCAGCAATATATTGCACATGACCTTCCAGCAATTGACTAGATACGTTTCTAAATTTGCATTTGAATGCATGCATTCAAACTGTCTGCCCTCGACGCCCCTTAGAGGAACAACACAACAACCAAGTATTCCATGAACAGTATGTACTTCCAATGAGATCAAAGAAGATTGCCTCCGTATACTGACCTATACTACCCAACAGCAATAGTCTAGAACACAGTCAAACCAGTATTTACCTTCTTTGAGTATCTTATTGTAAATGTTGTACGTAGATTCGCAGTCGTCCAGTATTCGTCTCGTTCGCTGCACATCCAGCGAGCGAGACCGCGTGCGGAAGTCAGACTGCTCGTTTTGGTTTAGCTTGGACAGATCCTCCGGTGAATGATCGGTGGATTCGGAAATTGACTGGTGCCGCGTCCGACCCGGCCAGATGTGTGCTTTCTTTCCCAGGTGCTTGATCATCTCCGTGATCGAATAATGATGATTGCCTTTGTGGTGATGCCGGCTCTGTTTATCGGTGCTTTTCGAAGTAAACGACTGTGACATATTACTATCGATGCTGTTTTGCGAAATGCTGGATGTCAGATTCCGAGCGAAACTGCTATTATCGAAACGGTTCCGATGACTGAGGTAGCGATTGTTTTCCAGGTGTTGCCGGTGGAAACTACTGGCGTTAGCCATGGCAGCATACTCGTCCAACGAGTGAACTCCAGCGTTTCGCTGGAAGAGCAGATTTCGGTGGTGATCGGACACGAGCGAAAATCGGCCCGCTTCCTGCTCGTCGTACCCTCCCGTATGGGTGAAATACTGATGGTCCGTTTTGTATTCGTAGATGTCGTTCAGATCATGCGGCAGGTATCCTAAATGGTTGCCCACTGGCGGTGAAGCAGCACTTTCCAGCGATCCTCTTCGACCCTGGGAATAGGTAATTATTTATTAATTATGCAAGATTTTGGGGTAGAGGAATGTACCAGAAAAAGGACTACAGTGATATATTGCTGTCAGAAAAAAAAACTAAGAATTGGTACGATAACTCACAACAATGTAATTCGGAGCCATAGTTACAGAATAAATTTGAAGATTGGAGATACTTTCTACCTTGCGATGTACAAAAATATAAATTTGCTTAAAAACCATGCACTTATTACGACTTTGACCTCTCTCGTAATATTTTGTTCCAATATTCTAATCACTGCCTAAGAAACAACGTACCTTTCTCTAATCTCCCTGGCTCCTAATAGATTGTTCTAAACATCTTTGAAAATGTCGTTCTTGGAAGTTTTGTATATGAAGGAAGTTGTTTATATGATCCAAATACACAACTTTCGTGTATGCACAAGCAGGCCCGTGCACAAGGGGAGGGTTTTGGTGTTCCAAACCCCTCCCATAAGGGTTTTGACACATAAAATGTCATTTGAGTTCAGTCATTCCAGGAAGAAGTCTCTGAAGAAAACTTGTGAGGGTGGCTGGAAAGGGATGTATGTCAAATTGGTATGTTTTTCTGGGACGATCTCTCCAGCTAAATGGATCGCGAATATAGACATCGGTATCAGGAGAAATACTACCGCCAAAGAACTCTCAGCACCAGCTAGCAGACAAATAGGAACTAGTAGCGCTAAGAAAGACCAGAAATCCTGCGAAGGTGGTTGCAAAGATATGTAAATCATTATGATCGACATCTCCGTATCGGTTCGTGATCGTAGTACAGCAGACCTGAGCAGGTTAGCTATACCTCGAAATTTGGGCCACGAGCAACTAAAAGCAACAATGGAAAAACATGAACGACTAACACAAAATAAAAAGAGAAGTAGCACAATCCCTACTGAGGAAGTACATAACGGTTGTCCCGAATAGGTTAATGAATGAATAGCGAGTTACAAGAGATTTAGTGTTAGTCGGTAGGCTAAACTACTACAAACGGAATCGGACACTACCACGTGTCAGCAGGGAGCGGTGTCTGTTGAAGATTCCTTCTAGATACCAAACATTTACCTAATTTGTTGAGCTTAGTCGATTGGTACACAAGACTAGGCTCCCCAAGGCTCGGCAAAAAACTTCAAAGCTTGAGGCTTTCGATACCTTTCTTTTATAAAAAACTAAAAAAATCAAAACCCTCCTCATGGGAATTTTTTGCGCACCGGCCTGTGCACAAGTATCGTAGCCCGAGTATTTTGAAAGCTATTGGAATTTATGGAAAAACAATAGCTCGTTGTTTTCAACAGTAAACATATCGAATACAGGAGATATAAAAGAAATGAAAAGTATTGAGTTTTGTTGAATAAATATTTCGTTCCAATTAGCAATTAAAAACGAGATTCCGTTAACAAGTAATAACTATTGAAACTTGCGCTATTTTTATTAAAATCACAAGAGACAGGCCGACCAAATTTTCTGAACAGATGTGAAACTTATCAATGCAAAAAACTCCATCTGTATGTATAACTACTAAGGATAAGGGGTCGCGGTACTCAATTTACTTTATGCTTCGGCTGGAGTCAGCGAGAAGTAAATAACAAATGTGGCATTGTCTAAAAAACAAGAGAAATTGTTATTTTCATTCTTGCCGTGGTTGGTCTATCGAGATGAGTGAATATCAGCAAAAAAACCTGGTGCTTCAGTAAAATGCGGCGACCATTGATTTTAGGTCTCTTCGTATTAATGTTCGAGATGTGGAGGGATTACTGGCGATGAAAATGGATCTTGGCTTTACGGAAGTTGCGAGCCTTCAATTCTAACATATAGATAACACAGTACGTACATTCAAAAAACGTCCCAGGCAAAAAGTTCAATTTTGCATAATAACCAAAAAATGCGTAGTTGAGTGTGACAGTATTTCAATCAAGATCCTTATATGCATGTGCATGATTAAATTGAGGCACGGCTACACGGTTTGACATTGTTTACTTGAAATGTTGCTTAATAAAAAAAATCATTGTTCAATTCGGGTAAGTTGAGGAAACAGTAGGGGGACCCGGGGCTATTAAGACAGTGGGGGTAATTCGGACCCCCTCGATTTCTCAGAAAATAGCAACATATTCTATCGTACATATTCGTGGGACCGCTATTCTGAAACATTAATTTTGAGAGCTGAATTTGATTCTTTGTTCTTTGTAGAAAGGTGTTTCGTTTTTTGCCATTCTCAAAACAAAAATCATTATTATTGGAAACACCGTGATTAAAGCAACAAATAAAAGTGAAAAATTAAAAGGTAAGTGTTTTGGAAAGCTTGAGGCTCCTATTTCATGAAATGATTTTTGTTTGGGTGAAAACACAGATACTTTCGAAACGCTCACCACTTTTGTGCGAAATGAGCGTACGGGCCTATTCGGACCCCCTATTCCGTCAACCACCACGCCACAGCAAAGAAAATACATGGGCCGCCAATCGACAGCTGTGACATACCAGATAAAGTTTTTGTAAAGCAATTTATTTTTGTTGCTTCTTAAGAAGTGTCTGTTATAAATATTTCATATATAAACATAATTCCATTTTTAAAAAAATAAAGAAAAATGACGGTCTGAATTGCCCTGTAGGGAGGTCCGAATAACCCCTACATGGTAAAAGGATGGAAAACGTAGAGGTTTTCAAATCGTCGCCTAGCGCTGCAACTGAGTGGTGCAAATGAACCTTTTACGGCACCAAAATGTAGCTGAGGTTTCAAACTAACATCTATCCACCTAAAAGGGCGATTTGCTTAAGTAGGTCCGAATAGCCCCGGGTTCCCCTATGTAAAATAATGGAAGACACCCATATTTTTTTCTTTTTTAACTCATTGTCATTACTCAACTACATCTGTTTACTACCACAGCAAACTGATTTAGTTTTTTATCTGTTTGCTCTGAAATGGTAAATCAAACCTTTAAAAATATACTCATTATGTAAAACAACAATCTTTTTTTAGCACAAAAATACTGACACAATAAAGGGGTGTGTTTAATTTTTTACATACTGTTCATAGAGAAATTATTAGCCCGGTATATCCAATGGTGTTTTTGAGATGAGAATGCGGTGGAACCATCCCATTCCGCCATATCTGACCCTGGAGTACAAAACACAATGCAGTACCATTAAACGGGCCACTCTTTGCATATATGAAGAACAAATTAATGCGTGCCAGATTTTTCCAATATTCCAATTTCAATCTTCAAAAGGCACAAAACCTGTTCATCTCATTCTTCAGATATTCAAATAATTATTTTGCGTGAATTTGACAAAAATACTTTGAAATAGCTGTATTTTTTGCCAAACCAACAAACAGATTCGAATCTTACTTGTTTATGTACAGTAAAGTATATTCAGGCGGGAAATATGTACCGAATACATTTAAACTCGCATAAAATTCATCCGATTCTTTGAGGGCTCTAGTTCCGTTAAACGAATAATCAATTTACCGCATGATGAAACCCCGTCAAACTAAAGTTTTGTTTATAGGACATTAGGAAATTCCTATAGTTTGTCTAGTAAAGGTTTCAAAATGATTCTTCCTGGTTTGGCAAGATAAGCTTGTCGGTGGCCAACATGAACATGAACTGGGGACCGAATTGTAAAAACAGCAATCAAAATGTTTTTTGGTATTACTCGTCTTTATATCATAAGCTAATGATCAAAACAATGTCCGACTCGCCCGAGAAAAGCTTGTTTTTGTTTCACTCTGATGTGATGTTTTATTATCTTTGTTTCATTCATGCATTGTTTTCTGAATGAACTCTACTCGTAGTAAAAAAAAACAAAAGACTACGGTTGTGTGGGAAATAAAACGCGCAGGACAATACCTGGTGGTTAACGGGCTTTGTAATCATTTCGCAGAGTTTCAAGGGCTGATAGCATGTTTCTTGACTGTTGCTGTCACAAACGCCTCAGAGCAAAGCATCACTTCTTTTTCTATTTGGTTTTGTTTTGCTGCATTTACTTTACGACTCATCCGAATAGCCTTCATTTTCACGGGTAACTTGAATCGTATGATAATGTTCGTTGCTAGGCAGGGGGATCTCCCAATTGTTCTTCAGATTCAATGGGAACCGAATCGAACCCTTCCCCAAATGATGAATCGGATGATGAACCCAACACACAATACGTCCAATCCTTTAGTGGCATACTTCTGGACCAAAAATAAATCATTCAATATCACCACGATAACGCAAACTTTCACATCGCAATACTCGGGCGTATCTAATATAACTAAGGTACGACCAAATGAACTGAGTGACAGACAGACGCTCTTTAAGCGAAAAAGCCATGTCTACGTACTCGCACTGGGAGTTGGAATCGATGGAGTTCTCATTTGATTTCTTGGTGTGCAACAATAGAAACATGTAACTTGAGAAGGGATTGTATTTATCGCTCATATGAGTAAATGCATCCGACAGTTTACTACTGTGACAATAAAAACTCACATTTTCACACGAAAAGTTATTGGCACTCACACAACTTCTCCGGATATATACAACGTGTTATTTCTCCGGGTAAATAAAACTATCGGAGAATGAGCGAATGAGTTTATCACGGTATCCTTTGCGCTCACTGCCTTGCTGTCGCCATTCCAAAACACGAAAAAATAAGTCAATTGTACTTCTTTGCCGCTTTTCTTTGAAACTAAGTATATATTTTGATGCTTTTATTGATTTTCAAAAAAAAAAAAATAAAATATTATCGCCTTCTCCGATGAGAAGGAAAAAATCATATAAATTTTATCCGGAAAATTATTCACACGCTATTTGTGGAGACGGAGAATTTAGGGACTCATCATTATTAAATATTATCCCTCACGATTAGCGAAAAGTGAAGGTCACCGCCATTCCAAAACCAAGGGAAGCAGTCTCTGATCACAACTTGTCTTTCCGGTCTTTCACCGACAATAAACAATTTTTATCAACATTTGTTTTTGCGCATGATTTTTTTTTGCATTGTGATTAAACAAAATCACGATTCAGCTATGATACATGGATCTTCCTTGGAGCATAAGTCTTATGTCAATTACATAGATGAATTACTTGACAATTTTTGCACGGTAAAGTAATTTGATCTCTGTGTTACAGGACGGGTTTAAAAAAATTGAAAATGTAATTGTAATTTATTTATTATGGGTTTTAACCTGATGGTCATTCACCCCCTTTAAAAGGAAGTTGTATTAAGGGGTTATATACAAAGTTGTGGCGAAAAAGTGAGCTAAGTTCCTTATTTTTTCAAAGTGTTTTAAAAGTTTTATTTGAAAAAGCGAAAGGCAGTTCGTTGGTAGCACTATCAAAGATAGAAAAAACAAGTAGAATTGAAAAAAATATTCAAGGTTGTCGGAGTTATGATCCATCCCCCGAAGCGTGTTTTTTTGGCAGAGTTTTGCGGTGAACTCTCTCCAAGCCGAACCGCTCAACAAAAATCCAGAAACGAAAAAGCTTATTGAAGAAAAATGTATTGTGTGCTTGGTTTCCTAATAGAAATTTTTCTTCTAACAAAAAAAACATGTTGACCTAAAAATTGAGCGTTGTGATACTCAAAATTTTAAACAAAAATTCATTGCACAGAATTGAAAATTTTTTGAAGAAAAGGGAACCGTTGAAGTACACGAGAATGTAAATACAAACAATTCAAAGAAAAATTATGAAAATCGGATGGATGGTTTTGGACCGCAACGGTACTTTTCAAAAAACTTCATTCCGAGATAATTGCGTTTGAAGTTTTGTGTTTTTTTCATTCGTGGAAGAACCAGCGCGCTGCCAACGGCTGTAATTTAAAATATATGCTCCGTTCTGGATGAATATTCGCACAGATGTACTTTAAGAATATTAATTTTTTCTCGATTTTTCGAGTTCCAACTTTGAATATAACCACTTAAAAATATTGAAAGTTGCCGAAGTTATGCCCCGCCCCCGAAATGATTTTTTCTCGCAAAAGCTTGCAGTGAACACTCTCCCAGACGAACCGCTCAACTGAAATAGAAAAGAAAAGAAGATTAATGAAGAAAAATGTATTGTGTGGTACCCCCAAAAGAAGATCCAATGAAAATGCTATGTTGTTAAAAAATTGACGTTTGAGGTGAGCAAAATTTTAAACAAAAATTCATTGCGGACTCGAAATGAATTGTTCAAATACAAGAGAATTAAGGGGGGCGGGCATAGCGTCGTAGTAAATCGATTGCCTTGTACGCAGCTCAGCTGGGTTCGATTCCCAACCCCGCCCATAGGGTTAGATATTGTTCCAAAAGAGATTACTGTAACCCGAAAAGAGACGAATGACTCTAAGGTTAAAGCCTCTATAATCAAAATGATAAAAAAGAATTAAATACGAACAATTTAAAATTATGAAAATCGGTTGAGTAGTTTTTGAGATATCACGTTCATCGCAATGGTCCTTTTCAAGAAAATCCATTCCGAGATAATCACGTTCAAAGTTTTGTGTTAACTTTATTCGTGGATAGAAGCAGCGCGCTGCGAATGGCTGTAGTTCGAAATCTAGTGCTCCGATCTGGGTGAAATTTCGCAAATATTTTTTCAGTTATTTGAATCTTAACTTTGTATATAACCCCACAGAAAAACCTGCCAGTCGGCCACGCTAACGCGAACAGGAAAGTGATTGAACGTTAGTTTGGGCAGGTGCAAAGTATGAAAAAACACAAAACATAAGCCTTCTAGGTCTCCTCGATGCACCACTATCGAGGCGTAATGCAATAACCATCTTAAACCAATTGTCTGTCAGAGGTTCTTTAAAATTGATGCACAAGATATGTTGATGATGGTTGCAATACCGACAAACCCATCAATCTAGGGTATGAAGGACATTCAAATGTATTCCTAACCTTAAAAAATATAATTGTTCCTTCTTAATCCTTAAACCTTCCATGCCCAACTTTTTTCTAGCGTGTATAGCGTTCCAAAACTATTTTTTTCTTAGAACTGTTGGAGTCAAGGAACGCGAAAAACTTGCTTTGATCAAGAGATGTGCTTTTTTGCAGTTCTAGAAGCTGCTTCATGTTTACCTTCCGATGATCAATGCGATTCTTCCAGAATTGTTGCAATAGTCAAATCGTTTGAAAAATGTAGTCGAAATTGATAGCTTGTAGCAATTTTCAATTATATTTCAGACAAAAAAAAATATCAAAATTATTACATTTTCACCGTTAATTTAAGCTGCTCCATAGGAATCCAATCATAATAGTTGCAATATCTTCAGTTTTACGGATAATACTTACAACGGTTGATGCTGACAGATAACAGTGACAGTTAATAGTCTTAGTTGTTGTGAGCATATCTTGCCTACATCAAAAATTATAGAAGAAGGTTGTTGTTTACAAACGTGGGCTTGAAGAGGTTAAAATTAGGTTTAGAAAGAAATAAAAATAGAACTGTAAATTCCTTAGTTCTAAGTAAGTTTTTACCTCATAAAATTTCGCAGCAGTAAAGTAATGCTTTCTTGCTCCTGATGAATAACATTTTCGAACCACTCTAGCAAATGAGCTTGTCGCATTTCAAGTCCACGTCGAGTTCGTACTGTGGTAAAAATAAACAATGGTTCCGCTTCTGCATATAACTGGGAGCAAAATCTTCCACTGTGTACCTAATAATTTATTGACAGCAATATATTTAACTGTTTACCTATAGCAGAGGGTGCGAGCTGTTCGGTAAATTAATTTCTCAACCAACCAGTTTCAGAGACCAAGAATTTGCTGTTGGTGTTTGTTTAGCACGAACCCTGTCCTATAGGGGAAGTGTGCCTAACACGGACGCATACCGCCAGAAGCAGTAATTTGAAGTTTTTCGATTATTTTAACTATCTTCACCGGATCATTACTCTATCTGTGGAGTTTACTTTTTTGTGTTGAAAACCAAGATTTAAAAATTTATCTCGAATCTCACTTTATCGCCAAATACTCAGAAACGACGGAAACTTGGGCGTGGGATTCGATAATTTGGTCATTTATAGAAACAGCGCAGTTCAATTTCAGAAAAAAATTGTTCATGTTCGTAAGAGATTATTCGAATTGATAGTAGTGATACTAATAAATTCATAGTTCTTGAATATTTTTACTTTTAAGCAGAATATAGTGATTATATTGCAATTCTTTTCAAAGTTTTAAAAAGTAAAATATGATGTTTACATTTTAACAATTGAAAAATACAATTTAATCGTTGACTTGTATTTTTCAATGAATATTAGTCAACCGCCGTATTATATTATAATTAATACCTAATATTAATAAATTGGTAGTGCTCAACAAAAATGCAGAATTACCGAACCCCATAACAAACTTACAAACAAATTAAACTAACCAGTAAGATTTAACTATCGGAAATGTTCAAACATTTTCATTGATTATTTTTTTATTACGACGAGGTCAACTGTTTCGCAGAGTTGATTACCGGACGATTCACTGTTGCCAGTAAAAATTACAAGCGCCAGTGTACCTTACTTAGTGAGTAGTACATCCGCCCCGATGCTCTTTCAAATCTGTATGTTAATTATATTCAAGCTCAGCCAAGATTTATGTGAACCTTGAAGTTCATATTACTAAGTATGGCAAGAAACTGGTCACGATCATAATCTTACTGATCAGGAGATAAATAAAACGTGCCATCCTTCCCATCAATGAGGTATCCGTCCTACTCGGGTTTTCAACACGTTTACAGAAAATATATACATTATACAACCAGATGGTTGGAGCAGGCATGAACGAATTGTAGCCCTTCAAAAATTAGATTTAAGAGCGTGTCAAACTCCTTGAAATGAAGTGCGTTTGAAGATGGTTTAAATAGCTTCTAATGAAACTGTATGTATCCCTTTTTTGGGGCAATCGAAAATTTTGTTTAGTAGAATGATTGGCATTATGTGTTGAATTTATCGATAAAACCAATTTCAAAAGATAAACCCAGAGATTGCCCACCTTAGCAAATGTGTCCGTTTTAGGCATACTTCCCTAACCGATACCCATTCCACAGCTCAAATGAAAGAATCCTTACCGTGACGTTCCTCCTAGACATCCGTTTCACTCCAGATCCACCAAAGTCCAGGTTCGATCGACCGTCGGGGGACTTTTTATTGCGTGGTGTTGAGATTCCTAGATTGTGGTAGTCCTGGAATGTTGGGGAGCGGTGCGCTCCCATAATGGACTGAGGATCGAGGGTTGGATTGATATCTGTAAAAACAACGATATTCGTAGCGTGAATTGCCACAAATCCCACCACGATGATTGTCATTATTTTAGATGCGTCGCACTCAAATAACAACATTTGAAAATCAGCCTGCAGATGAGATGACCCGCAAAATTGCCAAAAGCTTCCAAATTCAGTTACTTACCCGCATTATTGCATGCCGGATCAGCTTCCTCGGCGCTGTGAGATCGTTCGGTCGGTGGTATGGAAGGTGACGTGGCACCACCGCCTTCGACACCACTTCCGCCGTAGGCTGAGTGCCAACTTTCCGTGCTAGCTTGCTTCTCCAGGGCATGCTGACGGAACAGGTGCTGCATTCCGTGCATGGTTGCGATGATTTTCGGCACTTAACACTATCGGTGGTTTATTTCGTTGCAGAATGTTCTTCAGAACCAACCAAATCTTCTTTTCACTGTTTTCCGTGAGTCACATTTTCATCGACGGTGTGATTCTTTCCAGAAAAGCACTTTTTGTTACGCGTTTCACTGTTTACACTTTTAGTTTACGTTTCCTTTTCTCCTTCCATAAAGTATGTGTTAACGACGTGTTTCAATCTATCTGAAATTCAAACGCATCGATGATGTATGCTTTCATTATAGGTTTATTTAATCCACACTCGTTTGAAGAATAAATATTTATTTCACCGTCCTTGGACATGTTTTCTTCACAATTTGATATTATAATGTGCATTTTGCATGTTTCAATTATTCACTGTGTTTCAGTACTGGTGAAATCTCCGGATCTTCGCAAAGAAATCATCGTTCAGGTTATAAAACGGGAAACTTGGAAACTCACAAGTTATTCTAACATATTTTCTTGAGAAATGATTAGCCAGCGTACTCTTAAAGTAGCAGGATTCCCCACTTCAAACCACATTCGACGCTAACAAATCATTAGCGTAACGTGCGCAGAATGACATTTCCATATTTGTCGATGATTGCAACAGTGAGACAGTGTGTGAGACAGAACCTAGAATGTTTCTTAATCTGGCTGAAAATCACACGGTAAGCTACTTTTGGGTGTTGAGATCATTCTTGTGTTGAAAGTCATAAAAAATAAATTTTTTTTCCATGCAGTGCTATTCAATCCTTCTTACGATCATTTTTTTCATTTTCATCATAGATTTCGTAATTAGTTATAACAATTATCATATAACAATCGAAAAAAAATTCCTTGCTTCCAAAGTTTTGATTATTTCGTTTATTGGCTTTTGATATTCTAATCTTTATGCCAGTCCTTTTTCTATTCATATCATTTTGGACCACTTGAGGCCAGAAGTGGCAAGACGCGAACTGTAAATTCAAAAAGTAGAGATAACCTCGAAATAGTGAACTTTGTAATTGTTTGTTTCCCGGTCCACGGCCACTTTGTAACTTGGCGAGCTGACAAAAATAAACAAACATCCAAATCACAGTCAATTTAATATCAACATTATGAAATAGGTAGTGAGAACATTTTTGGACATTCACAGTCAAAACAAATTTGCTATCTTGCTATCATATCAATAGCTACGTGTAATTAGGTAACGTTGTGTTCAATACAATTATTAAGAATTTGTCATATAAATTTAAACAAAATGAATTGGCACGAATGCTAAAGGAATGTTTGAAGTCCACTACATAGATAGGTAAACACAGTCAGACAACCATTGATTGGGATGGACACATTGTTAAAAACCTAATTAATGGTAGAAACAAGCGATTATACAGTGAGGTGTAAACCAGCGGAATAACTACCATTGTGCACTATCTCCGAGACGCTTAATTCATTAAAAGTAATGAGTCTTCGTTATGGTTTCTCCGCAACACAACCCATTCAATTACATCCCATCATAAAATTTATTCTGATGAAATGCATTCTCGAGTTAGATTGCCCTAGTTTGTACTCAGCCATTGACATGAATCAGAGCGCACATACAATGTAGACCTGCATCCGAGTTTACAAGGACAATAAAAAGTCACAATTGATTACTTCTGATATGACGCAACCCTATTGTTCATGCTTTTCCAGAGGAAACGTGATATTTTTTCGTCCCGGAAAAAAAAAATCGAAGTGCAACGTTTTGCTTTTCTCATCTAAAGAAAGGCTATGCAATCACACCAAAAAGCGGGTATTCAACAGAGGCCGGAGGGCTGAGATTCATATACCATTCGGTTCAGCTCGTCGAGATCGGAAAATATGTTGGTATCATTTAAACGCACTTAATATTCTCAGAGATGGTTGAACCGATTTGCACAAATTTTTATTGCTGCTATTGAATTTTTAGTTGATCTGACATTCGGAGTTACGAATGGAAGAGTACGGCCATGCAACAAATTCCGATATAAACTGGTACCACCATGATGCCATTATGATGTAGTACACTACCAGTCAAAAGTTTAAGTTCACTTGCTTTTGGTTTCTTAGTAGACTTTGTCAAGCACGTGCGTCTTGACTATATCATGTTGCTACACGTTACTGGTCAGAGTATATGAGGGGGTTTGACGTCTTGGGGTGACACATAGATCGGGTACATAATACGTGTAACATCTTAGTGCTGCTAGAATTCACTCCAAAAATTATATCCCAGTTAGCATACCCCAGCCGCCTTCAGTGGACCGGTGTTTTAAATGTCTGGAGCCAGGCCACAAGTCATACGACTGTAAGGGCCAAGACAGGAGCAAGTTGTGTCGTCGCTGCGGCGAGGAGGGACACAAGGCGCTGAAATGCGAGAGGGCACCCAAGTGTCTTATCTGCGCTAGTAAGAAGCAGGGCCGCAACCATGTTATGGGCGGATCTGCGTGTCCCTTCGGGGAGGCCAGAAAGAGGAAGCAATGGCATACGTCACACAGCTGAATCTTAACCACTGCGCACCCGCTCAGCAGCTGCTGTGGCAGTCGGTATCGGAGTCGAGGACAGATGTTGCCTTCCTATCCGACCCGTACAACGTCCCTGCCGATAACGGTAACTGGGTGGCGGACGGGTCTAGGATGGCGGCAATCTGTACAACGGGACGGTTCCCGGTTCAGGAGGTAGTACAGTCCTCTGCGGAGGGTGTCGCGATTGCCAAGATCAATGGTGTGTTCTATTGTAGCTGCTATGCCCCACCTGTGTGGCCAATAGAACATTTCAACCAGATGATCGATAGGCTTTCGTCTGACATGGTGGGTCGGAAGCCGTTTGTCATAGTGGATGGCTTCAAGGCTTGGGCAGTAGAGTGGAGTACAAATAGTAGGGGCCAAGCGCTTCTGGAGGCGCTTGCGAAACTCGACGCAGTGCTAGTCAATGAGGGTTCCGCTAGCACATTCCGTAGGAATGGGGTCGAGGCGTGGATTGACGTAACGTTTGCCAGTCCGAGTCTGGTCCCAGACATGGACTGGAGGGTAGACGAGCTACACCCATAGTGATCACCTAGCTATACGCTTCAGGATCAACTATGGTGTGCAGCATCCGAAGGCGGGTAATCCCTGTCAGGTACGCGGGTGGAAGACCAATCACTTCGACAGCGAAGTTTTCGCCGCGGCCCTGGGACTGGAGGCCAACACTGACAGTCTAAGCGGGGATGCGCTGGTAGCTGTCCTATCACGCGCGTGCGACGCCACTATGCCGAAGAAAACCCTGCCAAGAAATGGCAGACGTTCGGTATATTGGTGGAGTGCAGAGATCGCAGCCCTACGATCAGCTTGCCTACAAGCTAGACGTAGGATGCAGCGAGCCCGCACTGAGGAGGTTAGAGTGGATCGCCGTGAAGTGATTCGTGCTGCGAAATCGGCCCTTAACAAGGCCATCAAGAGCAGCAAGAGAGCGTGTTTTGACAATTTGTGCGAGAAGGCCAACGTGAATCCGTGGGGCGATGCCTACAGGATCGTGATGGCAAAGACCAAAGTGAGCTCCTCACCCCCCGAGCCATAAGTCTCTGGCCGCCGGCGCCGCAAGGCACAGTGAGTACAGACGACATGGTGGCCCCGGTGACGAACGAAGAGCTACTTGCAGTAGCTAATTCTCTAGCGGCGAACAAAGCTCCAGGGCCTGATGGAGTTCCAAACAGCGCTCTCAAGACAGCAATCATGGCGAACCCGAACATGTTCGGGTTGGCTATGCAGAGATGCCTTGACGAGTGCCGTTTTCCGGATAGATGGAAAAGGCAGAAGCTGGTACTGTCGCCGAAGGCCGGGAAGCCGCCTGGTGACCCATCGGCGTACAGACCAATCTGTCTGATTGACACGACGGGCAAATTGCTTGAGAGGATTATCCTCAACAGGCTCCATAACTCCATACGCAGAAGGTACGGAGGGCCTGTCAAGTAATCAGTTCGGTTTTCGAAAGGGAAAGTCCACGGTGGGCGCTATCAACTCAGTGGCTCTTGGATCTTGGAAAGCTACTTCCAGAACCGTGTACTATTATACGAAACCGATGCCGGTCAGACAAGTGTTCCTATTACCGCAGGAGTCCCGCAAGGTTCAATCCTGGGACCGGTATTATGGAACCTTATGTATGACGGGGTTCTGAGACTAAAGATGATGTCACCCTGGCGGTCTACGGGAAGTCAATCCCCGAGGTAGAACTAACGGCGGCACACGCGATAAGCATGGTGGCGGAATGGATGAGCGCGAGAGGCCTAGAACTCGCCCATCACAAGACGGAGGTGGTTGTTGTTAATAACCGGAAATCGGTACAACAAGCAGCTATCCAAGCGGGAGAAGTCGAGATTACTTCAAAGCGGAGTCTGAGGATTCTTGGGGCCATTATAGACGACAAGCTGACCTTCGGCAGCCATGTCGACTATGCGTGCAAGAAGGCTTCGACGGCTGTTGCGGCATTATCGAGGATGATGTCCAACAGCTCCAAGGTGTGCGCCAGTAGACGTAGGTTACTGGCAGGTGTCGCCGTATCTATCCTTAGGTATCTTTATCGCACAATGTTACTCTTTGATGGGGTCATATTTCATCCCTAACTAAGGCTATTGAATGAAATTTTCGGCTCTCTGGATTTGATGAGTGCGATTACGCGTGAAATTACTAATTACATACGTAAATTACGAAGCGTTTGAGGAAGTATCCAAAACAAACATTTCCTTAATTAATGAATTAATTACGTGTAGGCAAAAACAGAAATTTTCACGAATTGAATTTTTGTTAAAACCTCTATAATTGAAAAATTTCAACACCCCCGAAGGGATGTTGCTGTTTGCATCAAAGAAATAGATCTGCGGCATTTTTTAGAGTTGTCCAACTGGAGCTGTAGAGCTAGGTTCTCGGAGGGGCTCCCCATCAGAATCACACACTACAATTGCAGACTAGACAGGAAATGGCGCCCATTAAAACACTGCTTTAGGCCAATTGTAGCGGGCAATGATTCTGAATGTGACATTCAGTGTACGGTTCAGGTAAGTGCGGGCGTAGGGACTTCGCGATCGCGTGTGTCATCGCGAAGAACTCGAGCATTTGTACGTTAACGTGTTCGATCGCGTGTGCGTTTGTATCTCGCGTGTGCTAATGTGTGTAACTTCGCGTGTATAAATTCTATATTGAAACGGTGTGCCTTTCGCATATTTGCGTGTATCCTAGAATGATCGCGCACGGACCGTGAATCTGACACTTTAATTTTCGTGTACGGTTCAGATTCTAGAAGGAAGTGAGTTTTTCAATATCACTATAGTTTCCAGTCATGTCGCCTTGGAACGTGTTGTCTAGTGGATGAGCTTTATTTTTTGATTGGTATAACTGAATGTATGGACCTAAGTTGCTGGAATGGAGGGTAAAGATTTCCGGACGTGACCGATTCATGATTGCGCGCGTTTGTGGGTCGCGTTTGTAACTTCGTAAGTACTAAAACGTTCACATTATTACCGGAGTGTTAAGTTTGCGCGATCGCGGGTATAGGTGTGCGTAGATTATCGCGAAGGGCTTCAGCCTTCGTATGTTAACGTGTTTGTCGCGTGCGTAAATTCGATTTTGTAACCAAGTAGCCATTCACAAATTCGAGTGTGTTCTTGGATGGCCACGCGGACTGTCATTCTGATATTTAGTTTTCGGTGTACGGATCACATTCTGACAGGGAATGAGTTACCACATATCACGAGATTTCCCGGTCATGTCGCAATGGAACATGTTGAACGAGTTATTTTTTCTTAATTTTTCAATATTTTTTTGTTTCTTTTTATTATTAATTGACATGGAACTAGACTTTTGGTACCGAGGATAGACTTCCGGACATGCCCGATTCATGATCACGCGAGCGCAGGAGTTTGTAGGTTGACGCTTGAGATCGCGTTTGTAAGCTTATGAATGCTGAGACGTTCACCTTATCACCGGGGTGTTATCATGTTTGCGAGATCGTAGGCTTATGTTGCTTGGATAATCGCTTAGGGCTCAAACGTTTCTGACGTGATTTTGTAACATATTTGCGTGTGTTCTTGAATGGTCGCACAAACCGTGAGTCTGATATTAAATTTTCGATGTACGGTTTAGATTCTAGCAGAGAATGGGTTCCCTTATATCGCTAGGGTTCCCGGTCATGTCGCCATGAGACATGTTGTCTAATAGGTATGAGCGCATTTTCTTAATTGGTCCAGCTGAAAGCAAGGACCTAGGCTTCTAGGACTTCCGGACGTGACCGATTCGCGATCGAGAGCGCGCGAGCATTTTAGTAGGTTCTCGTTTGAGACCGCGCTTGCGAGTTTATGAGTGTAAAGACGTTCACTATCACCAAGTTGTAATCATGTTTGCGAGATCGCGGGCGTAGGTGTGTGTGGGTGGTCGCGAAGAGCTCAAGCGTTTGTATGTTGACGTGTTCTTCGCGTGTGCTAGCGTGTATGTGACTTCGCGTGTATACATTCGATTTTGTGACCGTGGTACCATGAGAGATGTAACATATTAGACAGGTGCAAGATACAGCTGAAATTATGATCATCACATGAAAGATATACATAAGTACTTCAAACACTACTAATACTGGAATAGCCACACGTATCATATATTTTCTCAATTATCTATTTCTTTTTTGGTTGATTGTTGGTTGTGAGCTGGTAAAGAAAGAGAAAGTATAGAACAGAAAAATGGCTCACATCAGCCCTCCCGGCCGATACGATACACCACTATCGAGGCGTATTCTAATCAACATCTTGAAGCGGGCTTCTTATATAAATCAAATCCTGAGTAGTCGTCATAATGTTTGGTGGTTTATTAACATGAGAACTAATTAACCTCTAGTAGTAGAACTTGGTGCAAATAGAAACTAAAAAGAGCGAAGGTCCTTATATTTAGATAACTCTATTGAATCCATTGTGGCTTGATCATGTTTACAATACCGTCAATCCCATCAACCTGCGAGAGGGAATGGCAGTGTACGTCAAATATATACATTTAATGATCACAATTATTGACTCAATACGTGAATCCGAAACATTACTGATAAGTTCGGTCTATGTGTGGAATTGCTACGGTTAGTTTAATCAATCAATAGCTGGGAAAACGCTGTTGACAGCTACCAATCTGGCGTTTTCTTATTTCTATGAGATATTTGTCTCAATGAAAGCTTGTGTAAAAATCTAATAGCCAATCAGTATCTCGAAATTTAAGACGATTGCTCCATAACGTGTATAAGCGAATCAAAATGTATTCTTCCGATGCTCTTTTAAAGGTTCATTGCTGACCAGGTTAAAAGTGGCCCGTATCAAGTTTATAAGAAAACAATGTTTCAATTTTCATTTCGAACCAAGAATGTTAAGTTCATTCCACTGTCGAATATGACACCCATAAGAACGATGACAGGCGCAAAATACTTTTTTTTGCAATCAATGCCAGTTCAGCTAAGACAATTTATATCCACAGAATGTGCTGAGCTCCATAACCCGATTCGCAAACCAATCTGAGGGGTATGGCTTGATGCGTGTTTGCGCTGTTTTGATCGTACGATATACATATGGACGTATATTATAGAGAAAATGGTTAACGTATTTTTTACCTCACTTAAAAAAGACTGATCTGAGTAATTGTAAACTTGTATTGCTAAAAGTTTACCCTAACTGAAGAATTTTCTATTGAATGCGAAAAACTCAAAAGTCCGCCAAACAAGATAGGGTGAATGGGGATACATGTACCACTTTTTTCTTACTTGTAATAATTGTAAGGCCCATTGCGATACAATATTTTCTGTAAATAAATATTAAAAAAACAAATAATGCTTTACTATTCGAAATATTTTCGAAATTTAAAAGTAACGGGCCATCAAAATTATTAACTTTTCCAAATGCATGTCAAATGGTTCAAGTACCCCCACGGGTGGAATTGTTGCTAAATATCATTTATGTTTCATAATGTAATATAAAATCCATCTATCCCCTGGTTCCTTACCCTCGCCTTAACGACTGAAAATTTGATTACTTTTAAAAACGTCAACAAATGTTTGACGTCATCGTATGGTGTGAGAGGTTAGTGTTCCGAATGCACTAACAAGAAAAATAATGTGTGCGCAAAAATCGCCAGAATGTCACGTATGATTTTTAGTGGTTCACCTATCCCCGTAGAACTACGGGTATATTAAATTTTAGCAAATTGAGTCATTTGCGAGCAAAAGTTCCTGCAGAGCAGTTGTGGCAATCTCGCACACTAAAACATCGCCCACTAAAACATCGCCAACTGACCAGCGGCATACGTCTCAGTCTTCCAGAACCGACTTTTCTGTTCGATAAATCCATCATCCAGCGAAAGAAATAAGACCAGCATCTGATTCAAATCGGAGCATCGCCATTCTGTCAATTAAATTAATCAAGAAAAATTTCCCTACAGGAAACCCCGTCGTCGTCTATTGCACTTTTTATAGCCAATAGAAGTTAGTTTACATAATGGAAAAGAATGGGAGCCCGCGCCGGCAAGTCCATACCATATGATATGATGTGATACGTTGATGGACAACCGAAGGATGAACGTCATGCCGACAGCGCTCGAGCACTTACGGGAATCGACTGCCGTTGGCTAGATACTGTGACGTCCGTGTGCTGTTTTGTTCCAAAAGTGCATTCCGTGTGTCATAATGGTAGGATCTGTTTTATTTCACACAAGATTTTACACCACCAGCAGATACAATTGCGTTGTACCAACCGTTGAACAACCACCAAGTGATGGCGAATCCTTGGAGCTCTGGGGAAATCTAGCTTTAATGGGTCAAGGGGACTGGTTCTATTGTTTTGATGGCTGTAACAATAGATCCACAGCACAGGCACATGGTCGTTCGCAGAGTATAAACAGTGTGAAATATTATCGAAATTGACTTTCAATAATGGTATGACGTTGCAGTTTGGTCACACTCGAACGGAAAAGAATATCCAATTACGGTTGGTATTCACTATTTCGCACTTTATAAGCGAACCTTGATTGAAGCAAACGAAGAGAGTTGAAATATGATACCTATGAGTGTTTTACGAATAGTAGCCGATTATAAGGTGAAATTAAATATTGCCTAATGTCACTATAAGCATACTTTATCGAAATAGCGCAAACCTATCGAATAGTGCGTTATCCGTTTTTGTGCTAACGTTCTAGCTGCCAGGCCCGGATTTTATTTTTATTGAAAGTCACGATGTATTTCAAGCAATTATATTCCTACGGCTCGTCATTATTAAAAATTGGTACGATATGAATTTAAAATATATATTGTTCATCCAATAACATCTGCGGTATAAGTTATAGAAATGCAAATATAACGACATTTTCAGTTTATAATGCTCATTCGGCATGCCTTGATTGCATCATTTCCAATATCCACCACGTTTTTGCCTTTCTCATATGAGCGACCGAAAATAAAAGTCGCAAGGACAGAACATGCTTCGTAAAACCCGTTTCAAATATATTAGAATATAAAAACCGGATATAAACTTCAAGCATAAAAATCGGACTGGGACATTTCTTTGTAACAGTCGGATAAAAAAACCTTCAGTAGAAGAACCGGAAAGAAATATATCCGATTCTTACAAAGTAGCTTTTTTGAACCGACTTTTAATCTTGAACATCAAGATATACGGATGCTCCTACGAGCGATTTATTTATTTTAAAACGATTTTTATACTGACGGTTCATCCTTGCCGAGTTTTAAGGGTGAAAACTTTTTAAGCGATTCTTATGCTGAAGAACTTCTGTCCGATTTTTATGCTTGAAGTTTATTTCCGATTTTTATATTTTAATATGTTTGAAACGGCTTTTGCGAAGCATGTTCTATCCTTGCGACTTTTATTTTCGGTCGCTCATATAAAGAAAGGCTAAGCAATCACTGTAAAAATCGACTTTTTAACGGAGGCCTGGAGGGCCGAGTGTCATACACCATTCGATTCAGTTCGTCGAGATCGGCAAATGTCTGTGTGTATGTATGTATGTGTGTGTGTATGTGTGTGTGTCATTTAAACTCACACAATTTTCTCAGAGATGGCTGAACCGATTTTCGTAAACTTAGTTTCATATGAAAGGTATAACGCTCCCATAAGCTGCTATTGAATTTTTAGTTGATCCGACTTCCGGTTCCGGAGTTACGGGTTGAAGAGTGCGGTCACACATCAAATTCCCATATAAACTGGTACCACCATGATGTTCAAATGATGTAAAACATATTAAAATTGATGTAACATTACTCTAGTTTGCGGGTCTGGATCACTAATGATCAATCAAAGCAGCTTTGACCACATTGGCCACCTATGACAGTTCATGACGCCCCCGGGGAACCCGCCAAGTTCCTAAGCTAATATCACACCCATTCCCCAACGAATTCTCTACCGATTTTTACAAACTTGATTTCAAATGAAAGATACAGTAATACCATTGACTTCTGCTGAATTTCATTCTGTTCTGACTCTTGCTTCCGGAGTTACAGGGGTGTTAGTAAGGATACACTGGAATTTCTCATATAAATCGGTACAATCGTAATACCTCAGAGGCTAAAAACTATTGAAATGGTCACCAAATTACTTCCAATCGCAGATCTAGATCACTAATCGCCAATGAAACATTCTTTGAATATATTGTCCACTATCGACGATTCCGGAAGTCCGGAATTCCGGGCATATTCCGCAATTAAAGTCACATCGGTTCTTCGGTGATGACTGAACCGATTTTCACAAACCAAGTCGCAAATGGAAGGCAAAATAAGCAGTTGAGTATTGCGTCGCCGCCCCTCCCCCCGCCTTGCCCTTACATCTCCCTCCTTCATCACTACCGTCCCCTTGGACCACCCTCACGCCCGCATTTCCTTCATCCACCCCGTATACCAAAATAAGATGAAGGATATCTGACGCATCCTCCACTCCCACTCTACTAACCCCCCATTCCCTCCACTTTTAAACCCATTCCACCAACATTTCAAAATATAATCACATGAAGATAACATTGAACTCATGCTGATTAAGCTAATTAAATATTATTCTTTTGCCTTTCTCATATAGAAAGGTTATGCAATTGCTCCAAAAACCGATTTTCTAACCGAGGCCCGGAGGGCCGAGTCTCATATAACATTCGACTCAGTTCGCCGAGATCGCAAAATATCTGTGTGTATGTATGTGTGTATGTGTCTACTTGCATAAAGGTGAAATTTTTTCGAAAATATGACCACAACTGCTTCGATTTGTAGTATTAGGTCACTAACATCCATTCAAAGTCTATTTGGCCACATTGGCCACCATCATCGGTTCCGGAAGCCCCGGCGGAAGTATCTAAATTCAGAATAACATTCACATCGGTTTCTCGGAGATGGCTAGACCGATTCGACTAAACTTGGCCTCAAATGAAAAGTATTGCGTCCCCGTAAATGGCTATTTAATTTCATCCCGATCCGACTTCCGGTTCCGGAGTTATAGGTTGTGGCGTGCGATCACATAGCAAATTGTGATTCAAACCGATACTCCGATGAAAGCAAAAAAGGTAAAAATTTCGCTAAAATGTCTCTCAAACAACTTAAATCTGCTGTTCTAGGTCACCGACGGCCAACCAAACTTTCGTTCACTACATTGACCACCATAGACGGTTCCGGAAGTGCCCGGGAAAAGCGGTCATCTTTCAAAATTTACGAACTCACATCAGTTTCCCGGAAATGGTTGGGCCGATTTTCACAAACTTAGTCCCAAATGATAGCTATAATATCCCCACAGATGTTTATAAAATTTCGTACGGATCGCTTATATGGGGCCGGAAATATAGACTAAATCGTCCGGTCACATATGAAATTCCCATATAAGCCGGAACTCAATTTTTTTTTCAAAGGGGGGACCCCATGAAATTTCAGAAATCGAATTCGTATTTTTGATGCCAAACATCTTTAAAATGCATGAAACGTCGAGATTTTATGTTATCTCGAATTTTTTTTTTTTTTGTAAAAATCGACTTTTTGGGACTTTGCCGATTTCGCACCTTTTTTCAGTTCAATAATACCGTGGCTGTTTTTTCCTCTTCAAAATTTTAGAACTCGAATAATGATTTATTTTCCTGTATATAGTTGTCATGTGATGTACAATAATAAAATGTAATATATGCATTTAAAAGTTTTTAATGAATATAAACAACGCACACATTCTCGTGATTCATGATTGAGAAAGGCACAATTGCACCGCTAGGTGGATTAAAATGGGTTTTTATTCTTATGGTATGGATAAAGGCTTGCGATCAACCGATTTTCCAGTCATGGGATGGAATGTGAATTTAAATCTAAATAATTCAACCTTATAATATGTTTGGGAAAGATGCTGCACTTTGTAATAATACCCTTCTTTTCGTTAAAAAAGCAGCTAGAATAGTTGCAATGTTAGCAAGATCTAGTACTGATTTTTTAACCGTTCATGATAGAACTTAACTGCCTTCAAATAAGTTGTACAGGTCGGACTAGATTATCTGGGTATTTCAAAAAAATCTCACCCCGGTATTATGATAAATGAAAATCTACCTATTCTGACCCTAGTAGATTTTTCAGAATTTTAAGGTGTGATTTGTATTTTCAGTTGGTTTTCATTTATTATTTATATTCATAACGAGTTAACAGTATGTATTAGTTGTTTATAGCTGTGCAAGAATTCTAAGACAAACTTTTTTAATAAAGTGTGTATTCTGTAGTACAACACAAGATTTTCCGAGGTAAATTCGATTACTCGTATACTAGAAAAAAAGTATGTAAGCAAACTGGGGGTCATCTGTTTCTTGCATCCAGGTTAATTTACGTGGTGGTGTCACATATAACAGCTAACGTTTCTTTTAACCCTCATTAGAAGAGGGCGCATTGTGCATCCAAAAAGAAATCCTTATCTTTGTGGCATCATTTAGTTGACCAATGTGGTACCGGATTGTCAGGTGATCACTACGCATGTAGTCTTCGCAAACTCATGTTTGCCACCAGCGAAGAACTACAGAAGGTTACGTAGATGATGGATTCCCGGCGGCCTCAGCGAGAAGTACTGCTGGCACCCTCTTTACATAGCCTAACATCCATTTTTGCTTGAGCCACTCATGAATTGAGCTCGCCTCCAGTGACTGCCGAGTCTCTTATCAGAAACCAACTTTTTCCTACCGCATATAGGGTTTCAAAACTATTTTTTTCTTAGAACTGTTGGTGTTATTAAACACAGAGTGAGTAACCTAGGCTCATTAGCCAGTACAGGGCTAAATACTTTTGTCCCAACCCATCCCAGGAACCTAGGACCAAAGGAGTGACATTAATTCTCTTAGCCAAGTCACTCCCAACGATTTATCAAATCCCCATCAAATTGAAACGGTCGGTACGGTTGTCCACGTGTCTTCCTTATTGAAGGTTTGAAATAGTTCGTTGATTAAATTCTTCATTAAATGAATAATTTAATTGTCGTATAATTTTGAATCATTTTCACTTTGTACGCTGCACAGTTGGCCTGGCCGCTTTAATGATTGTGTCATTAATATTGACAAGAAAAATTATAGGCAATTTTTCAAGATCCCTACATGTATTGGCTGTGTATGTGTAGACTAGACTTGGTGTCATTAAACACGAGAAACCTGGTTAAATAGAAATAGGTGCTTCTTTCGCAGTGCTAGAAGCTGTTCAATATTCACCTCTCGATCAAGTCCAATTTCATGAAATAGGTAGTTTAAGGCAGTCTAAATTAGAAAGTTCAATCAGTTCTCAATAATATTTACAAATATTAGGCTATGAAAATATAACAAAATTTCATTTTTACCATTAATATAAAATATCCCTGGCAGCACTGATTCAGCGCAACCAAATCAGATTAATTGTAATAACTTCTATTCTACTGGTAATATTTATAACTGTTAGTGCTTGAATAAAAGATATTAGTCCCAGTTATTAGCCTTACTTGTCGAATGGGTATAAGATGCCATTGGAATTATGAGCAGGAATAAATTGTTGAAGGGAATAGAGGAAGAAGAGCAATATTGCGTTAAAGTTCACTGGAGCTCAGAACATTTCATTGAAAATAGAAACACGATTCTATCAGCATCTTGAGTAAATCATTATGAAGATTATTCAGCGGAATCTTTGAGAAGCTTTTCTCTAGAATCCTGCATCAAAATTCAGAGAAAAAACCGTAGAAATAAGGATTCAATCGAAATTTTGAAATAGATTCCATCAGAATGCTAAGAAAACTTCGATCAGAACCCTAGAATCCAAACAGAATCCTTAAAAGCATTTCATCATTATTTCATGAAAGTGCCAGAAACCGACCGAGTAAGTATAATTACATTTTATGTGTAAAAAATTATATATTGTGCACCAACCTGTACTCCGCACTTTCAAAGTGCGAGTGATCTCAAAACTGTGAGCTGTCAAAATACATGTATTTCAATTGATAGAGATGGTACTTTCATAGACAGACCAGTCGAACTAATCAGTCTATGAGAAGGATTTAAAGGAAGCATGGTAAGTGCGCAGTGCGGTTAGAATCCAGTTTTTAGTGCCACAAGCAATATTGGCTCTAGATGAACAATTTCTTCAAAACTAGTTCCAATCCGTGAAGGTCGATTTCAAGTTTTGGTTTTTTGGACACTTTGCGCGAAATAACCCATATATAAGCTATTTTTGAGGTAGGCCAAAATTTGAGTGGAGGTTAACCCTAGACCCCCCGATAAAAAGTTTTGTTGACTGCAATGATCGAATTAGCACTATAATCAGACATTCTAGTTGAAATTTGAATTTTTTTCGAAACACCCAGGTAATCGAATCATTTTCCCCGGATAATCGAATCACGGATATTCGAATCCCCGGATAATCGAGTCCGACCTGTGGAATAACATATGTTGAACAAATTTTCAGAAGCCAGACAAGCTCTATCATTCACAATGTTCACTTCACATGAAATCCAAAAATAAGGGACCATTCATAAATCACGTAACGCAAAAATTGCCCGAAATTGACTCCCCCCATGTAACAAATTGCCATAAATTTCTGCATCCCCCCCCTCCCCTATTACGTAACAAATTCCCAGAAAAATTTTTTTTCTTCGGTGAAACATGTTACGTAACGATCTAGCTAACTCCCCCTCCCCCCTATGTCACAACATGTCACAACTTGTTGTACCCCCTCCCCCCTAAAAGCGTTACGTAATTTATGAATGATCCCTAAGCATTGCACAGTAGTCCACAATGCAAATTTAACAGGAATTAAACAACTTAGCCTTATTGTGCCTTTGGGAAAGTTTTCGTGGTTCGGTTGCACTTTCCTTACCCTCAGTGGAGTTGTAGAACCACTATTTTTTTTTAAAAAGTTGCTGTATACATGTCATACTTTTCATTTTACAACAAACTTAAAATCTAGGCTGAGGTGATACAACCTGTAACGTCACTCGAAAGCAAGATGAGGCTGTAGTGTTTCTTAGAGATTAAAAAAACGTTTTGGTTTAAAACAGAAGTAATCCTCAGACGACATTACGATTGTTTTCTCTCTCTCTCTCTCTCTCTCTCTCTCTCTTTCTCTCTCTCTCTCTCTCTCTCTCTCTCTCTCTATCTCTTTTAATCAGAACTTCTTTCTCTGCAATACTAGGGGTTTGCTCAGAATCACAAATAATGTTTTCGTTTTTGCAGCTAGCATCAATCCGGCGCTAGCTTAGTCCTGCCGCTAAGTTAGTGTCGGATTCTGCTGAGAGGAACGCCTCTCCCATAACTAATTTATTTACACGTTTTGTGCTCTTTACGCGCAAATGCGGTTTGAAACACTTTTCGCCTTAGTTGAGAAAAATAGTTTTTACCTAAGTTTCCTCCACTAAGAACAAATATAGCATAATACTCTAATATATTTTGAAGATGAACAGTTTGTCTCAATATACCGAACGTCTAGCTTCTTTCATTTCAATGTTATATACACAGTTTTTAAAAAAAATGAGGTATTTTGCGCAAATATGGCAAGATATAAAAACACATCGTCATTGCCAGTTTTTGGTGTTGTGTACGTACTACAAAGTATGGTTCAGCGAAGACCCGTTTTTATCAGCCTCTTTGGTGTAATTTTTGTTGACAAAATGGGGGCAAGGACAAAAGATATTTATTTATTTCCTTTAATAAACCGAAGCTGCCGTGCCAAGACGCTGAGAATGGTAACATCCACGGAAACTCGAGTTTTTAAACGGTACAACGAACGTTTGACCGTCGAAGGAAGGAAGGAAAAAAGTGGTAAAAATGAATCTCCGTATAGTGTGACAGATCACAAGCGGATATACAAAGCATTCAAGAGAAATCCCAATAGTTCAGGAGAAGACGTTCTCATCAACTTAATCAGATTTCCTTTTCTTGAGGGACATCACGCAGGCTAGAGGTTTGCTCAGAATCACAAATAGTGTTTTCGTTTTTGGAGTCAATCCGGCGTTAGCTTAGTTCTGTCACTAAGTTAGTGTCGGATTCTGATGAGATGAAGTCGAAACGCAAATTCCATAACTAATTAAGATTCAGAAGATCGAGTTAATTTGGATTTACGGGATAACTCAATTTTTTGTAATGTTCAACTGAAGCTTTGACTAACCGTATCTAATAATCTTGCATATCACGTTACCAGGGATATTATCGATCCTCGGACGCTAAATAATCTGTCTTTATGAAAACTAGAGACTTACCGAAGATGAGAAATTTCTCATCAGAAAACACGATAAGCAGGAAATGATGTGTCGACTTCCCACTTCGTAGCGCCTAAATGATTCATTAGCTTCACTCTAGCTATGGGCAATGTTTTAAAGTGATATTTTCGATTCGATACAATACCAACATAGAAAATAACTGAGTTGCCAGAACATCCATCAGAATGGCAAGGTCGAATGAATTTTGACGTGTTTGTTTTCCACGTTTCCGAAAACTTTTCCACATGATCTATGTTCAATTAATTGACACTATACCAGGCGCAAGAGCGGAATGGGAACTTACGTTCGAATCATTCACGGGCGGATTCAAACCAATAGCAAACCATTTATTATTTGTTGAATCGCTGCTGGTAGAAATAGCACTATAAATAACCACTAAAACCATTGATGTCCATTCACCAATATGCGCATTTGTTTCATGTCTCCACTTCGATTATAATTGGAAGTCGGTAAACAAAACAGTACACCCAGAACTGAATCTTATTTTTAGGTTAAAAGCGAAGAATACATATTGTCATATTGAAGGATAGATAAAAAGAACGACTCAATTTCGGAACAGCAACAATATTGAACACTTGTATTGTTCGTAGAGGATAGTACATCAGTCGACAGTTTGTCACATAAAAATTATCCAAAATTAAGGTTATGTTGACGATTTTCTTCGATTCACAAGGTTTCGTGCATTGAAAGTTTCTTTGACTAGATCGATCAATCATCGCTCAAGTTGTTTTATTGAATGTTCAAACTGTTTGCGATAGAATATAACATATAATTAATATGGGCAATGAAACAATGTTCGACAACAATCGGTCAGCTTTGATAAAATGAATTCTTCGTTTTCATGTAAATACTACCTTCACCATGTTGCGGTTGTTGGGAAGAAAATCAAAAAATGTGTTGTTCCTCTCAGTTCGCACGTAACAGTAGCTAAAACGCGTTTCGCTGTAGCCATCAATAAAACAAGCGATCAATTCTAGCTACCGCTTTGTTTCTTATCTACTGCACAAAAAATATTATATCGTTGGCAGCGGATGTGCAGTGAAATAAGTGAATCTAAGTGTCTGTACTACGGTAAAATACAATTTCGATTGACTTTAAACAAACTCGCATAAGACATACTGCTCACAAGGTAGAACGGTTACTAAGGGTGATAATGGATGTTTGTCGCAGAGGAGTTCTCTATAGAGTAATTTCGGAAGAGATTCCGTTTTGAATGAGATGACGCATACTCTACATCTCGTATATAGTCACTTTACTACGGTAATATGATATTGCAAGTTTGCCCTGCGAATAAATAAATCCCTGAAGATGTAAAATAATGTAATAGGTTAATAATAAATTAACCTACAAAATATTATTATGACATTTTTTTCATGATTATGTATGTCCAGTCCAGTTGCATCGCGAACTACCGAAAATTTTTGTACCACGTTACTTTCATTTATTCTTAAAGCCAGCCATTTTTTGTAAATCATGTATCGGTTGGGATCTTTTAGATGGTATTCTGATCACGAAATTTAAGAGGCAAATGACGTCGTGCGGGCATCTTTCCTCAACAATTGGGATAGATGCCGCATCAAAATTGCGGGTGAGATGCCGCACTCGGTAGCTGAGGATGCGTACCCAAAATGTATTGTTTTGATCTCAGAATGTCATTGAATGATTCTATTCTTAATGTGGTATATCCACAAACTAACGGACCTAGCATCGTAAATTTAAATATTTAATATTCTTAAAGTACATGCTTTTGTAAATATCTGTGTGAAATTTCATCCAGATCGAAGCACTAGATTTTAAATTATAGCCGTTTGCAGCGCGCTGGTTCTTCCACAAATGAAGTAAACACAAAACTTTAAACGCAATTATCTTCGAATGAAGTTTTTTCAAAAGTACCGTTGCGGTGAACGTGATATCCCAAAAACTATTCATCCGATTTTCATAAATTTTGTTTTGAATTGTTTGTATTTACATTCTCGTGTACTAGTACTCCTTTATCATAAAAAATTGATTCGTTGCAATGAACTTTTATTTAAAATTTTGAACACTACAAAACTCAATTTTTTGGTCAACATGCTTTTTTGGCAAGCAATAATTTTTATGTTGGGAAACCGATCCATTCAAGCTCACCACAACACATTTTTCTTCAATAATCTTTTTAGTTTTTGTATTTCTGTTAAGCGGTTCGGTTTGGAGTGAGTTCACCGCAAACCTCTGCCAAAAACACGCTTCGGGGGATGGGTCATAACTCCGACAAACTGGAATATTTTTTTTTTTCATTCAATATGTTTTTTCTATCTTCGATAGTGCTACCAACGAACTGTCTTTCGCTTTTTCAAATAAAATTTACATAGAACATTTAAAAAAAAATACGAATTTAGCCCACTTTTTCGTCATAATTTTGTATAAAACCCCTTAATCATTATTGTTTGGTTTGTTATGCATGATTGGTTTTTTTAAAATATGCTGTACCTCTCCCAAAATTACCCTATACAACTACATCATGTGCGTAATTGTGTACTGATAACGTTTAGAAGCTTAGCTGAGCAAAACAAATTCATTGTGAAGAACAACATTCAACGTCGTATATAACAACGTTAAAACCAAGACCCCGTATATATGGACTCGAAGCACATCTGTATGATTAAGCACCGCGCAAAAAAAAGTGGAATCCGTTATGAAGGATACTTGAATAAACTTTTTCCCTGGAATTTCCACCCACGTTCGTACGGTGAACCTACACAATCCATTCGTTCCTGTCTGACTTTGGAAGACAAATGAGGGAAAACATCAATACATAGCAGTTCTCGAACCAGACGACACATTACCATTGCGACGAAGCCGCTAAGAAAAACCAATGAACGCCAATAAAAAAAACCTCCATCATTTGACAACCAATACCTACAGGTAGGTATTGCAAAAAATCACTCGTTTTTGAATTCTCAGACCCCTCTCTTTCATGTTATGACAAATTTGACAAGCTCAGATGCCAAATTTCACATCATTTGGACAATTTAAGACTCCCGCCTTCTTCGTTTGAAGTTTTTGAAATTGGTACTGTGAGAAAATATGGAGGAAAAATATATTAAATGCTATAACTTTTTAAGTAGCACTCAGAAAATTATAATTCATACCTCTTTTTAAAGTAAATATTTCAGAATTTGAATGGTAATATTTTCATTTCTGGAAAAATACGGAAAAGTGTGGTACTGGGCCATTTTATCCCCAAAACCCTCTATTTTTAATAATTTTTCTGCTCCGTGATGCAAATCATACATATTTTGCAGTTTTTCTAATGTGAAAAAATACTCAGAAATCGAACGGAATCTTTTCGACCTTTGTCTGAATACAAGAAATTGAGGTTATAGAGCCTTTTGTCATTCATATTAAATTTTATCATTTTCTCGTGCATATATCTCTATTATGAAATTTCTCTATTATTCTTCAATCAACTTCCATAAAATGCACTACCTTGAAAGTGAAAAATTGATAGGATTCAAAATAAAATAGATTTGTTACCGGTAAAATTCAGAAACATAATTTTTTTCACATTAACTCTACAAACCATATTTTTCATTAAATGTCTTAGTACCCCAACTTCCCGTATTTTTCCAGAAATGAGACTTTTCTTACGTAATCCCTAAATAATAATTTATTATTAAATGGAGTTGATATGTGTAATTTAATGATAAAAATGTGGCATTTAGACTAAATGTCAAAAAAATCTGATGTTTCTGAATTTTACCGGTAATAAATCTATTTTTATTTTGTTCCTAAAGATTTTCCACGTTCAACAAGGTACATTTTATTAAAATTGATTGAACAATAATAGAGAAATATGCATGAGAAAATGATAATATTTAATATGAATGACAAAAGGCAATATAACCCCAACTTTTCGTATTCGGACAAAGGTCCCAAAGATCCCGTTCGATTTTTAAGATGTTGTGTTTTATGGGAATTTAATGTGTCGTTGCACTCTTCAACCCGTTACTTTGGAACCAGAACTCCGATCCAAATAAAATTCAATAGCAGCCTATGGCGACCTTTCATTTAACTACGATATTGTTGAAACTCGACGAACTGAGTCAAATGATATAAGAGACTCGGCATTAGTAATCTAGACTGTTATAGTGGAATCAATGTATATGCGTGGTCGCACTCTTAACCCTCAAAAAGGCAAGCTATAATAGTGACTTCAAGAAGCATCACTCATAAGACCCAACGAAATCGTAAGCCTCGTTTTTGTCGTTTCATCAGTGAGAGAATCGAAGCCCCGAAAACATTCGATCATTTGTATTTCAAATTACAAGTTCATTGAAACTAGAGAACAGTAATTGCCGGATCTCTGAGATCCCTTGTATTTTTGAGGGTTAAAGCCGTAACTCCGGAAACGGATTCAGATCGACATAAAATTCAATAGAAGTCGAAATTTTTTCATATCAGAAAGTTCATGGTGACCACAGAAAAATAAAAATTGTTCCGGCTTATGTGGAAATTTCATATATGCACGGAAGGTTCGGTCTATATTTTCGGAACCATATAACCGATCCGTACGAAATTATTTTAGACATCTATGGCGATTTCATTTGGGACTAAGCTTATCAAGATCGTCCTAACCATCCCCGATAAACTGATGTGTAGGTGGCGATTCTTCCGGGTCACTGCCGGAACTGTCTATGATGGTCAATGCGGTCGCCGAGACTTCGGTTGGCCGTCAGTAACCTAGAACTGCTAATGCAAGTTTTTTGACACATAGATATATTTATTTTAGTGAAATGTTTACCTTTTTGCCTTCATCAAGGTATCATTTTGAATCGGAATTTTCTCTGTGACCGCATGCCACAAACCGCAACACCGGAACCGTAAGTCGCATCAGAATTAAATTTAATAGCAGTGTACGGGTGGTGGCCAATGTGGCCAAAGAGACTTTAAATGACTGTTAGTGACCTAGAACTATAAATCCAAGCAATTGTGGTCGCATTTTTGAAAAAAATCACCTTTATACATTCATCGCTGCATCCGTTGAAATCGGATTTTTCTGCGTGATCGTACTCATCATCCTGTAATTCCGGAAGTAGAAGTCAAACACAAAATTCAATAGCAGCCGATGAAAACGTTGTACCTTTCATTTAAGACTAAGTTTGTGATAATCGGTTCAGAAAATGCCTGATGTGGACAAATTATAATAAGATTTTCTATGTAACCGTACTCTTCAACTCGTATCTCCGGTACTAAACGTCGGATCAAAATAAAATTCAAAAGCAATAGTTGTACCTTTCATTTGCGACTAAGTTTGTGAAAATCGGTTCAGCCATCTCCGAGAAACCGATGTGGACATTTTGTTGACACGTCTGCACATACACACATACATATACACATGCATACACACATACATACACACATACATACACACATACATACACATATACATTTTACGATCTCGACGAACTGAGTCGAATGGTATGTGACACTCGGCCCTCCGGGCCTCGGTTAAAAGTCGGTTTTAGGAGCAATTGCATAACCTTTCTATATGAGAAAGGCAAAAAGATTAATAAAATAGATTACAAAACTATACCAATTGATAATTGACTTCAGCTCAAAATTTGCTTCATACAAGCAAACCAATTTGATTGTAGAAGTTATTTGCTTATGGAACTACTAGAATTTGTTCGTGACAAAAGCCGTTTCACACTGCTAGTTAGCATATATTTCCAAAACTACCAAAGCGTACAAATTTAACTAAATAGTTCTGGGTTCATGTTCCGATATAACGTCCAATTCGATATAACGTACATTTTTCAAAATATTACCTGTACTTACTTCCCGTCTATGATAACAACACTTTGATTGACCGTGATAGCAACAATGTCACGAACTGTGAGCGTGTCAGCGGTTCGCTTTACACAATAGGGGTAAGACTCGAAATATTCCGTTTGTGGTTATGGCACCTAGACTTAGAAATTTCCTTGTTGGGATATTTCAATCTCCCCACCTGGTTGTATTTGATGAGAAGAGATAGGTGCAAGCTCCAGAAAATTTTTGAATATGAATCACCCTATATACCACAAGTACAGTATGGAATAGCGAATGTTATTGACCTTTTTTCTCTATTACTAGAATAACTTTTGATTGCATAGCGAAGATTTCGAAAATGTTCACGGTGTACACTGTAGATCCTATTTTCGAATGTATGTATGGCGCTATTTTACCATCAAAACTACATATCGTAGGCGTTCCATAAAAGAATAAAAATTTAACTAGAAGCGTGGCATAGCATAGTCGTGGTGTGAAGTTACACCTCATGGCATACATAAATACATTCCCCACCAAGTACCGGCATATTTCACAGCTACGATGACCAATACATAATGTACTCGTCCGCACTCTCAAATAAAGCCCAAATTCGATCAATTAATAAATCCCCCCTCAATTCGAATGTTGTTTCACCAATGAACGCACGCTCATTATGCTCACTTCGATCTACACGTTTCATACAAACTACTCAATTGACCACGGCACTTTCTAAATCACCATCAGCTGCCAATCGGTATTAGAGTTCAAAAACATAGCTCACAGCATGAAGGATTTCATCCATTCTAGGAGGTGGAAAGGGAACACAAAATAATATTTCCAGGGGCAAAAGGGATGCTGCTGTCTGCCATAAACTCCAGTCAGAAGAAAACCGAAAAAAGTCTGAGTCGTCAAGAGAGTAAAAAAAATCAATATTCTTACGAAGATACTGGAAGGCTTCCACATGTGGATCCTGTCTCAAACAGGAGTTACGGATCACCGGAGATTTTAACAGGCGTTTCCTTCTCAGTCCGTTATTATGTTATTATACTACGTCTATTTATCGACAGCTTTATCGTTTATAACAGCGATAAGCGGGTCAGCACGTTATGGTAATTTGACCACACCAAGTTTGATGCACTGATGTTATCACGAATGAGTTTCATCTTCCCGTAATTGATTGCGAATGAAACGGTCGTTTCCATCATCAATGCAATGTTGCACCACTTCTCTGCGATTTTTAATTGCACAATTTACCTTCTGCCAGGAAATGATACCGAATCGACACTGTTTATAGAACACTCAATTTTTCGGAGTTTGCCACAAACTGTAAATAACTAACACACAAAGAACTCCACTGCCAGTGATCACAGTCGGATAAAAAAACATTCACCTATTTCTTGCATGAATTCTAGCCCTTTCAAACGCTCATTCAAGGGTATTTTTTCCTGCGAAATGCATCCCCTTCTGCACCGAGATAATATGCAACTGGCACACTCAAATCAACACTAACGTAGGAATCAATCCCGTCAGAGAAACACTACGCATTGTTGGTACGTGAATGGTGATTACTATACGACGTAGGATTTTCCGAAGCACATACCGCCAATACATCCACCCAAACACCTCCACAAACGTGCTGTTATGTAATACGAACTATGCTCAGACTCACTCAGTGAGATCTATGCTACAGTTTCGAACATAGCAGCCAACAACAGTAAAACACCGCAAAACTTCTCCGATAAAAGCAAACGCTTCCATGTGGCGTGAAAGCACAGCACAGACTGGCACAGTCTTGCGCTTTCCAGGCCACTTCGGCGTCGTTCTCTCCGATCGTCTGTTCATTTCGCACGACTTCCCCCTAGAGCGGGAAGAGAATTTTCTGAACCGCAGCCAGACCGGTCCGATATTGGAGAATCATGTGCCTTCGGATTTCGGGACTTCTGAGGCAAATAGAGAACAACATGTGACTCGGTAGGTACATTTTTCATACCGATATTTTAGGTACAGCCTTCTATTTCCGGTGTGCTTGACTGATATGTTTAGCCTATTGCGTAGGCAATTGTGCGAGTGGCATGGACGCTTTTACCTCCCGGATGCATGAAATCACGAGATTTTTGTCCTGTTTCTTAGTAAATAATTACTTTAGGAACAGTTATTTTTAGGGTACATAATGAATATAATGGGTGCAAAAGCTTTGGAATAACAATACCATTGCACTATTCGGACCTTCAGTTGCGACAAACTACACGCACTCGACTCTCAGCGTACTGGAGTTAGTTCTGCGATCCTACTGACATTGTAAATCTTTTCTGCGTAAACCGTTCTAAAATAATACACCCAAACTAAATCTCTCATGCGAAAAACGCATTATCAAAACGACATTCCGCGTAATCAAATTGACTATCTTTCGTCGGTAGACGGCAAAACAGTTGTTGTCTATTGTAGGAATACTAGTGTGCGGGATTATACAAATATAATAAAAAATGAAATAGAGTCTAAATTAGGACATTTACCCTAACTTCCAGTGGTAAGTGGGAGTGTACTTAAATTAAACGTTGAAACGACACGCGACTAACGTTACGGTATCAGGTATAATAAAACATGTTAATGTGAACAAAAAAATAAAAAAACAAAACTCACAGGACATTCTACCATTCTATTATACTTAAAAACTTCAATTAACATTTACTGGTCCGTATGTAAAAGAAAGCCATTCTTTGCTTATTTTCTCTTCCGTTAACAAATCGGTCATTTCTACGACTGCTGCTTAATTTTTTAAATAATGCGCTAGTCAAAAGTTGAATGATTGGAGTACCAATTCTTTACTTCATTTTTCAATCGTTACAGCATTACACAGTGTTTTAAAACGTCGTTTTCGTGCTCAAAATTAATAGCGTCTAAACCGTTGACTTTAAAGGTATTGGATATTGGGACTTTAGAGGTATTTGGAAAGAATTTGTTCTCTCGACTCGCGTTGGTTCACCTCCATTTTCGCTGAAACGACAAACACTACTTCGAGTTTGACAGCATATAAACAATACACATCAATGAGAAAGTGTGCAAAATTTGGTTGATTTTTACCCAATGGTAAAAATGTTATGCCCTGTTGAATGTGTCGCGACAATTTCGTGTTCGCCCTTTATTTGCTCCAAATTTGAAGCAAATCGGACAAGTCTAGCTACCGGAGCAACGTGCCTGAAGTTTGTATGGGATGAATGGGATCGTGTTGGCGCCCTCTATGCGGTCACAGGTGGAACTAAAATGTTGTAACCAAAATATAACTCGTATTATGTACTACAATTCTTCTGAACATACTATTCAGCTAAATCTAACCATTATTTCACAAAAATGTATAGTTCGTGGGAATCGAGTACTGATACGCAACAATGCACTGCTAGGCCCCATGCAAAACTGACTCAGACATCACTTCGTAAAAATTTTAATAACTTCTTTCAACAAAGCCGGATTGACTAGCAGTCTTCGACAAAGGGGATTTCTCCATGTAAATTGTCGAAAAATCCCATACAAACTTCAGGCAAATTTGGAGCAAATCCTCCTGGTGGGACAAGGAATCGACTTAGGGGTGGGCCGAGTGAGTTTTCAAAAATTCATTATTTTTCTGGGCAGTCTATTGTATAGGTGTCAAAATTTTAAGATAGGCAACCCGAATTAAAGGGTGACGAAAAGCATTGCTTTAGTCACATACATACATACATGAATTACGAGCTGAAATTCGAGATTAAGTGTGGTAAGTAAGTGGTAAATCGATTGCCTTGTACGCATCGCACCTGGGTTCAAGTCCCGAGCCCGCACATAGTTATTAGCCGCATATTAGTCACAACTCAACCTTCATGCTCGTGAAATAGTTCACAAAATATTGAAACATTATTCATGGACTCGTGAACTGATTCCTGAGTACACACGAATTTCATGATAAAACTGTTGATATCTGTCAAAATCAATTACTGCAATTGCAAACGAAACGGGAAATGCTACCCACGAAAACACTGCTTAAGGCCAATTGTAGCGGGCCGTGATTCTGAGTCTAGTTTTTTAGTATACTACAAGTGCAATCGAAGTTTTAAGGAAGACTTCAAGAGTGCCATAAAACCTTAATTGTTACCAGGGTTGTGATATTGAGTGTACGGATTCACGGTTGAATAGACATCACGATCCCGAGGAAATGAGCGTATATATTTTTAGCGCTTGAGACCGCGTTGATATAAGTGCAATAGCGTACACTAAATGATCGGGGCGTTTTTTTGTTTTCGAAATATTGGGTGTAGTTGTGCGTGGATGATCGCGATTGCATGTCCGCCTTTGTGTGTCATAATGAGAGGCCCGAGCGTTTGCATGTTGTGCTCGATCGTGTCGTTGTTTGTGTGGTGCGTGCAACATACGCAATCCATACATAAAACAACATTGCGTATTTAAGTGTTAAAAGTTCGCTTCTAATCATTTTCTATTTCATTCAATTCCGCACATGGTCTTGAAATTTTCACGTAAACTATTTCACAAAATTTGAGTTTTGTCGCGAAATGTCATACATTTATATACAGCCTATGGCGACTAGTAATAGCTGTGCGGAGCAAATATAAGAAAACTATTAGGACCTCGAACATCGTTATTCATTCGATAAGGTTCAATATGATATCTAAACAGAAAACGAAAACTGCACTGAGCATCAAAAATATTTTATAGAGTCGCGAATCTTGTTCGCGATGTAGTTTACAAAACAAACATGTAGTTTACAACGAATCATTCGCGGTTTTCCGTACCAAATCATATTGTCACGTTACTCCGAGTACAAAATCCAATAATAATTAAACATGAGCAATAGTCACATTACTTCACAAATTCGAACGTGAATTCAAGAATAAAACATCACGATAACGTGCACATAAATTACGAAAAACGTGACTAAGATCCTGAAATTATGAATATAAATTAAACTACTCGTGATCAAAATATCAAAAATCGTGACGATGATCCCGAAATCATGAACATAAATCACTCTGCGTGTGACTAAAATATCACGTAAATAGAAATTACGGAAATCGTGACTGAGATCTTGAAATCATGAACATAAGTCACACTACTCTGTCAGAAAAACTCAACACGAAACTCGTGAATAAAAAAACCATGAAATCATGAATATAAATCGTGCTACTCTGCCAGAAAAATCCGATATTAAACTCACGAATAAAAGATCACAGTAACGAAATTACGAAAATCGCGACTAAGCTCCTGAAACCATGACCATCGTTTTAGTTAATATACTACAAACCAGTGTAACCCCAAAGTATGAACAAGAATCATAACAAAAACTCAACATGTCCAGAGAACAACCACAGTAACCCAACCAAAACTTGCAATGTAACGCCATGTACATTTTTGCGCGAGCTAGTTTTTTAAAAACACACATAGTTTCATGAATACGAGGATTATTATTCATAATTACAGGATATTGGTCACAATTTTCGTAAATCGCTCAGTTCACGTAATCGCGATTTTTTGTTCATGAATTTATGAACGGATTTTTTCCGTGTAATGTTTTTTTTTCAGAAGAAGATCCTGTGACTAGTATTTAGATCTATTGTGGTAAATTGTTGTTAAATATCGTATTCTGATTCAGCGATCCCGAGATTTGAAACAAAAATGATTCAATACATAAGGTTTTGTCAGACCTTCGACCACAGTGCGAAGTTGACATTAAGAAAACGTAAGAAAGATAATAGAGAAATACATCCAACTGACGGCTTAAGCCAGGCGGATTAGACTGGTCACACATGCTCCAGAAAACAAAATGCATGATAAAAGGCTCGAAACCAGCAACACTACGCCTTTTATCACGTATATCGATCAACGTCGACAGTATCCACGTGGTTATTTTATTTGGTCTGATTACTGAATTGGGCAGCGTCAAATCGATTCTGTGATATGCATGCACTCGGTTTCGATGATGATGATCACATCCGATACAATGGCCTAAAACGATACAAAGAATCATGTCTTCAACAGGTAACCACCATAAAATAACATGTTACGCAGCACCTTGGCTATGCGTTGTACGTAGTTAGTTACAGCCTGAAGCAATCTAGAAGAACATAAGCAATGGGCTCAATTTTGATTTGCGTGAGGAGATTCTCTAAAAAGTAGTTCAATTAGTAGCGTAAAAACAACATTTATAGTTCTTGATGTTGACCTTCTGTTACGTTCTTGAACATTTTATATTACGTATATACGCAGTTCTGTCATATGAAGATAACGCAATCTTCGTTTACGATAAATCTTCACTTGAACATTGATAAAGCTATATACAGCTTACTTCTACGGTGCGGCATGAAAATGGGCACTGAGTTTGTGATATAGTCAATCATAATCTGATAAAAAGCGACCATAAGCTCAATTGTTGATGTGTTTGGTAAACTTAATGACAATCTGATCAAAAAGTTCACTTGGGAATGATTGAATTGAATTTAATGTTTCAAGCCGTCCTCATTCATGAAATCTTGATACACAAACCTGGAGTTCGTGTGAACTAAAGCGCGTTGGTTCTGTTTTCCTCTACAGAAGGAAAACGTTCATAAATCCTGGCTGTAACACATACATTAGAACATGAGTATTTACCGAACAAAGAAAAATCCCGTCTACGTGACCAGGCGCTGCCTCGGCACGGCCGAAAAAAGGAGTACTCTTTACATGACAAGATAATTAAGCACCCTACGAAAACACCACCTTCAGTAGCTTTCCACTTTGCATGTGAAGAGAGAAAAATCGGAAAAAATTGTGCGCGCGCATGACTGCGAGCAGAAAATCGTAAACATTCTCCGGCGTGGCAGCCACAGCCTTTATGCTAGGTAAAAAAAATCCACATGGCTGTTGACCGAGCGAAAGATCCGTCGATAGTATAAGAGAGTCAACCTACATTCACGTCATAGGACTGCCATGTGGTGCTAAATGTGACTCTCATTGAAAGCGAAAGTTGTCAGCACGTGAAAAACGTGTGTTTTACAAATAACCCGCCACCCATTTGGGGAAGGTTTTTATTATTTTATTGGAAAGAAGCAAAAAGCCGGGCGACTTGCCATTCCAGAGAGGAAATGTTTTAGGCCTATCCTTGGAATCTAAAATGGGTGTCTGAACTACCAGGTCTGAATAATCAGGCTGCCCGATCAGAACGGCATAACAGAAAGAGTTTTAAATTAATTCTAATGTTGACATTTACAACCCAGGATACATGAATGATATGTCTCTAATATCAAAATTATGCCTTCTTGTTGGGCCATTAATGATATTGAAGGCATACACGAGGTAAGCTATAATTCAAATTCAATTCCTTAAAAAAGAATCCACCATCAAACTCTGAAACAATTTTATTCTGCCTTTTTCAAAATCAAACATATTAATTGTCCAATGGTCCTGATGCTTCTATCTAGACCTAATAATTTGTTAAACTTTAGAAATGATTGGTAAGAGATTTAAATAGAAACAAAACATTTCTGAATATTACTTCATCTAGGGGAATTACGGGTAAAATCGTAACTGTGGGTAAAACCGACACCCGGCGACTTTTCCTCCAATTTTTTTTATTTCTTGCGGGACATCACGCTTAGGAAACACAAAAAGTGTTTCCGTTTTTTGAGATATCGCCAATCAGGCGCTAGATTCGTTGTCAGCTTCTGATGAGACGAAGTCGAAACGCAAGTTCCATTATTTTATGATTTTTTTTATTCATTTTATAATGACACCTTATTATTAGTACAATTATTTTATGAATATGAAGACACACTGAATATACGCCACGTAATATATTACACTGAGCACGTTCGGCTTCAATTCCACTGACGTGAGCTAAACAACCGTCGGCAGTATACATTGTAGCGAGACAAGATTTCTCAAAGACGTTTTAACTCTCCCGAGGATTAGTAGTTGGATGGAAAAATAATATTTTGTTCTCGGGATTTTCCGTCTACGCCCCGCTGCGTGTCCTTCTGATTGCTACATCACGGGGGTTGCGGTCTGATTCGAATACAATGAACCAGAGCGGTTGTAAACGTGTGGTACAACGAATGTCGCCGTTGTCTTTGTGAGGTAAATGTAATCGCGTCATTTAACGAGACAGATTTCCCACGATTCCTCATGAATTTCCTCGTAACAGGCGGATCAATTTGTTCGCTAGGCAGAGATGTGGAGCGACCGAGGACGGCAGTCTCATTAACACTCAAGGCAACCAACCGCTGCTGCTAGTGTCGCCCGTCGAATGGAATGTTTTGGTTTGTTGGAAATGAAAACGGTACTAGCTCAGAACGTGCGAATCAGAGCAAAGAAAACGTGTGTAATTTAATATGTAGCGAGATTGATAATGTTGACAATGATATTACCACACACAGGCGTCAAGCCCTATAACAACACCAATTAGTGAATTTTTCATGGAACAATAAAAAATGAAATCATATCCTGAAATAAGTTAATAATATCTTTTACGTGAATACTTTACGAATCTTTTACGTGAATACTCCCGTTTTCAAATACATGAAAAACATTGAGCTGAAGAAAATAAAGGTTGTGTACAGGACACGATCACGGTGACATTAAAAATTTAGATTTTTTCAGGAGCGTGCAATATCATTCGAGAATGAATTTTAATCTATCAATACTATTGACTTATCTCAGGGCTGGAGACTGCATAGCAGAGCTTTCACCATTCATTCAAATTCAATCCGAACGAACCACAATACAGTTCAGTAAAACGCTTGCCTTCACCCCAACCGAATGAATTGCCGCTATGGATACCGAAGCAACAACACGAGGAAACCGAAGCAGGAACGAATACATCCACACATACTTGCATAAGCACGTATCATTAAAATGATGAACAGTGGTGAATATCATTGAGAAAGAGTATATCAGTATTATCTTCTCTTTTGAATAGTGGTCCCTTGTTGCTTGGTTGGTTCTTTGATGGATTTGGTTCACGAACATACAAGCTGTTGAATCATTCAGATTCATTGTGTAATGCTGAATCTGAATATAAAATTTATCTGGCCATATTAGCGGTTTTCAGCGTATTTCGCTACGTCAGTTAAGAACATATGGCTAGTGGAGCGGATATTAGGCAACAGGTACCGCTAATTTGATTCTGTTGAAGTTTGAGGGGAAAAATTTGAATTTGCGTTCACGATGCTATATAAATTTAGGGAAATCGTGGATATTCAATCATCGATATGCATTTTATCAGTTTTTTGGATGTTGGTTCCTCAGATGACTCAGCCCAAAACATATAGGTTCAGTTTTTTCTAACATTGTATCTCTAGCTTACGAATAAAGGGCGAACACGAAATTATTGCGGCACATTCAACAGGGCATAACTTGTTTACCATTGGGTATAAATCAACCAAATTTTGCACACTTTCTCATTGATGTGTATTGTTTACATGCTGTCAAACTCGAAGTCGTGTTTTTCGATTCAACGAAAATGGAGGTGAACCAACGCGAGTCGAGAGAACAAATTCTTTACAAACACCTGGAATTTCCTGACCTGTCGCACCGGCAGTTGGGAAAAATGTTGAACATTCACTATTCAACCGTCTCCAGAGTGTTGAAGCGGTTCCAGGAGCGGTTGACGTTGGACCACGGCAAAGGAGCTGGAAGAAAACCGGGACCGAAGAACAAAAAGACGGAGGGAAAGGTGAAGCAGATGATTAAAGCAAATCCAGTGATTTGGCTAAAAAGATCGGCATGTCGCAGAGCTACGTCCAGAATGCAAAGAAGAGAGCTGGACTACATACATACAAGGTACAGAACTTCCCAAACCGCGATGAGCGGCAACAATCGACGGCTAAAACTCGGGCTCTACGAGAAGATGCTGACAAAATATGGCTGCTGTGTGATGGACGACGAAACGTATATAAAAGCCAATTTTAAGCAAATCCCCGGTTTGGAGTTTTTCACCGGCAAGAGCAAGTTCTATGTGGACGACAAATTTAAGAAGAAGAAAATGTCGAAGTTCGCCTCCAAATATCTCATTTGGCAGGCCGTCTGCTCTTGCGGACTGAGGAGTGAGCCTTTCGTGACAAAGGGCACAGTAAATGGCGAGATCTACAAATCTGAGTGCCTCGAGAAGCGCTTTTAGCCGTTCTTGCAGCAGCACGACGAAGCTCCGCTATTTTGGCCAGATTTGGCATCATGCCACTATTCTAAAAGTGTCCTGGAGTGGCATGAGGCAAATTCTGTCCATTTTTGTTCCAAAGGACATGTATCCGCCAAACTGTCCGGAACTGCGCCCGGTGGAGCAATACTGGGCAATGATGAAGCGGGAACTTCGGAAGAGCAAGAAGACAGTCAAAGACGAGAAGGACATGTTAAGAAAATAGGAAAAAACTGAGAAACTGGTACCGGATGACACTGTAAATACTTTGATAGAGGGCATCAAGCGAAAATGCGTTCAATTTTACACTCAAGGCTCCATCGATTAACTTTTCTTTTGATTTTTGAAGTAAATATATGTATAAAACTACCCTAAAATTTTGGTTTGATTTTAAACATTATAAGAAAATTGGCATGACATTTTCGGTGTCGCAATAATTTCGTGTTCGCCCTTTATATCCGAGTATGACGTCATCGGCAAAATCAATACAGCCAATCAGAGCCATGGAAAGGAGACATCACGAGCGCTTGGCCGCTGGATGCCTAAACCTGTCGTTGTCCCCACCCCCAGCGATAGCAGTGATCAAATGCAGCACTCATCGCAGCGCATTGTCAACATGCCTGATTGCTACTGCTGTTCTTTACGGCCCGACGTTCGACGAGAGAATGAAGTCGCTGGAGGAATGATATTCTTTAAATAGTCGAGGATGACGTCATTCATAGAAGCGTAGAGTGCTGGGTGCACAAATCTGTCCTACGAGATGCTATTGAATACTTCACGGTGACGTCACAAATGAACTGAGTGTTCATTTTTTGACAGTTCGCTTGTACTGTTTACATAAACTTAATCAAATTTCTTTGCGATTTGCTTCGAATGAATCTAGTCGTCCACAAACAGTACAAGCGACTTGTCAAGAAAAGTGAGGTTTACCAAGTCACTAAGGTGCTCCCTATTGACGCCTCTGCCGGGGATAGATTGACTGATGTATGGGAGTTTTCACGTTTTCCGAAAACACTATAGCAATTAAACATAATTTCAGTTAATTCCGAATTATTTGGTGATAACTGTTCATAAATAACAAAGTTATTAGGGTTCCAAATAGTGACGCAAAACGTGACATCGTTTGATTTTAGATTTTAGAGTGACACCCTGCCCCAGATAGTGCAGTAAGTCATTTTCAATGTAAAAAAAACACTATAATGGCAAAATTGTAAAATAAAAGTGAAAAAAATAACAGCTAAGCATTTTGGAAAGCTTGAGTATCCTATTTTCTGGAATGATTTTTGTTTGGGTGAAAACAGATATTTTGAAGATGCTGACTACTCTTGTACGAAATGAGCATATGAGGCTATTCGGACCCCCTATTCCATCAACCACCGTTTAGCGGTTTGCGGCTACGCACACGATTGCACACGCCACAGCAAAGACAACACATGATACGCCAATCGACAGCTGTGCCTAACTAGATTAAGTTTTTGTAACGCAATTTATTTAGTAAATATCTTATTTTTAGAGTGATTAATCGATAAAATCACAACATCATATATAAGGGTTTATAATGTCCACAAATTAAAGCAATGGTTCTGAAAATTTTCATTCGGTAGAATACCGTAGGTTACTCACTACATTTACCTGTGGCACACCTATAGTATTAATATCATGACTATTGGCACTACAAAGTCTAATTGATTACACTTAGCATTGGATGATAACACAAAGACAAGGAATACTTCCAGGGGGCAGTATGTCCATAGATTTCGTTTATGGACTCCAATCGGGGAACATTCATTCATGCACAATCAGTAGACCAATTGAAAATTTAACTTTTTTGGAAACTTGCTAATTTAAATGGTAATTAACTCCACAAAGCATGCTTTTTTCAGATAGCTGTAGGCCACTCACATAAGTGACAAAAATGTTAAAGTTGCTATGGGAAACCAAAAATAAAATAACAAAATTCAATATAACAATCCCATAATGATCCCTTATACCTCAGTGCAGGATGCGTTGCCTATTTTAATCCGAACATCTTTGTTGTTTTTGATTAGAGCTAATAACTAGACGAAGTTATGTATCTTTGAAAGTCAGCATTTTGAAAATTTTCTATTCTGTACACGTGCGAGAAAGATTATTTTACACATAATAGAACATTATCTGTTACAACATCGGATCAACATACAGTCTTTGTAAATGTTAGTCCATAAACTATATTCGGCAATGTTGATTCGTAAACTATATTACTGGGGATGCACAAAATCCATTTCTTACTGAATTTATGACGATTATTCATGTAGTTTCATATAAAAACATCAATCATCTTGTGAGTAAACCAGAAGCAACCGAACGATTTAACGGTGGGTGTTCTGCAAAAAGTTAATTTGTGTGCCGGCACAACCACCATAGCCAAACGTACCCTAATTTACTGCGCATAACAACCACAAGCACGGATTGAGTACAAAAAAATAAATACATAAAAGGCAAGCATCGTCTCGACGTCTGAATCACCCGCATTACATTTGCGGCATCTTCACCTCGACTCGACCATGTGGGCCAACTTGTTTTTTGTTTACAATCATTGTGGTCGCGGTGCTTCGATCCTCTGATGCAAGTTGTTGTACACTGAGCGGTTGATTATGTACGGCAATGCAAAACTTCGAAACAAGCTTAGATTCGAAGGTTACTTGTCTCGCTCGCCGCCACATAAGTCACGTACACAGTTTTTTTTTTTCTAATTTCATGTCGCCTGCTGATCGCTAGCAAAACAACGCTGACAGGTTCACAATCACTCGTATGTTTTATTGGGTATGTGAAAGGCACTAACCGGCTGCTTTATTTACGTGGAGTCACCATAAATTGCGCATTTCACATTTCACTCCAATGAACAGAACGTGGCCGCACATCCGCACTGCACTGGCACAAAGAATTTAATATTCCATCTGCATATACAAATTGTCGGTATGTGTACCTTCTACCGTCTAACGAGCAAACTGTCAAAATACTCAGTTGACGTTCCTCAGCAGATTAGTACAATAGTTCACGAGACCTGAATTTAAACTCGTCTCGGACACCATCGAGCGAGAAGCACATGTATATATTGCGAGGGAGATAGCTAGAATGTGTCCGTTCCACCGTACCGTAAGTGAACGATTCAGTTCCATCCACAAACCGCAGCTAACTCGCCGTTCAGCCTGTACTGCACGGAGGGTAGAAATACAATAATTGGATTCCAAAATCGAAGAGCTATGTGTGGTTTATGGTTAACTATACTAAATTAACTGTACCTATGAAATAATGCGGAGTTGGAATTTGATGTAACGGAAAAACGTTTTAATTTTACAGTAATAATATAATATAATAAAAAATATTATAGTTCCTACATGCAGAGTTATTCCAGTATACAGTGAAGGCCCGATTTTATCAGCATTTTGATCCGATTTTGTCAGCCTCATATGAAAATATGTTTTATGGGCTCTAGAAGACGAATAACGTCAATTTCGAGTAAGTCCTTTCTTGAGAATATTTTTCAAAACTGAATGATCCAAAATATGCAAAAACAAAAAAAAATCTATACCAACTTTAACTAAAATTTATACTAAATCAGAAAGAATTACGAAACTAGGCCTAGGAACTAAAGAAGAATATTTAAACAGTTTCGGTTCATTGCCCAAAAAACGATAAAAATATGTCCCGATTTTGTCAATATCCCCATTTTTTCAGCCTAAAAGGGGCTGATAAAAAAGGTCACTGCATTTTTTCGAATACTTCATCCAATTATTCATTTTACTGGTCAAAATGGTACTGTAATATAACATTGGATGTGAACTGCCCTGATACGCATAATAGTCCCATCTGTATTGAAAACCCATAGCATCATCCCATACCATAGCATTTATCTGAAACGAGTAAAAAATAACCCAAATGATGAAAACCTCAAAGTCTTCTGTAACACATAACTAAAAAAGTTAATGTAATGAAAAAGCGGTGCAAAAAGGCCTACTTTGAAAACCTTTTATCCAACACAACTCATTCAAAACTTTGGAAAAATATTAATACCATTTTTGGTCGTTCAAAGTCGGATGTTCCCATCAGCCTAATTTGCAATGATATCAGAGTCACTGAGACTAAAGAAGTATGTAATGTTTTCAACGAATATTTCTCTAGTATTGGCAAAAATTTGGCTGACAATATTCCCACGAGTCCCAACTCAAATCCTATTACAAATATACAACACGTCCAAGAAACAATCTTCTTGCGTGCTGCAACCATAAACGAAGTGATCCCTTTGATTAAAGACCTCGAAAAAAATAACAGTTGTAGTCCTGATAAGATCCCCGCTAGTGTTCTTAAGAGTAACTGTACCACTTTCGCAAACATCCTAACCAAAGCTTTTAATTTAATAATTCAAACCGGCAGGTACCCAGACTGTTTAAAAATAGCCCGAGTAATTCCAGTTTTCAAAGCTGGTGATCCAAACTAACCTTGCAACTATAGACCAATTTCAACATTGTGCGTTTTCAATAAAATTCTTGAGAAATTGCTCATCACTCGACTACTCGAGTTTTTGAACAAACACAACATAATTTACAACTACCAGTATGGGTTCAGACAGGGCTGCAGCACTTTAATTGCAATGGCCGAATTAATTGACTCCATCATTAGTCAAATTGATAGCAAAAGAATTGTTGGTGCCCTTTTTCTGGACCTAAAAAAAGCATTCGATACTCTGGATCACTCAATCCTGCTTAAGAAGTCAGAATGCTATGGTATCAGGGGATCAGCAAATCATATTATTCGTAGCTATCTGTCGTATAGGAACCAATTCGTATCTATTGGAGACTCGTGTAGCTCTTATAGACCAATAGAAATTTATTTTTATTGTATATCAATGACCTAGGTAGACTCGGGTTAAAAGGGACTCCTCGTCTTTTCGCTGATGACACAGCGTTGTTCTACCCGAACAACAACTACCTGGATATTGTACGCGACATTGAATCGGATTTAAAAACACTAACGACGTATTTCAACGAAAACCTTCTTTCCTTGAACCTATCAAAAACTAAATATATGCTGTTTCGTTCATCTAGAAGAGCTATAGGCGTGCATTCAGACCCAAGAATGGGACAGTCTGTAATTCAGGAAACTAACTGCTTCAAATATTTAGGACTTCACTTAGACCCCACACTCTCCTGGATTGAGCATATCACATCTATAGAGAGAAAAGTTGCATCGTTATGTGGGGCTATGCGTAAAGTATGCTCTTTTGTTCCCCAGCATGTACTTCTAAAATTTTATTATGCGCACATCCACTCATTGCTGAACTACCTTGTATCTGTGTGGGGCATGCCAGTATTTCGAATCTTTTTTTTTTTAATTTTTATTAACGTGACTTTAAATTTTTATTCATTCGTCACGCAGTATTTCGAATCTGAAAAAGCTACAAACGCTTCAAAACAGATGTCCTAAAATTATTTATAAAAAACCAATTATGTACCCTACTATTTTGTTATACAATAATAATGCCCATAACATTTTACCTTTGCTTGGGTTGACTAACTACCAAACAATAATATACATCCACAATGCTTTGCATAATACTATTGCTCATAATAATCTAGAATTTACAACAGGCATTCGAGCTCACAGCACTAGACAAGCCAATCATTTATTATACTCCAGAGTATCCACGAACCTTGGTCAAAGACGCATTTCTTTCATCGGACCTAAGTTATTCAACCAGCTTCCTACTGATTTAAAGCAAATAACATGTCGCACTCGTTACCAAGCAAAATTGAAACTAATTTAAAAAAATAAAATATGAGAATTTTTAATATAAACTTCGTTCACCACCAATCGAGCTTATTCCTTTAGTTATAATTGGTTAACATTTTTTTAATAAAAACAATTGATAAATGCATTTTTTTCTAGCAATAAGTAATAAATAAATTTAAATTATTATAAGCTTCCTGCAAAGCTACGATGGGACCCTTAAAAGGATTCTTTTCCGCTGGGTACTCGCCGTAGCTTCTTGTCAAACTTTGTGTTTTGTCGGTCTCGTATTGTTTTTTGTTGTTCTCAGCATTTCCGCGATTCGTAACTTTGTTTTGTTGTGCTGACCTTTTTTTTTGTACGCTGAGAACTGATGTGTCTACTACCAGGGGGCTCCGTTTGTGAGCTTTTTGGTGTGGGGGTAAGAGGCGGGCTATTAAAAAAATGGGACTGTTAAGACAGCAGTTTACAGAACAATTCTAAGCAAAACTTTGTATGAAGAATATGACCATCCTTTGATATATTGGCCAGCTAGGTGGCGTTCAACTATATCAATAATTTATTAGTTTGTTCAGCTCACATTTTGTGAAGGTATGAGGTGGGAATATAGAAGTTTAACGTTAATAACTTCCATTTGACTGAACGGTATATTCTGATTTCTGCAGTATTTGGACGAAAACAATTTCAACGATCTTGTACTTAATTTCAAAGTATTCATAATTAGCATAAATGATGGAACAATTCGTTTGAATTTTTTCGTTACCCTCCTAATATGCTGCATTATTCAATATGTGGCGACGTAATGAGGCGCGCCTCTATTTGGTTTTCTCATAATCTTTATCTATAAAAGAACGAACACCGACTTAGTAGCTAACTATTTCAGAGTTGATAAACTGCTTCAAATTTAGCGATTTGTAATTTTCTGGCAACCAGAGTTAGCCAAACTCCATCTTTACAGGGAAGAAAGTATGCCATGGTTTGCTAAAAAAGGACGGGTAAACCGCATTAAGCGTTAAAACAATTTACAGCAAAGTGTGACTGCTGCGAGAAAATGCATGCAATCTGCCCGGGTTTTACTGCCAATCTGCCATTGTTGAAAATAGGGCTTCTCGTATCTACCAGTTTTCGAAGCCGACGTAAATCGCGCCGCTTCGCAGTGATCGGAATCAAAGATACCCCAAATTTCTAAACAATTGCTAAAATGAGAGATGCCATTCCAGCAGAATCAAAAACATTAAATATGCATTGTTGGATAGAATCACTTGAGAATAAAAAGCCCTGTTTGAGCATTAAATTTCATTCGGATGCGCTTTTGGAATTCGAAAAAAAATATTAGAGAACCTGTATATTACCTGTACTGGTGGCAAAGTACCATGAAACCGGTTCCCAACAAAAAGGGTTGGTACTAGGAACCCTAAGTATAGCAGATGAAATTGAATGTACAAATAAAGAAGAAAACTATACTTTCTCCATTAACCTTGTTCACTGACCTCAACACTAACCTCTCCTAGTCTCAGATATCAAGAAAAAAATATTTTGGAACAGTTACCCCATCTGTACTTAAGAGAAGAGAAGACAATCGCGAACTAATTTGATCCAGTCCTAACCTCAATATTGAACCAGCTCCTGATTGGTCGTTTCATCAATCAAGAGCGATCATCATATTTACAAGAGGGTTAAAAAAAGCGCTGCTAGATCTATTCTGGATACTTTTCATACATATCAACATTTCATGTAAATTGAATAGATGTTTTGAATGACAATATAGCTACGCATTGGTGGTCGTTTGTTTTCTTTAGATTTTCGGCTGGGACTAGTAGGGAAAGTTAAGAAAAGCAAGAAGCCTGTTTTTATATATTCCCTTAGATCGGTACGATAAGTCATCTAGTAAAAACTTGGAAAAGAAGGATTTGACACAGAAGTTTTACGTATCCAAATGTGCAGAGTATCTTTTTGGGGATTTTAAGTGGAAAGCATTGTACCATTTACCTGTTGTCTCTTGAGAAGGGAAATGGAAAGATAACATTTTCCAAACTTCTACGCGAGTTATTATCAAAACTCTGCATTGCCGACATCAGAAAATAAAACGACAAACGAACGCGTGTTCAATTGACGATTGTGTGCTATTTACTCAGAATTACACAGATTCTCCGATATTTTGTCAAATAACAACATTTCTTTAGCTGGATATATGACAAATGTTATAAAACACTGAATAGATATTAGCGTGGTTGGCTCGCCACTAACCATCCATTCCCATGCCAAAATGACAGCTTCGATGGTTTGGCATTAGCGTTACAGCAAATTTGAACAAATCGCATAAGCATATTAATATACTGACCAACATCAAGTATCGAACCCTACCTACCGATTGTCCGAACCGGTTTTTATTTATTGGCACTTCACTCGATTTTCATAGTGTTTGTGATGCCAGCTGAAGACTAGTAGGTAAATAAATAACGTGCGGATGATGAGAGGTATATTGATCAGACTTTGAATTGGAGGTTGCTGGCCACGATCAAGCTGCTGCAGTGTTGCGTCTTGCTGGCAGTATGCCGTCATCCAGGTAAACAAACTTGATTTCGCTTTTTATCTTTCTCGAGTGAGGAAAGGTTCCACAGTCTGTAGGTCACTACTTATATGTGGATTTTCCCCCACTCGATTCCGACTTATGTCGACTGTAAGGACTCGACTTTTCTGGCATAAAAATAACTAGAATTAAAACTCACCAAATGTTATAATGTAAGGTAGTCTCTGGAAGGAATCTCACTGCTCTGTCCAATACCATTTCCGCTTTCTATTAGTCTCAGGCACGCGGTATTGAACAGAACAGTAAGATTCCTTCCAGAGACTACCTTACATTATGACATTTGGTGAGTATTTCGACATAGATCTTTCATTAGGGCTTAAATCGCAAATGCGTTTTCGCTATAATGGCATTATGTGGCTAAAATACTACAAGATTGAGGTGAAAATTAGTTAAAATACATACCAAAACATACATTTTCTTCAAGATTTCGACTTAGGCCATTCTTCTCATATGGAATACAAAGCCTAAACTAACATTTTTTGACAGAACAGGGGCGAATGGTTATTATTCACAAAATTATTCTGTAAACGGCGGTTCTATTATATAAATGATAATTAATATCTACTGTGATCATGTCTACTCGGTGGTTGTTGCACATAAACAGAATATTTCGCTGTTTTCATGAAATTTGAAGAAAAGATGCACGCGCCCTTTCATTTGCATTGGGTTTCTATGCGCCCATTTGCTGAGCCCTATTAAAATATCCTGTCAAGCTCACCTATTTACGTAACCCTACCCAGCAAGACAGAGTCAGTTTAGCCCATTTACTAGAATAACAGCTGCATTTAGAAAAGCATCGTCGAATATTGAAACTGAATTTTCACCATTTGAGTACATTGCGACTTAGGCCCTAATGAAAGATCTGTGTCGATTTAATACTGATTTCAAAACCAATGTTGTAAAGCTACAGAACTGCCAATGTTGGCATAAGTGATGCATACATACAGGATGAGCCAGAAAAAAGCGCAAGGTCGAACACTAAAACTTCGGTAGTAAACTCGCTGAAAATGTTTCAAAGTTGTGAGTAGGGGATACCGGGACTAGTTGGTGGAGATTTCTGGTTTCATTTTTACCGCTTTGATTTAGGTAGATCGTGCAAAATAGAGCTCGTTACATACAAGGGCAGACCGTTATATCTTTGAAATTTATCAAAGTGTTCAAAGCTGTTGTATTGTCTTTTTTCTTATAGGTCAAACAATATGTGATCGGTAAAACCCGACTCGCGGTAAGTTGGCGGTATGTATATCCTATTGGCGGTACGCCAGAAAATATGCTATCAAATGGAAAATAAATTACATCAGGGGTCCTTGTGAAATGCATTAAATGTATTTTCAATAATACATTATAAATTAACCGACAATTACCATTATATTTCCATCTCATTTTGACTTCGACGCGTACTCCATGTTCAAACCGAAATCTTCGAAATTCTTCAGACGATTGGCCGAAGTAAATGTCCATTGCTTTGACGCGATACGATCAGAAGTACAAAACAAAAGAATTTCAATACACTATCTTGCGATGTTACTTGTTATAATTTTCAGTTTTTTAACTATTTCCGAGACCAGATTTCTAATACAGCTTACTTCGAAAATTGCTAATTTTGTTATTGCTTTCTCTGGTCGGGGACATACGAGAAAAATGTTCGCTTGCTTTGGACTGAATTCCAGAAATAAAAAAACTCATGACTATTATTGCACTGTGAAAAATTATGCTGCGTGCGTCACCACCAACTTACCCTATCCGCATATTTCATAAACAAGTATTTAAAAACAATCTTTTACTAGTGTTTAAATCCCATATCTGAACGGATATTGAAAGCTATACAGCTTTTTACGTGTCATAATGGAGGTCTAAATTGTCTAGTTCGTAATGCGTTTAATTGCCCTTTTTTGATAATAACAGTTTACGCCAGCTTGACAGCGACGCCCAGTTGAGGATGTCGGGCGTTCATTGAATAAACATCCAACGCAGTGGACTAACGTAGGATGACTTCCTCTTACCGGGCGGATGAAGTAAACGATTATAGTCACAAAAGGGCAATAAACATATTACGAACTAAACAATTTTGATCGCGTTATGGCACGTAAAAAGCTCGATACACCATAGAAAAAAATGATTCATGGAATAGATTGCATATCCCCTTAACGCTTTCATGCCTAACTTTTTCTAGCACATATGGCATTCCAAAATTATATTCCTTTAGGACTGTTGCGTTCGAGAAAGACGAAAAATCTGTTCAGTTTCAGAGACCAGGGGAATCCAATCAGACTAATAGCAATAATTTCAGTTCTAATGATAATACTAAAACATGTAAGTGCTCCAATGAAAAGTAATAGTCACAGTTACTAACCTTTCTTATTTTTGTGAGTAAATCTTGCCTACATCAAGAGTTATAGCTTTTGAATAACGTTGTTTTATAAACAACATGGGCATGAAAAGGTTAAAAAAAAACACATGTTTAAAATTCAGAAAATTTACTTACTATGGTCAAAAACCTAATATCGCCCAAAACATTTACAAAATAAAATGTTACGCAACATAAACATGTATTTTACATTACTTGAGGTATACAACGAGAGACAGCGCCATAGGTCTAATAGAAACGGAGATTCCGCCAACTGTCCCCGGACTCCCCTATCCTGCTCCTAATTTTATCACAAAGCGCCTAAACTACTGAGTCCCGTTTCAATTTTTTTCAAAAATCTTTTCACATTGATTTAGTTGGAACCCCAAATCCCTGCCATCTTTTTATTTGTTTTGCTCCCAAGTCCAGTTCGCTGGGAATTTTTTTTGAAATCAGAACTGCCAATGTTGGCATAAGTGATGCATACATACAGGATGAGCCAGGAAAAAGCGCAAGCTCGAACACTAAAACTTCGGTAGTAAACTCGCTGAAAATGTTTCAAAGTTGTGAGTAGGGGATACCGGGACTAGTTGGTGGAGATTTCTGTTTTAAATTTTACCGCTTTGATTTAGGTAGATCGTGCAAAATAGAGCTCGTTACATACAAGGGCAGACCGTTATATCTTTGAATTTTATCAAAGTGTTCAAAGCTGTTGTATTGTCTTTGTTATTATAGATAAAACAATATGTGATCGGTAAAACTAGACCCGCGGTAAGTTTGGCGGTATGTATATCCTATTGACGGTACGCCAGAAAACATGCTATCAAATGGAAAATAAATTACATCAGGGGTCCTTGTGAAATGCACTAAACGTATTTTCAATAATACATTATAAATTAACCGACAATTGCCATTATATTTCAATCTCATTTTGACTTCGACGGGTACTCCATGTTAAAACCGGTCGGTCGGGGATATACAAGAAAAATATTCGATTGTTTTGGAGTGAATTTCAGAAATAGAAAAACTCATGACTATTATTGCACTGTGAAAAATTATGCTGAGTGCGTCAACTTACCCTAATCGCATATTTTATAAACAAGTATTTAAAAACAATCTTTTACTTGTGGTTAAATCCAATATCTAAACGGATATTGAAAGCTATACAGCCATAATGGAGGTCTAAATAGTCTAGTTCGTAATACGTTTAATTGCCCTTTTTTGACAATAATAGTTTACGCCAGCTTGACAGCAACGCCCAGTTGAGGATGTCGGGCGTTCATTGAATAAACATCCAACACAGTGGACTAACGTAGGATGACTTCCTCTTACTGGGCGGATGAAGTAGACGATTATTGCCAAAAAAGGGCAATAAACATATTACGAACTAAATAATTTTGATCGTCATTATGGCACGTAAAAAACTGGATACACCATAGAAAAAAAAAGATCCATGGAATAGATTGCATATCCCCTTAACGCTTTCATGCCTAACTTTTTCTAGCACATATGGCATTCCAAAATTATATTCTTTTAGGACTGTTGCGTTCGAGAAAGACGAAAAATCTGTTCAGTTTCAGGGACCAGGGGAATCCAATCAGACTAATAGCAATCATTTCAGTTCTAAGGATAATACTAAAACATGTAAGTGCTCCAATGAAAAGTAATAGTCACAGTTACTAGTCTTTCTTATTTTTGTGAGTAAATCTTGCCTACACCAAAAGTTATAGCTTTTGAATAACGTTGTTGTTTTATAATTAACATGGGCATGAAAAGGTTAAAAAACACATGTTTAAAATTCAGAAAATTTACTTTGTATGCTAAAAAGCCTAATATCGCCCAAAACATTTACAAAATAAAATGTTATGCAACATAAACATGTATTTTACATTACTTGAGGTACACAACGAGAGACAGCGTCATAGGTCTAATAGAAACGGAGATTCCGCCAACTGTCCCCGGACTCCCCTATCATGCTCCTATTTTTATCACAAAGCGCCTAAACTACTGAGTCCCGTTTCAATTTTTTTCAAAAATCTTTTCACATTGATTTAGTTGGAACCCCAAATCCCTGCCATCTTTTTATTTGTTTTGCTCCCAAGTCCCTGCCATCTTTTTATTTGTTTTGCTCCCAAGTCCAGTTCGCTGGGAATTTTTTTTGAAATCAGAACTGCCAATGTTGGCATAAGTGATGCATACATACAGGATGAGCCAGGAAAAAGCGCAAGCTCGAACACTAAAACTTCGGTAGTAAACTCGCTGAAAATGTTTCAAAGTTGTGAGTAGGGGATACCGGGACTAGTTGGTGGAGATTTCTGTTTTAAATTTTACCGCTTTGATTTAGGTAGATCGTGCAAAATAGAGCTCGTTACATACAAGGGCAGACCGTTATATCTTTGAATTTTATCAAAGTGTTCAAAGCTGTTGTATTGTCTTTGTTATTATAGATAAAACAATATGTGATCGGTAAAACTAGACCCGCGGTAAGTTTGGCGGTATGTATATCCTATTGACGGTACGCCAGAAAACATGCTATCAAATGGAAAATAAATTACATCAGGGGTCCTTGTGAAATGCACTAAACGTATTTTCAATAATACATTATAAATTAACCGACAATTGCCATTATATTTCAATCTCATTTTGACTTCGACGGGTACTCCATGTTAAAACCGGTCGGTCGGGGATATACAAGAAAAATATTCGATTGTTTTGGAGTGAATTTCAGAAATAGAAAAACTCATGACTATTATTGCACTGTGAAAAATTATGCTGAGTGCGTCAACTTACCCTAATCGCATATTTTATAAACAAGTATTTAAAAACAATCTTTTACTTGTGGTTAAATCCAATATCTAAACGGATATTGAAAGCTATACAGCCATAATGGAGGTCTAAATAGTCTAGTTCGTAATACGTTTAATTGCCCTTTTTTGACAATAATAGTTTACGCCAGCTTGACAGCAACGCCCAGTTGAGGATGTCGGGCGTTCATTGAATAAACATCCAACACAGTGGACTAACGTAGGATGACTTCCTCTTACTGGGCGGATGAAGTAGACGATTATTGCCAAAAAAGGGCAATAAACATATTACGAACTAAATAATTTTGATCGTCATTATGGCACGTAAAAAACTGGATACACCATAGAAAAAAAAAGATCCATGGAATAGATTGCATATCCCCTTAACGCTTTCATGCCTAACTTTTTCTAGCACATATGGCATTCCAAAATTATATTCTTTTAGGACTGTTGCGTTCGAGAAAGACGAAAAATCTGTTCAGTTTCAGGGACCAGGGGAATCCAATCAGACTAATAGCAATCATTTCAGTTCTAAGGATAATACTAAAACATGTAAGTGCTCCAATGAAAAGTAATAGTCACAGTTACTAGTCTTTCTTATTTTTGTGAGTAAATCTTGCCTACACCAAAAGTTATAGCTTTTGAATAACGTTGTTGTTTTATAATTAACATGGGCATGAAAAGGTTAAAAAACACATGTTTAAAATTCAGAAAATTTACTTTGTATGCTAAAAAGCCTAATATCGCCCAAAACATTTACAAAATAAAATGTTATGCAACATAAACATGTATTTTACATTACTTGAGGTACACAACGAGAGACAGCGTCATAGGTCTAATAGAAACGGAGATTCCGCCAACTGTCCCCGGACTCCCCTATCATGCTCCTATTTTTATCACAAAGCGCCTAAACTACTGAGTCCCGTTTCAATTTTTTTCAAAAATCTTTTCACATTGATTTAGTTGGAACCCCAAATCCCTGCCATCTTTTTATTTGTTTTGCTCCCAAGTCCAGTTCGTTGAGAATTTTTTTTGAAATCATAAGATATTACTAAAACAAATTTTTAAATTCGATTTTATTTTCAAAAGTGTTTAAGTCCGTGGGACTAAAAAACTTTAAATTTGTTTTTAGCGGACTAGATGCTAATGTTTCATGTTATTTTGAGACATTTCAACAAAATAATTTCGATTTTTAACATTTCATGTGCTCCCTCCCCCCTTTGGATTTTTTCGAATATTATGAAATCACTAAAAAATTGCATAGATTCCTTGTACACCCCTAGTTCTCTATACAAAATTTGATTTTATACTGTGAAGCCCTGCTCCCATTTTTTTTATTTTGTTTTGCAGTGTTATCAATATATCACAACAATTTATTACCCATTATCTAGGGAACTGAGTTGCTATAAAAAGTATGGCATCGAATGACGATTCTTTAAAGTATTAGGCTGTGCACGCTGACGAAGTTGACTTATAAGAAAAACGACATAAAATAACATTTACTGTGAGCCGTGCTTACTAACACTGCAACTAAGCTGTGAAGCAATCTTGGTAAACATGGCTCACAGTAACAATCAATTTATGTCGACTTGCTAGTCGACTTTGTCAGCGTGCAAAGACTTATTGATACTACGACTACGATTATATCGAAAGTGACAGTACTTTCTTTTGATAGCAGTATCGATTCTAATGCAGGGATGCCACATTGAAAACTGCGTTTCGGTCAAAAAAATCTTTTTACCATCTGTGATGACAAAAACAGGAAAAAAATCTGTGAAAATCTGTGATAAAATTCCAAAAAATCTGCAAAAAATCACAATATTTTCAAAAATCTGCAAAAATCTGTGAAATTTTCATCAAAATGCCAAAAATCTGTCATCTGTGAAAAAGAATCTGTGATTAAAATTTATGAATCTGTGACATTACAGAAAAATCTGTGAATATGGTAACCCTGTTCTAATGTGGTTTTCGATTGATTGGAGCCGGTGTAGTGGAGTGCACTGAAACTGCACCGTTTTTGCATTTTCTAGCAGAAGTGCAGAAAACTGGGTATGTTCCATTGACACTTCTGCTAGAAAGTGCAAAACCAGTGCAATCCACTACACCGGTGTCAATCAATCGAAAATCCCATAAGTAGGTATCGATGTATTTTAATATCGCAACGTCCCGAGAATATACAAAAGTAAAACACATAGGCACTAAATTTCTTGAAACATTCAGAACAACAACTGCCACTTCAGCATGTTTTTCATAGTTCTAGACAGAAATAAACAGCCATTCAATTGAGAATGTTAATTTTCTACCTTGTACACTCATGTTTTTTTACGCGGTTTTTTTTGCGCGGTATTTTTTTACGCGTTTTTTTTTACGCGGATTTCGAAATTTACGCGGTTTTCATTTACGCGGATTTTGAAATTTACGCGGTTTTCATTTACGCGGATTTTGGAATTTACGCGGTATCCATCAATGAGGTTCCCTTTATCGCGGATTCTTAAATTTAAGTGGTCTTCATTTACGCGGATTTTGAAATTTACGCGGTTTTCATTTACGCGGATTTTGAAATTTACGCGGTTTTCATTTACGCGGATTTTGGAATTTACGCGGTATCCATCAATGAGGTTCCCTTTATCGCGGATTCTTAAATTTAAGTGGTCTTCATTTACGCGGATTTTGAAATTTACGCGGTTTTCATTTACGCGGATTTTGAAATTTACGCGGTTTTCATTTACGCGGATTTTGAAATTTACGCGGTTTTCATTTACGCGGATTTTGAAATTTACGCGGTTTTCATTTACGCGGATTTTGAAATTTACGCGGTTTTCATTTACGCGGCTCGTATCCCCCGCGTAAAAAAAACCTGAGTGTACCTCTACTGGATTCGATGACAGAAACTAGATACCGAAAAGAAATGCTTGAACGAAGGGTTACAAAGGAAAATCACGAGCACCATTTCAAGGCCATGGAGATTGCTGCTTTAATGCTTCCCTCCGCCTGAACAACAACGACGACTAACACAAAATATGTGTGTTTACGTTCCGCGCAACCCCACCCATTTTCTTCACTCGTTTATTTTTGTTCGTTTTGTTTTGATCGGCGGTACTAAATAATAATACATATATAGCTACACCGGCCGCAGTTCAGATCCGACGGAGTGGTTGTGTTGTGATGTGTTTTGTTTTCATTTAAAGCTACATACATACATCTGGCAGGAGGGCGAATTTATTTTGAAGAATTGTGTAGGAGTCATTCAAACAATTGCCGGAATTGGGTGATTGTTAGCTCCATACGCTTCTGACACGCTGAAGTCTAGAGACTGGGTAAACCTTGAACGACCAATAAAATTGTTGAATCCTATAAAATCTAAAGAGGTAAATACAATATTTCGACAAAGGGAGCACTAGTGGATCTCGATCCAACATAAAAATTGTGAAAAGTGGGGGTGATGGTGCCACATTACCGTAGCATTCTTTTCTAACCTTCAGAAGTGTACTCTAGCGCCATCTGTTCGTCGATTCGAATGTAAATACTTTGATGCAATAAAATACCAGCTGATTAGTTGCATGCAACTTACTCTTTAATCGATACAATTAATGACGTCACGCATCCATACCTAACAGTCGGTCTCAGTCGAGACCGCTTTAGTAGTACAAAAGTTCAAGGTTTATGCATTAAAGCTGGTTGTGCGTAATTTTCCTGAGGGCCGTTACTTCCTAAAACTTACTATTCCTGTTATTGAACTTGCTATCAATCAATTGGAGATTTTATCATGTATTCGTTTATAGATTAATTATTGAATTTAGGTATACAACAATAAGAGAGAAATGCGATCCGAAGTTATATTATAAATGGAAAGAAATTTAAGAACATGTTTACTTACTTTGAGCAGCCAGCTGCTGTTGGTGCTGTGCCGCAGCTCGCTGAAAAGAAAATAAATGATAAAATATATTGATTTACTTTTGCGAGGAGATAAGCTTTGGTTATAACTACTACAAAGTGGCCTGTTTAAAATAATTGTTTATAGACGATGGGTGCTATTTTAACTATGTAAATGCTATATCATCCGAACGTGATGCATTGCACGTCACATGCGATCTCGAGATATAGTCTTCGCAGCTCAGATGCTATTAAATTATTGGTTCACGTCGAAAGCAGACATCAATTAAGCAATTGACTGCTATATTCCCGTACAAAAGAAACCAGATCACAGCATTTGTGTACGATCCAACTAGAACACGCGTGACCTGACTTATTCGTAAACAACTCTGTCATAGATCAAACGACTAACAAATAGGGACAGGTTGTGAATAAGTGTTATCTTTGGGCGCTGATAAGCAGTCCGACACCGAACACTAAAGTTGACGACACAAAATAAGCTTGAACATCAATTGACGTTCCTAATCGGTTTCGTTTCACAGAGCGTGACAACTGAGTGTCAAATTCTGACCGCTTGTAAATCAAATCTTGTCAGCAGGTCATTGCTTGAATTGGACACTAGCATGCCATAATTGAAATTGAGGGTAAAAGGTCGATAGCGCATAGCTAGATGAAATATGATCAAACGAGATGAAATAGTATAAAATGAAAACATAAAAAAAAACAATCATCAATACATCATTTTTTCATGAAGCATATGGTGTTTAGCTTTAGGGTGGATGTACCAATAGTCGCATGCTTAAGGAAAACTTTTGATAAAAAATTGATTAATAGACCTATGGGCAATGTTAATACATTAAACGAAAGCTTTCAGTCCCTACTTCATAGGAAAAATATAAAGATAGCTTAATAACCAATTTATGTATTCAAAACCGCTTGTACCACTATAGGAACACATGTACCAATAGTGGTGCAATCGCTAATTTCGGTTCCTATTGTTGCAAATCCCATTGCTTTCTTATGGGACTTGCAACTATAGGTACACTACATCAACTATAGGTGCAAGGGAGCTCAAAATTCAAAGAAAATCATTTTTTTCAATAGTTATTTGAGCAAATTTCAAGGATAACAGTTTTATTGTCGCATAATTTTAGTGCGATGAATCGATAAAAAAATATTTGTTGATGGTTGGTACCTTAGTTAGGCCCACTACTGCAACTATTGGTACACCTCAACTATAGGAGCACCCACCCTAGATACATATTGAATGGGTGATCCGAGCATAGATAAAATAACGATTTGAAAAGTCGTGAAAGAAATCAGACTCGGACTAAGACTACACGGATACCTATCTGGTCTTCATATAATCTCGCTAAGACCAGCGGCATATTTACAATACGGTAACCTAGAGGTGTCATTTGTAACTGGTTATCCGTATGCATTGGAATTGATTGGCAGTTCAAGACAGTTCAGTTTGTAATCCATTTGATTTTTTTTTGGATCCAAACCAAACATCATATTTTCGTGTTTATCTACAGCGATGTAACTGCCTGTGAAAACCTTTTAATGATAGGCTTGCAAATACAATTTGAACAAACAATTATTATCATTTGAACTTTTGAAAACTTTTTCTGACAGCCGAGTCTCATATATCAATCGACTCAGCTCGACAAATTGAGATACCTTTATGAATTCTATTAATATTACGAATTTCATGAATTTTATGAATTTTTATGTATTTTATAAATTTTGTGAATTTTATTAATTTTATGGATTTTATGAAGTGATTTTTTTATTTTGATTATAGAGGTTTCAACCTCAGGGTTACTCGCCTGTTTTCGGGGTAGAGAAATTACTTTTGGAAAAAACTAACCCTGAGTTCGGGGTTGGGAATCGCACCCAGGTGAGCTGCGTACAAGGAAATCTATTTACCAACTTTCCTAAGCCCGTCCCTTATGAATCCTATGAATTCTATGAATTCTATGAATTCTATGAATTCTATGAATTCTATGAATTCTATGAATTCTATGAATTCTATGAATTCTATGAATTCTGTGAATTCTATGAATTCTGTGAATTCTATGAATTCTGTGAATTCTATGAATTCTATGAATTCTATGAATTCTATGAATTCTATGAATTCTATGAATTCTATGAATTCTATGAATTCTATGAATTCTATGAATTCTATGAATTCTATGAATTCTATGAATTCTATGAATTCTATGAATTCTATGAATTCTATGAATTCTATGAATTCTATGAATTCTATGAATTCTATGAATTCTATGAATTCTATGAATTCTATGAATTCTATGAATTCTATGAATTCTATGAATTCTATGAATTCTATGAATTCTATGAATTCTATGAATTCTATGAATTCTATGAATTCTATGAATTCTATGAATTCTATGAATTCTATGAATTCTATGAATTCTATGAATTCTATGAATTCTATGAATTCTATGAATTCTATGAATTCTATGAATTCTATGAATTCTATGAATTCTATGAATTCTATGAATTCTATGAATTCTATGAATTCTATGAATTCCATGAATTCTATGAATTCTATGAATTCCATGAATTCTATGAATTCTATGAATTCTATGAATTCTATGAATTCTATGAATTCTATGAATTCTATGAATTCTATGAATTCTATGAATTCTATGAATTCTATGAATTCTATGAATTCTATGAATTCTATGAATTCTATGAATTCTATGAATTCTATGAATTCTATGAATTCTATGAATTCTATGAATTCTATGAATTCTATGAATTCTATGAATTCTATGAATTCTATGAATTCTATGAATTCTATGAATTCTATGAATTCTATGAATTCTATGAATTCTATGAATTCTATGAATTCTATGAATTCTATGAATTCTATGAATTCTATGAATTCTATGAATTCTATGAATTCTATGAATTCTATGAATTCTATGAATTCTATGAATTCTATGAATTCTATGAATTCTATGAATTCTATGAATTCTATGAATTCTATGAATTCTATGAATTCTATGAATTCTATGAATTCTATGAATTCCATGAATTCTATGAATTCCATGAATTCTATGAATTCCATGAATTCTATGAATTCTATGAATTCTATGAATTCTATGAATTCTATGAATTCTATGAATTCTATGAATTCTATGAATTCTATGAATTCTATGAATTCTATGAATTCTATGAATTCTATGAATTCTATGAATTCTATGAATTCTATGAATTCTATGAATTCTATGAATTCTATGAATTCTATGAATTCTATGAATTCTATGAATTCTATGAATTCTATGAATTCTATGAATTCTATGAATTCTATGAATTCTATGAATTCTATGAATTCTATGAATTCTATGAATTCTATGAATTCTATGAATTCTATGAATTCTATGAATCCTATGAATTCTATGAATCCTATGAATTCTATGAATTCTATGAATTCTATGAATTCTATGAATTCTATGAATTCTATGAATTCTATGAATTCTATGAATTCTATGAATTCTATGAATTCTATGAATTCTATGAATTCTATGAATTCTATGAATTCTATGAATTCTATGAATTCTATGAATTCTATGAATTCTATGAATTCTATGAATTCTATGAATTCTATGAATTCTATGAATTCTATGAATTCTATGAATTCTATGAATTCTATGAATTCTATGAATTCTATGAATTCTATGAATTCTATGAATTCTATGAATTCTATGAATTCTATGAATTCTATGAATTCTATGAATTCTATGAATTCTATGAATTCTATGAATTCTATGAATTCTATGAATTCTATGAATTCTATGAATTCTATGAATTCTATGAATTCTATGAATTCTATGAATTCTATGAATCCTATGAATTCTATGAATTCTATGAATTCTATGAATTCTATGAATTTTATGAATTTATTGAATTATGAGTTTCGTGAATTTTTTCGAGTTTCATGAATTTGATGAATTTTATGAATTCTATAAATTTGATGAATTTTATGAATTCTACAAATTTTATGAATTTTATGGATTTCATGATTTTTTTAAATTTTGATTATAGAGGTTTTAAAGTTAGGGTGAATTTTATGAATATTATGAGTTTTATGAATATTATCAATTTTATGGATATTATGAATTTTATGAATACAGTGGAGACCCGATTTTATCTGCTTCATATGAAAATTGGTAGTTTATAGTTTGATGGGCTCTAGCAGGCGAACCAAGCTGAATTCGAGTAAATCCTTTCTTGGGCATATATTTCTTATCTTAGAGATAAAGCAGGTTAATTTATGAATCGATATCGACGGTTTGAGTTTCGTCTGCTCTCAGAAGATTCTGTCAGAGCAGAGGATTATCTAACACCTATTGCATGCCTATCAAATTGTAGAAATGTTGGGAAACATTTCGTTCTAAATAAGCATTGAGGAATTCAGAGCCTCCACGTCTCATTACCACCGAAATGCCTTTCCAAATAATGGTCAAGGAATAATCAAAAGATAGAGACAATCAAAATGATACGTAAGCTTCTTTGAATAATGTGATGGACATTTGCAGCACTAGTTGTTGTGGGTGAAAAACAATTTCTGCTAAGCATCTTGATATTATCAAAAAGTTATTTTCTGTTCGCAAGTTTTGAGCTCGTATATAATACAGGTTTCAATAGCACTACCCACACCCATGCAAAAAGGAGCTATTTCACGTGGAATCAGGATGTTGTTTTTGTTGAATGCAAAAATCGCAAATTTTGTCCGCTAGTTCAAATGTTTGTTGACATTTGTAATGCTTCATATCAATTTGTTTTAAAAATGATTTGAAAAATCTTGACCCAGTTTTCTGAATGCACACTTGGTTACCATTTTTGATAAATGTCTCGGTATTTTCAACTCATGGTACTGAATGCAAAAAATTGCCAAACCTTCGAAATATGTAGGTCGTAAAGTACTTGTCATTTTTGACATTAGATAACACAAAATAGTGAAATTTAAGCGAATCCTCTTGATAAAAATGATGAGAGAGAATTGAAGCCCGCCGCCCATCGACAACGCCGTGCGATTACTCGAAGGGTTTTGGCGCAGGTTTGTTAATAAACTGGTCGTTTCTGGTGCAAGAACAAACCTTAAAAGTTTTTGAGACCCCGTGAAACATAACAAGAATGCACTCTTTGGTGCGGAACACACACACCGGTGGAATCATTGGTCACTCTGTTATATTTCTCCTTAGTGGAGAACAACTATTTTTCCTCCATTAATGAGAAAATTGTTTAAAACCATCTTTGCGCGTGAACCTATAACTAAATTAGTTATGGGATTTGCGTTTCGACTTCGTCTCATCAGATTCCGACACTGACGTAGTGACAGGACTAAGCTAGAGCCGGATTGACGCTAGCTTCAGAAAACGAAAATAAAATGTGTTCCTGAGCAAACCCCTAGTTAAGCGTGATGTCTCGCAAGAAAAGTAGTTCATTAGTTAGTGTCGGATTCTGATGAGACGAAGTCGAAACGCATATTCCATAACTAATTTGAAATCGTCAGTGCTTTTTTAAAAATCGATTACTCACCGTTTGCTTCGACAAAATCAATCAGCTGTAGTGTAACAATATATTGAATAAGTTGGCTGATTTTCAACGGTGAGGGAAAAAATGCTATTTTCGTTTTAAATTTTAGTAGCATTCACCATTCATCATTAAAAAGATAGGAGCTATGGTCATAATTAACGGATTGAGCTATCGTACCATGATTTGCCGAATCATTGATGGCATTTATCCTGTCAAAATTTGGTGCCGGCCCATACAGCGACCGCTTCCATCGAATTATTGAACACAGTTCTCGGCAATTGTGATATTTTCCCATGCCCCCATGCTACCGACGTAATACAGCCGGAGTCATGTGAAAATGTCAAAAATTGAAGCGAGCGTATGGCTAATCCATGACGGCTATATGCCAAAAATCATCCTATCTGGTTAAAGCCCTCAATAAACAACTCCCCATGTTAGAATTGTCCAGGTTTTAGCTAAACCTGCATAAATCTCTAAAAAACCTTCAATCCCTCAAAAGTCATTGTGATATAATGTGCAAAGTTATTGTGCGTGTTCGTGATTTTTTGCAGAATGTTTACCTTATTTTTCAAAAGTTATAAAAGTTTTTCTGTGATCATTTTTTTGGGTCAAGACTCCCCACTGCGGGGAGACTTGACCAAGGCCTGGGAAGACTTGACCAAGAGAATTTTGAAAAACCAGAGCAAAAAATAATTACATAAAACAGACTGTAATTATTTTGTTCCTTATTGTCGCGATCCTTAGGTAGCAGTAAAAAATATATAAAAGTTGCATTTCATAAATTTGGATTTTTTTAATGCATTTCTTTTTAAGGATTAACTGTACTACTTACATTGCATGTTCACACGTCAAGAAATCAGTCATATTACTGCTAGTTTCGTTGACTAATACTAAAATATATAGACTGACGTTTGAGGTGGGATTTTTTTTTGTGGCGTTATTAACTTTAACAGTAGATACCAAAGCATAATAAATATAAGGAATTTTGTATCTTTCTTCAGCTTATTGCCACTTGGTCAAGTCTCCCCATAAAATCTTGGTCAAGTCTCCCCAACATTAGTTATTGCGTTCAATTTCATGCAAATTTTAGTAATACTATTCCAATGTTCCGATTTATGTAATATCATTTCACTGCTCCATAAGGAATAAGATATATATGATAATATATGAGTACTTTGATAGTAATTAGTAGTCGAGTAGATATGTCCATACAAAGTTTAATAAAAAATTACATCATTTAATGCAAATTTATTAATTACGGAATATTTTCTATAAGGAAAGGATTTTTCATTCCAAACTTTTAAAATTATCTTAAGGGATCGAAACAAGTATAAAATTATTTTTGAAATAAGACCTCATAGCCAAAAATAGAATCTTGCGTGGTCAATTCGCCAACAATTACAAAAATCATAATCAAACATTATTGCCGTGAATCAATCTTTAATTTTTTTAAGTAGCTGTAACGATCTTAAAAATAAATCCCGTATAAGATTTGAGAATGAATGAGAACAATTATGAAATAAGTAGTGTAGTATGAGAAGATAAAGAGAGACGTATAACAAGCAAAGTTTCATCAATCGAACGTCTCTGTTCTAAGGACAAATTTGAACATTTAATTACATTTACACATATGAGAGTATTTAAACTCAAACCAACATCATCATTTTTAAAATTACATTGAGATGACTTAATGTACGAAATATTTTCAATAAACTCTGTCATGTTGAAATATTATGAAATCCATAATTCGAATACGTATACTGTAATTCATACAACAATCGTAAATCAGATAAGCTCCACCTAAATGACAATCACGCCTGAAGCTTTGTTATTGATATTTGTAAATTCATTTAGTTTGAAACTATTCCTAAACCTATTTTGATTGAAGTGATATTTACTTGCACAATCAGTTGCACTCCGGATCGTTGCAGGGCTTCCACATCCAATGACCGACTGCGCTGCTGCCGACCGGGTAAATCCATTCCCCCCGTTCGGCGGAGCAGTTTGTTTTTCAGGTATGTAGACATGTTTTGGGACACTTCCAACACAAACGATCGATTCCGATACCACTTTAATGATTCTACACACAACTGCTGTACGGTTTGCTCGCTAAGAACCCATTATCACTTTCGTACACCGTACACGGAATCATTGTGGATTTCCTTATCTTCAGCCATCGGTAGCACGCGTCGCACCACTTCAAAACATATCAGCAAGTACACAACCACACACCTTCGCTGCTCGCACCAACTGGAAGCACACTCTCTAATGTAGTCGTCACCAGCACTGCAGCTTAACTTGTTGTCAGTATAATTTCGTATCTACTCGCAATTTTCACCGGTCAGTACCGAACGACAATTGATCACATCCTTTTACGTACGTCTCGTGTGTGATATATCATTCTCAACACTCTTGCATAGGTCCCAGGGTCACCGGCAAAGATGCTGGATGATCATAAACTGTGCTGTAGACTACGGACAATATCACACTGTCTTAGCTTAACAATGATTATCATCATTTGATAACTCATCAATTCATTATAAATGGCAAGCAATTCGAATTATGGGTTGGTATATAGAAAAAAACGTATCGGTTCCGCACAATTCTTAGCACTACACAGGGGATGAGCTACGCAAATCAAGATCATCCTGCAAATCACTGTAATTTTCGTAAAAGCTGACGTTTACTGTGGCACAATAACAAGTTATTACATCACCATAATCATCCCGCCAAGAGACCAGGCAGCGCCAATCAAACAGAATGGACCAGCAGACAAATTGTGTTAGAACAGGACGTACCGGTACACATCATAATAGTGTATGTATAGTAAATTGGCATTTGGCATTGGAGGCGCAAAATAAATTTACCACCGGAATGATGATTGCCGCCGCGTTCAACAAGCCGGGTGAATTCTCATTCGTCAATTGAGAATGAAATGTGCAGAAAACAAACATACATTGAGTATTTGCGTACCTTCAGTCCAGTGAGAGTAAACAAAGTGAGCAATACTCGACGGTACGACCGGCAAGTACCAATAGGGTAGGGTACTTCATATTTTTGTGTCTCTTGATGAGTATGTATTAAGGAAAGTAACAACGACTTTATTTGCGGCTAAGAGAGTTCGAATAATCTAGATGGTAGCACGCTTTTCCAATACAGTCAGTACATTGGAAATAGTTGTAGCCATGACCCTATGTTAGACCAATTCCCGTACGACGCCTTTTAATACAATGCTTAAAAAAATTTATCCGAGTATGTCTACACATTATATGGAATAAACAACAGTAGAATAAACAACACGATTTCGAATAACTTTCATCCAAATTTCTGAAACAATAAAACTGATTGCAACATTCAAAGCTGTGAAATTTATTATTGTGTTTCTCATCAAAAAGCTTCAGTCTATTTAGAATCGGTACGCTTCTTCTATTTCGGTACAGAACTCCTTGTGGTAGTATTTGAGTAAAGCCATGTCAAGTGATCCTCGAATTTTTCGCAAAATCACCGATTTTCATGAGGTATATTTTATTGTATAGGGATTATGGTAAATAGATTTTGGTATAAATATTTCGTTAAAACTCCCTTTTTTCTTTGAGATATTAACCCTTAAACTTTCTTGTATAATAAAATTGTAAATTTTATATCTCAAAAACTACTGAAGAAAATTGAACGAATTTTTGTACACTTACAGAATGATATTAACACTATCTCACAAAAATATATCTATTGTATAATTGAGTAAATAACGGTACTTTGCATCTATTTAAAAATTTCAATTGCATTTTTTCTTGTGTTCTTCGCGCTAAAAATTTTCAGGAAGTATGTCAAATTACGCAGCAATCCTTCACCTTCAATAACCTGTATTGAGAATTTTTCATTTTTGTTCCTATCCAAAGTTATGGATGATTTAGTAACGGTGTGTTCCTTCAACGCATGGCCCACTTTGATGCAACCCGCGAACACTTACATATTGGCAATGCCGTACATCGCGACGTTCTAATGCGCATCGCGTGTGCATCGCATGACTAACAGAAGCTACATCTCTCGATTGCTGTAAAAGAACAAACTTTTCTATGGGGATTAACGAAGATGAATGTTTTCCGGATATTTTGAGATCATTTTATATTTTTTGACCGAAGTGCACAACAAAAATCATAGTAGTTTAATAAATACTTTCTTATTATAATTTATCGTTACAATTAAACTGTATCGCAAATAACCGAAACTTAACTTATGTAATGAGTTTATGTTATTGCAATCTTCAAAGACACTTTTGTAAGTCAAAGTACGTCTATGTTTTATTCAAATTCATTATTTGTCTACAATATTATACAGGAAAGTGGAACAACTTATGACAACAGTATTTTACTTCACATGTTTTTGTTTACTGAATGATCTTATTTAGGGACCATTCATAAATTACGTAACGCTTTTAGGGGGGGGGGGCGGTACGACAAGTTGTGACAAGTTGTGACATAGGGGGAGGGGGTGTTAACTAGATCGTTACGTAACATGTTTTCATCGAAGAAAAAAAATTTTTTCTTGGAATTTGTTTCGTAACAGGGGAGGGGGGGATGGAAAAATTTGTGACAATTTGGGCAATTTTTGCGTTACGTAATTTATGAATGGTCCCTTCAGACCTAACTGCTGTTAAAGCGTTTGTTTGATGCCAGTTTCGAACCTAGGTTATGCGCCACTGAGGGACGATTCATGAATTACGTAACGCTTTTAGGGGGAGGGGGTACAACAAGTTGTGACGTGTTGTAACATAGGGGGGAGTTAGCTAGATCGTTACGTAACATGTTTTCACCGAAGAAGAAAAAAAAATTCTAGGAATTTGTTGCGTAATAGGAGAGGGGAGTGGAGAAATTTGTGACAATTTGTTACATGGGAGGAGGCAGAGTCAATTTTGGGCAATTTTTGAGTTACGTAATTTCGAATGGTCACTGAACTGAAAACCGAGTTGGGTTCCAACCTGAAAATATTTCGGGTTCGCTCACACCACCGTTGTTTTGCGAGAACCCAACTCAGTTCCATTAAAAACGTTTGTTTGAAGCAACTAACCCGGGTTAGTGTCTAGGTTCTCAATCGAAAACGACATTATAAACAACAATGCGAGCAAACATACCGTGCAACCACTCAGACAGAACCAACTAACAAAAAAGTGGTGAAATATGTCACTTTGCAAAAAATCGTGTCCATGCAGGTTTAAACATGTCCACTGCTCAATAACTCGCAAAAAATATAATAACGCTAAAAAGTATGCAAATCACTCGAAAAACATTTACCCTCAATAATCCGTAAAGAAAAGCTTGTCTTTTTACTCTAATATCAGAGATGGCACGTGGCGACGTGCGGCGTTGCCAATATGTAAGTGTTCGCGGGCTGCATCAAAGTGGGCCATGCGTTGAAGGAACACACCGTTACAAAATCATCCATAACTTTCGATAGGAACAAAAATGAAAAATTATCAATACAGATTTTTGAAGATGAAGGATTGCTGCGTAATTTGATATACTTCCTGAAAATTTTTAGCATGAAGAACATAAGAAAAAATGCAATTGATATTTTTAAATAGATGCAAAGTACCGTTATTTACTCATTTATACAATAGATATATTTTTGTGAGATAGTGTTAATATCATTCTATAAGTGTACAAAAATTCATTCAATTATCTTCAGTAGTTTTTGAGATATAAAATTTACAATTTTATTATCCAAGAAAGTTTAAGGGTTAATATCTCAAAGAAAAAAGGGAGTTTTAACGAAATATTTATACCAAAAGCTATTCACCATAATCTCTATACAATAAAATATACCTCATGAAAATCGGTGATTTTGCGAAAAATTCGAGGATCACTTGACATGGCTTTACTCATTTGTAATATTTTGTAAACAATTGGCAAAATCTTTGTCTTGTAATACTATGCTTTATTCTCGCTACAGATGAAATGCCGTGATAAAGTCTGTAACCTTCAAGCCAATGATATTAATTTTCTATTGCCAAGTATCAGCGACAATTTCGGTCTGTGGATCAGTGAATATGATAAGTGAGAGGGTGAGTTTGGTTTTTGTACAAGCGATGGTTGGCATTGTAACAGAATACAATCAGGTGTTTTTTTCACGCGTTTTTGCGCGATTTTTACGAGGTTTTTTTACGCGAATTTTCGAATCACGGCGGGTTTTTACGCGGATTTTCCAATTAACGCGGTTTTATAAAAAAAATACGGTGAAGACCCGATTTTATCAGCCTCCGATTTTATCTACCCTCGATTTTATCAGCTTTTTGACCCGATTTTATCAGCTTCATATGGAAATTGATAATTGGTAGTTTGACGGGCTCTAGCAGACGAATCAAGTTGAATTCGAGTAAATCCTTTCTTGAGCATATTTTTCATATCTTAGAGATCCGAAGTATGCAAAAAAATTTTTTTTTTAAATTTTGCTCTGTCAGACCCCCTTAAAGGAAGTTTAAGCTAAATACTCAGGAAAGGTTATGAGGTTATATCTAGGGACTAAAGAATTTCATTTTGAGAGCTTCGGTTTCTTAAAAGGAAAGAAAAATATATGTCCCGATTTTATCAATGTCCCCGTTTTATCAGCCTTAAATTTACCAAGGGGCTGATAAAAACGGGTCTTCGCTGTATTCCTTTTGAATACAAAAGACTTAGAATTTTTCCTGAAAAAAAAATCAAAGTTATTTTATATGCAAAGATGAACTTAGAAGAATTTCAGCAGCTTTTTTTGCGCGGATTTCGCAATTAACACGGTGTTTTTTTTAAAAATATCGTAAGTCCTTTTGAATGCAAAAGACCTAGGGGCCATTCATATACCACGTGGGCCAAAAAACCGTCGTTTTTGACTCCCTCCTCCCCCGACGTGGACAAGCGTGGAAAATTCATGTATCCCTACCCCCTATGTTTTTGTCAAATAATAACTTAAAGAGAGTTTATGATTTCATGTATATGTATTGGGTTTGACTGTTTTGATACTGGCAGTAATCTGAAGAATCGAATTAAAACATAGTTCAAACTTTATAGGTTTTCTTTGATATTTGTGAAAATTACAAACATTAAAAATAGTATGTCTAAAAGACACTTTTTGCTTATAACATATATAATATAACAAAATTTAAGAAAACTATGATCTTCAATTGGATCATTTAAAATCAACAGCATGATTTAAAATTCTAAATTAGTTGTTGAAAATCATATAGAAGATTGAATCAAATCTTTCTGGGAGCGACATTTTGCTTGGTGTTGATTTCCACTGAGTTTGTGGCATGCACCAAAGGCGTTGTTTATGTTATAAAGGCTCGCACAGAGTGAAGCCAAATCTACCTATCGAACAGTGAGAGACTACCTATCGTACAAAGTAAACAAACATTCTTCTTTCGGAGAACATGCAAGAAAAGTATTAGTGTCGAGAAATATAATATCATGGCGAAATATTTCTATTGCCTAAACAAGACACTGTATTCAGTTTATTATACTTTTTTGTAACAATGTAAAATAAATTACGTGGAATAGTATTATGAATAAAGTGCTATAATCCACGAAACAGTAGGTTTTCAATTCACTCCATTGTGTAACTCGGTTGAAGTCACTCAATGTTACAGCAAAAACTTTGGGTGCCAGGAACAATGAAGAGGAAATCATTTTAGGCAGTGTTGCACATTCCTCTGTACGGTACTCTATAATACCACAGACTCTAGCATGCACAAACTATGCTGTTAGGAGCTTTTAAAGTGTTGCACAGTTTTGGGATGATTTGAACGAAAACATCCAACGCTCATTAAGAAAAAAAAGTATGAGTCCACGTTGACTATTTCTATACCCCACTTCCCCTTTCCATGGACAAGCGTGGACTTTTTAGTAGACCCTCCCCCAAATTGTCCACGTAGTATATGGATGACCCCTTAGAAGATTTTCGGAAAGATGGAAGAGACGGATCTGGAAGACTCCTTATGGCCCGCATCTCAACAGTATGGGTATTTTCGGAATGGTCTTGACGAGTAGGTGCCAGAAATCGATTTTTGGCCCCATTTTTAAATCCATTATGATTATGAGAATACATTTGGGGATTATTAAAAAAGAAGAAAAATATATGTCCCGGTTTTGTCAATGTCCCCGTTTTATCAGCCTAAAATTCACCAAGGGGCTGATAAAAACGGGTTTCCACTGTATAACTCAATCAGTATGGATATTTTCGGAACGGTATTTTTTTGGAAATTGAAGTTGCAGTACAACTAGTTTTAGTTAAACAATTGAATTTACTTCAATTTTTGCAATGTGTTTAATTTGAAACAATTCAAACCCCCAACTCACCACATCCTTCTCTTTCTCCTCTCATTTCCATTCTCACCACACTGTTCTGGAAGAACACATAAAAGCATTTTGCATTTTGCTTGTTTATGATTAGATCTTATTTTCGATGATGTTTTGGATGATCGCTCAGATTTTTCATGCGGGAATTCCGGTGAACCGGAAGTCGCTATCTAGAATTTGAAAAAGATGTCAGACGTCGACCTTTGTCTCCTACTCGTCGAGACTCAGGGCCGGCGTTACAGTTTTAGCCCAAGTGGGTAGTAAGCATAGGACGAGGGGTTCGCTACTAGGGATTTGTCCCATTTTCGCAATACACATGTGAATTACATTCACATCAAATCACTTACGGTGCGTTTGTGCAAATGGTATTGGGGTACATCGATATTTTCAAATGTGTACAATGTTTGCCCGAGATACATGTGTGGCAGATTTGAAATTTTTGATTTGGTCCGAAATTTTGAGTGGGTAATTACCCACTCGGTTATTTTCCAGTGGGTAGTCCTACCCATACTACCCACGCTATTCGCCGGCCCTGTCGAGACTCTTCCGAAAATATCCATATTGATTGGGTTATAGCGAATTTCGCTAAACCGAAAATCACCATCCTGGATTCAAAAATGGCGTCAAAAATCAATTTCTGGCACCTACTCTTCAAGACCATTCCGAAATTACCCATATTGATTGAGTTATAGAGGTTTCGCTAAACCGGAAGCCGCCATCTTGGATTTAAAATAGCGTCAAATCAATTTCTGGCACATACTCGTCAAGACCATTCCCAAAATACCCATTTTGACTAAATTATAGCGAATTTCGCAGAACCGCAAGTCGCCATATTGGATTTCAAAATGGTGTCAAAAATCAATTTCTGGCACCTACTCATCAAGACCGTTCCGAAAAATATCCATATTGATTGGGATATAACGAATTTCGTCAAACCGGAAGTCGCCATCTTAGATTTCAAAATGGCGTCGAAAATCAATCTCTGGCACCTACTCGTCAAGACCATTCCGAAAATACCCATATTGATTGGGTTATAGCGAATTTCGCTAAACCGGAAATCGCCATCTTGGATTTCAAAATGGCGTCAAAAATCAATTTCTGGCACCTACTCGTGAAGACCATTCAGAAAATACTTATATTGTTGAGGTGCGGGCCATAAGGAGTCTTCCAGATCCGTCTCTTCAACCTTTCCGAAAATATTCTGTCTTTTGCATTCAAAAGGACTATTTTTTGCAAAAACTGTTAATTGCGAAATCCGCGCAAAAAACTACCAAATATGTACCAAGTTCTTCGCATTTAAAAGGACTTTTGCAAAAAAAAATCCAAAAATATTCTAGGTCTTTTGCTGTGAGTTTTTTAACGCGGATTTTTGAATTAACGCGGTTTTTACGGAAATTTTCGGATTAACGCGTTTTTTGTGAGGATTTTCCAATTGACAAGGTTTTCTTCGTGGATTTTCCAATTAACGCGAGTTTTTTACGCGGTATGTATCCGCCGCGTAAAAAACCTGGGTGTATCTAAAAAAAAACACAACCAACTTTTCCAACCAATTTTTCATTCAAAATTTTATTATTTTCTGATTTCTCAGACGTTTCTTTCAATCCAAATTTAAAGTGTTATAATCATATAAAAGGTATCCCGCATCAAATTGCATTACAAAAAAACGCTGTAGAAAACATCCCACTGGGTATTTTCTCTTGCAAATTCAGGTAGAAGTAGTTTAGAGTGTATTGTTTACAGTGTATTTTTATCGCTGTCAGTTTTTCGAAAATTAGGAAAAAATGGGTCACCCGAAAAACAACAGGACATTGGAAAACAGCTCGGAATCGTGCAGTCAACGGTGATTCGTGTTATTAAGCGTTACTACCAAACTCTGAACATCGAACGGAAGGAGAAATACTGTCAAAATGTGTGTTCTATTAGTGATCAGGTTCACAAGCATGTAGTGAAAGCGTTTAAGCGGAATCGGTCAGGGATGTGGGCAAAAAATTGAATCTGTCCAAGTCTTTCGTTCAGAGAGCCAAGGACCGGAAGGGAATTGTTCGTACCTTCGAACTTCAAATGGCGATATACCAAGAACTACAAGGCCAATTGGAGTAGTTTTAAGTTCTTTGGAAAGAAGAATGAATATGCTGAACTAGAGCTTTTTGTTCAAAAATCATTTACGTTGGTTCTGCATCAAGAAAAAGCAATTGAGAAATTTAATGTTATATCAGTAATTTATCTTTATATATCTTCCAATTTTTGAGATGGTCTCCCATAAATCACTTATCATGAACCTGATTCAAAATTTAGTGTAGTTTCCAGATACACGGCGCAAGTTATTTTATCTATGGTTTTGAAAATACCCATATGGAGACGCCCTGTAGCTCATGAATCTTCTTACAAATTGGTTGCCTAAACAACATGATATTACTGAAAACTTAGTGATTTTTACTAGTTTTGTCAACCATTTCGGCTATCCGATGCGCTTGGTTACTATTATTAATGTGTATATAAACCCTTTAACGACCAACGCCTTCAAATAAGTGTACACAAAAGAAGTCGAAAAACAAAATTATGGAATTGCAAAACTGATAGCAGAAATAGAGCGACTCGAAATTAGTTAAAAACCCAATTTTGAGTCACATGATCGAATTTTTATAACTTTGTCACAACTTTGTATGAACTGGTGCCAATGTGCGTCGGGGCGGACTTCCGGAGTAGCATACGTTTGAGGTTCCGAAGGAAGTTAGAATGTTTCAAAGTTTTCCAATAAGTACATGATTTGGCAAGCGATCTACTCATGTGGCAAACGGAGTGCGCCACTCGTGACTACGGGGCGATATACCTCAAGGAGTGTCTACAGAAGCGTCTGCTTTCTCTGAAAAGGCAAAACGAGGGCCCTACAATCTTCTGGCCAGATCTAGCTTCCTGCTACTATTCAAATGTTGTCCTGTAGTAGTACGAAGCCAACGGGGTCACTTTCGTATCCAAGGATATGAATCCCCCAACGCAATGGAATTGAGGCCCAATATGCGTGGCTTTTATTTGCTCATAACTATCCGATAGCATGATTTGGCTGGATAGAATGCGGATTAGTAATCTGTATATTGTACTTTGAATTCAATTTAGAAAGCTCTAATCGATTTATCAAGAATATGCCAATACTGAAAAAGAGAGTTTGTTTCGAATGATTGCGTTATCATTGCCACTCAGAATATATTTGTAACACTCATCATCTATAAATATCGCCGGCCAATTGGCAACCAAACATTCCACAACAAAAGTGTTTGATTAACGTTCCAGTTCAAATATATTCTACAGCACAGTCATGTTCGTCTATTTCATTAGTAATTAGTTGCGATATTACTGCCCTGACATTTTGTGGCGAGCACAACGACACGTCCTACCCGAATGGTTATCCTGACCGAGCCAAGCGGTTTTCGGACCTGTCACCCCCACCGCTGATTAGAAACAATACACATTGCGGTGTCAAATCGTCTGAGCACATGAGCACATGCATTCACGTTTCGTATATTCAAAATGAGCTGACAAAACACGAACGACGTGCCGATGGTGTGCTTTTTAGCTATCTACGGCAACATATCTAGCATTTTGTTGCATTTGTTTTATCGGAGAACTACTCCACCTGTTAATTATACACAAGATCAGAGTAAACAATCGCGCACGAGCACGCTGTTTCGCACCAGCAAAAAGAAGTTGAACGTTAGTTCAACTTTTCTGCACCGAACCAGAAAGGATGCTCGATTCGGTGAGATGGTTGATTGGTTCTGAGTTTAAAACAGGTTTGTGCAAAATGAAAATATTTGCATAATCAATCATAATCAATTTCAAAGAAGCGAGGGAAAATTCGCTCTTCACTTGTTTTGATTTTATATTGAAACAAAGTTTTTGTCAGGCAGGCTGACAGCGTCCGAGATTTTTTACATTACTGTTCTCTGCTTAGCAGTTGTTTGTTTGCCACCAAAATGTTCGTGTAAACGGTTTGGTTGCTCCAAACTTAAGCGTGCGCATACCAGAGTAGATGAATAAAACTACATTGGCGATTCTACGTTGAAACCGCTCGCAGATAGCGCTGAAAGGAAAGTGTTGCTGATTTTATTCTGTTCTGTCATAGTGCATATATTTTCTGTAAACATTGGTAAAAAATGACTTTTAAACACCAAATTACCGATCAATTTGTTGATAATTGTTTATGAAAATGGAGGAAAATCATCATTTTATCAGATGATGAGTAAACATCTTGCGAAAAGAGTGTAAAACATAGTGGTGTCTAATATTATTCGCAGAGCTATATGCGCGCTGTTTCGAAATGTAATTTGTTGAGCACCGTAGCCGCCGCAACAGCATTTCCCGTTGGTCCTAAGTTAAGCTAAACCTTCATGAGTTGGTGTAAATTCATGAAACTCTCCAGATCACGCAAGGAAAGAATATATCCGGCTAATAGGAAAGTGTCAGCTTTGTATCATGCACAGCCGATCCTTCTCTCCGATAGTCTTCACTGAATCTCCTACGTAGTTCAAAATATAAAGGAGTTTGACATTGGTGCTGATTGGGTCTCGGTTTCGAGTTGGAACTTTATTTATGGAACGATTTTTTATAACCACAATAATACCCCGATTACATTTCGAAGAAATGTATGAGTGAAATAGTTGCAAATGGCTGTAATTTCAGAATAATTGCAAATAAAACTAAATTTCTTACTCGTTTCATTCATATTTTGGCAGTGGTAAGCTTTTTCCGAGAAGATAATGAAGATTTTGTTGTAAGCTACGACTCACTTACGGGTGAAAAAAAGCAAACTGTATCACTTTGCCAGTTCATGAGCTGAATCATAGGTGTCGCATGACTAATTTTGGCTTTGCCGCAAATCGCCAATACGGCTGGGTACCGGTACAACAATAAAGTAGCCTGATAGTATTAGCTTGCGTTCACGTTGGTATTTCAGCTGGATTTATTTTCTTGGTCTGGCACGTATTCGGAATGGGTAGAGGTGATTAAATCCTAAGAAATAAATAAACTTTCGATGGAAATGAAAAATGTCGCGGATTCAGATTTCGTAGAATTCGATAAACATCACATACAACGGTAATGTCACTATTCCATGACAAATTGCTATTAACTCTTAAATGCGCAATGTCGGTTTAAAACAACATTACGAAAAACATCTCAAAACTATCGTGGTAACGTAGTGGTAACATCTAGTCGCTTTGAAATTTCAATAAGGAATGAGCCTCTGATAAAGCTTTCAAGTAAAAAAATACTGTACATTTGATTTCGTTTATCGAAAATTAAAAGATATGAATCGGAGGAACGAATCTTATACACCAATTAATTCAGCTCGACAAATTGGGACAATGTCTGTATGTGTGTGTCTGTATGAATGTGTACTAATATACTTAATAATGAATGGACTAGCCCAGTTAAGCTCAGCCGGAAATGAACCGGAATTCCGGCTGGATCCAGTTCGTATTCCGGCTCCAGTGACACAACCGATTCTAGTTAGAATCGGTTGTGTCACTGGAGCCGGAATGCGAACTGGAACCAGCCGGAATTCCAGTTCATTTCCGGCTGAGCTTTACTGGGAGTTTTTAAACATTAATATGTAAGTTCACTTCGAAAGTCAAATTTTTTTCCAGTGTTGTCCAATCTAATCTGTTGTGCACGGCAGAATTGTGTAGGTTTAAGGAAACATTTTTGACTACTATTTTCCTATTCAACTATTTAACTTTTTAGAACCACTCGCGGAAACAAATTCGCTATTACATCTAGCTTGGCAAAGAAAATATTTCTAGACGTGACACAATTTTAAAAAAATTGTTTTATGAGAAAACTATAACCGATTAATGTTCAAACCGTGCTTTCCTCTGAAAATGAAGTGATTTCACTTCGAAACGTTGCACTATGGGGAGACATTTGACCAAAAATCGAAAACTACATCAACTTCCATTTAATTCAATTGGGTAATAGAACTTTATGTTGTGATAGTTTATTTTACGCAGCTTACGTGTGAAATACATAGCCGTACGCAAAATAGTAAATAGAAATTATTTTATGAAATTGAATTATTACGACCACACCTTCCACTACGCTACCTTGACCCATATCCTTCTGCTGAGATAACTGTCAAAACTGCTAACCCATGTGGCTTAACCCATTATAACCCAGGGGTTTCAAAAAATGAGCCAAATGCAGTGATATCTTCAATTTCACCAAAAAATGTATCAAAGATTATGGGAAAAATAAAATCACCGCTAAAAATGGTTTTGAGAATGAAAATATCTCGTGCGAAAAATTTCGTACGCTTAAATAAAAACAACAAATTTTAAGTTGTTTGACATATTTCTTCGGATTTTCTGATAGACAGCACTTCCTTTACACCTGTAGGAACGTTTTGTCACATAATGGAATTATTAGCACGAATTCCAACAATAAAATTCAATTAAATGTATTGCTTACTTTTCAGCCGCCATTTGCCCCAACTATACACGGTTCAAAAATGTAAACAAAATTATAAAAAATGGCAGTTGTCTTGTTTCACAATGAAATATGAGGTGCAATGATCCCATTAGTGCAATAATAAAGCAGTTAGATGCCAAAATTCTGCAGTAAATACGCGTTAAACGATTGATAGTTCTGCGTATGAAATTTCATACGCTAGGATATAATGGGTTAATTCACTGTCATAGAAGACCGATAGTTTCAAACGTTTACACTTTCGTAGAAAATCAATTAAAAATCATTTTGTAGTTTTAAGCGTTAAATAATTGGAAAGATGAGCTTTATCCATTAATATGAAGAATTTTATTCTTTATTGAATGACCCAACTCTTTACTGAGCATTTTTTTACTTAAGTAAATACTTGGATATCGCAGAAAAATATTTGACTTGTATGGATGTTCGAAGATAAAAACTTTTAGATGATGCATTCTACATATGTTTTTCAACTGTTCGTATCGAATTTTGAATGAAACATATGTCAAAACGTCACTTGAGAACTAAAACTAGTCACTTTGAGATGACGTGTTTCAAAATTCATATTTATTGTATTGATATAAACTAGTTATGAAAAATAACGAATCTCAGTCCAAATATATCCACAAATTAAATCCGGGATGCAAGCATAATGTTTCATCGAACTTATAGCAGAGTTTATAGCAGCCCATATTTGTCCTATGCTGAGAGCACTTCAATCGAGGTTTTAATGGTAGTCGTAATTAGTAGAGAGGAGGTGGATAGTTCAGTACATGTTTCGTAGTGTACAAGTAAACTATCTAGTTAATGAATTGGACAGATAGTTGATCTGGTTACATTTCACCATACAACATTATTATGTACCAATGAATTGTACAGAGTTGTACTGAAAACGCCAAGATACCTTTTTCATAATCAATGTGACTAGAAACATCTTTGTTTGCAAAAAATTAAGTTGATAATTTCAAGAATGTTCATGCCTCGAATAGCTGTGCCCAGAGTATTTTTTTATTGACCGCTTCCTTTTCCAAGACTTTAAATACTTATTTCATATTATTTTATATTTCATTCGGAATGCAATACTTCAGTGCAAATGAAATACAAATTAATTCATTAACCAAAGCATTAATTTGTTATATGTGGGCAAATTGAAAACAGAATGTGTGATTATCGAGAATAAGTGAACTGCTTAATCTATGTCCAGTCCATCTTGCTCGATAACCCCTTTCTGAGCCAGCATAGAAAAAAAATCCGTTTACACAAAATAAATTTTTTTTTCAGATATCTTAGTCCAAAAACACATCTTTGAATTCTAAAACAAATTGGACACCAGAATATCTTAAACGACGCCGTCAAGAAAAGAGAAACGAAAACGAAAAGTTAGGAACAGAAAAGAATGGAAACACTAGAAAGTGGCATTGAGTATGATGACCGTACAATTCGTAGTTGTTACTTCATGATTAACAAGAACAGGAATTTTTCCGAGAGTTGTCCTACTTGAGCTGTACAGCTAGGTTCTCGGAAGAGCTCCTCGTCACATACTGCAATTTGCAGACGAGACAGGTAACGGCGCCCAATAAAACACTGCTTTAGGCCAATTGTAGCGAGTCGTGATTCTGAATGTGATATTCATTGTACGGTTCATGTATGTGCGGGCGTACGGACTCGCGATCGCGTGTATCATCGCGAAGGGCTCGAACATTTGTACGTTAACGTGGTCGATCGCGTGTGCGTTTGTATGTCGCATGTGCTAACGTGTATGTAACTTTGCGTGTATAAATTCTATTCTATAACCCTGTGCCTTTCGCATATTCGCGTGTTTACTAGAATGATCGCGCGCGGACCGTGAATCTGATACTTAGTTTTTCGTGTACGGTTCAGATTCTAGAAGAAAGAAAGGTTCTTCCATATCACTAGAGTCGCCGTAGAACGTGTGGGCTAGTGGACATGAGCTTTTTTTGATTGGTCCATACATACCTAAGTTGCTAGAATTAAGGCTAAAGATTTCCGGACGTGACCGATTCATGATAGCGCGCGTTTGCGGGTTCGCGTTTGTGACCGCGTTTGTAACTTCGTAAGTACGAAAACGTTCACATAATTACCGGAGTATTATCATGCGCGATCGCGGGCATAGGTGAGCGTAGATGATCGCGAAAGGCTTAAGCGTTCGTATGTGACTTCGCGTGTATAAATTCGATTTTGAAACCCTGCGGCCATTCATATATTCGCGGATCGTCATTCTGATATTTAGTTTTCGGTGTACGTGTGTGTGTTTGTGTTACTACCACCTATTGTAGCAGGACCACCGCCCATAGCACTGGGCATTCCTTTCACTACAATTTGATCAAGCACTACCCACTGACCATAATCACAAGTCACTGTATGAATGTCCAAAAAGGAGTTGGGTGGTAGGAAAGCAAAATCGCTTACCTGTACCACGGGAGTGTAGAAGAATCTCCTTCTAATGACAAGCTCATATAAGTCAATCGCAATACTCGCCGTTGTAGTGAAAGGTAGCCGCAATAGGTGGGGAGAAGAGTTCGCCCGATCTCCACGACATGTTACCAACACGGAGCTGGCTGCTCCACTCTCCCTGTCCAAGTCGTTTCAAAAGGGTACTCTGAATAATTATTTTTTGGTGTACGGATCAAATTCTGACAGGTAGTGAGTTACCCCATATCACTAGAGTTCCCGGTCACGTCTCCATGGAACGTTTTGTCTAGTGGATATGAGAGTTATTTTTTTCTTAATTTTTTTTATTAGACTGTTGGTACCGGACGAGCGCGAGAGTTTGTAGGTTGACGCTTGAGATCGCATCGGTAAGTTTATGAGTGCTGAGACGTTCACCTTATCACCGGGGTGTAATCATGTTTGCGAGTTAGTGTGCGTAGATTGCTTGAAAAATCGCGACAGGCTCTAAAGTTTGTACGCTGACGTGCTTTTGTAACATATTTGCGTGTGTTCTTGAATGGTAGCGCGAACCGTGAGTCTGATATTTAATTTTTGGTGTGTGGTTAGAATTCTGGCAGAGAGTGGGATCCCTTATATCGATAGGCTTCTAGGATCAAGGATAGATTTCCGGACGTGACCGATTCGTAATCGCGTGCTTGAGACCGCGTTTGAGAATGTGTGAGTGTTAAGACGTTCACTATCACCATCTTTGCTGACCCAGCTGAAGGCGGGTGTAGAATAGCAGTGTAGGACTCGAAAAGAAGAAATAAAAGACAATATATGAGAGACGTAATAGATTAAACAGGTACAAGATACAACTGATGTTATGATCATCACATGAAAGACACTTAATACTTCAAACACTACTAATACTTGAATAGCCAACCGTCACACATAGCACATCTTTTCTCAATTATCTATTTGATATTGGTTGATTGTTGGTTATAAGCTGGTAAATAGAGGAAAGGTATAGAACAGAAAAAAAGCTCACATCAGCCCTCCCGGCCTCCTCAATACACCACTATCGAGGCGTATTGTATATTATATTTAGATAATTCTATTAAATCTATTGTGGCTTGATGATGTTTGCAATACCGTCAATCCCATCAAACCTGCGAGAGGGATTAACTAGAACAGGAAAAATTGTACAGAATGGAGCCTGGGACTAGCTATTCATCCTCAATGTGTACGTTTGGAGAATTCAATACTTTGGAATGCCAATAACGATGCCGGCCACGCCCTTACAGTTAGTGATGTCTGATTTTTGCAAATAATCGATTATCCGTTAATCGAATAATATTTGAGAGATTGATTAATTCATTCGATTAATCGACAAAAATAATCGATTAAAATCAATAATCGATTACTTAGTAAATCCTAGTTTGTCAACCAAAAAAAAGGTCGCTCGACACATTTTGAAAAATTTGAAGAAGTCTGGTCATATTTTTTTGCTCTGCGACTTTCGTTTTCAATGCCACCACCCTTCATTAATTATGCTCTCGATTAATTGATATCAGCTACTCGATTTGCTCGATTATACCGAAAGCTTGTAATCGATTATTGATTTTTCGATTATTTTGGAAATTAATCGATTATTTGCGTTAATCGAGTAAAAAAAGACATCACTACTTACAGTCATCGGGGATGGAATGTTAGTGTGACAAACGTTGTTTTGAAGACCGTCTATGCCACTGCATCTCCATGTTGGCCACAGTAAGAAGTCACACCAATCTGGATTCACCTCGATAAGTGATACGATCTGTGCAACTTTCAGAATTATGATGGCCATTTTCTCATGGACCCTTTGTTTTGATTGCGTAGTATATATGAAGCAAACATGTTGATAAATGGAATTGTCGTATTTCTGAATCACGTATTATAGCGTTAGGACTATCCTAGCGTTTAACGAGTGATTTTATAGTGAATTAGGCCTAAATGGATTCTCCATTCAAAAAATAAAGATATATATCTGTGCAATGTTTAAGACATTTGTGGCGGTATAACGAGATATGAGACAGTAATTGACCGCTCGTAATTGAGGTTTTCTTAAGCGCCGTTTGTCCTATTTTGGTTCGCTACATGAATGAGACGAATTTGTTTTATTTAATTTAAACCAAAAGATAAAACCGGATTTAGCCGATAGTTCTGAATAAATATGTGCATAACTAATAATGAATATAACTTATGAATATGTTATTGTCACAATCTCATATGCTTAAATTGAAACTAAGAGGTGTGAAATATGCTCACAATAAGCTCTACTGACATAATAGATTCATTACCCTATTTTACCATATTTACAAAAAAGCCTGACCGATCCTTGGTACTACATTCTGTGAAGGTGCATGGCCTTCTGTTTCGACAGACATCGCGTTCGATTCTTGGTGTACAGGATAATAGCTTGGCTAGCGCTACGATCCTCCTTGCTGACCACTAAGAAACATTCCTGGCTGGAGTTCAAACATACGACTAATGACTTCTGATATTAGTATCTTAGCCTCTGAACCCCCAGATCAACAACAATTTAAAAAGAGCAGCATATGTAGCACATTTAAAAATTCATTAGGAAACTCAATGAATAGCATAGGACTGAGACAGAAGTTGCGCAATAATATAAATAAGAAAACAAGTTTTGGTGCATTGTACATAGAAGCAGTGTTGACAAAAAAGCATAAAAACCGTAGTTGAGAGCTTATTTGTGATTCACTAAAACTTCGATCAATAACCCGTAACAATCTTCGCGAACACTTTGTTGTATAGAATAATAACTAACGGCAGAATTAATTGTGTAATCGTTATCACTTCATAACTGGTTGCACTGCATCTTCACAACTAATTTCCATTTTGATGTGACCTGATCGCCCGCTGGTGATCATCAATTACGGTCAACAGCATCTTTTACACTTTCATTTGGTTAAAAAACAATCATCTCAAAACTATCAACCACTGAACTGACCCGGCGCATTGGCAGAAACGTGAACCATGAATTATTGCCACTCATCGACATCGCACTTGATCGATACAATTTCATCACCAAAACAATTCCAATTTCGTTCGCGAAAATAAAAAGCTCCAAATTGCACACAAATTATACTTATTTCTTCACCCAACCTTCTAAACAACAATCCACCAGTATTCGCCGCTCGAAGCGCGCTCTGAGTGCTCTGGACAAAAGGTCACCGCCACCGGAGGAAAATGTGCAGTTCGCGCGCCCACCGAATCGAACCAACTAATCTGAACAGCACGGAGGTCTCGTTCGGCTAATGCTGCTAGAGGAACAGATCTAGGCGCACATCTCGATCGTCGTAGTACACTCAGAAAAGCTCTCTTTCTCTCTATCTCTCGTCGAAAGACCCGACCAGGGGCAATACTATGAACAAATCCTTTAGCACTCAGAACCGGCGGTTCGTAAGCCAAACTCACACATGAACTTAGTCTGGTCGTGGTTGGAACCTTCTCAATGGATGCCATGTCCAGTTAGTTCACAAACAAGTTAGAGTGCCCCATGGTTAGATAAAGCCATTCACGCGTCATTGTCGCGCGCGGTAGGATAATGAACAATATCAGTAAACAGGTTGCTTTGCGATGGCGTGGTGTGACCTTCGGTAACCGCATAGAGTGGCGTAAAGTTGTAGCCTTCCGTGAGGGCAATAAATCTCGTCTTAGGTTTGAGACAGTGATTGAACGAATAATAGAAAGTGGCAACAGGGGATATGACGATGATCATATGATTTATGTTGTTTTGATTATTATTCTTATGATATGAAAGGGGTGAGTGTCTGCTATCTTTGTCTAACGCACGAGTGTTTATTTATCTGTCAGTAGGTTTAAAACAGACCCATCACCCTACGAATACAAATACAGATAGTAATGCGAAGCAGTACCGATCCGGTGAGAAAAAAGCAATTGCTATGACAAAAAGTATTTGCGGTACGACTTTGCCGCGAGTACTTATATACAGAATCAGCTGATAAGAGGCATCGCGCTAAATTAATGGCAAACATTACGTAAACAATGCAAAATCAAACGACGGCATAGTGGTTTAACAGAATCGTGCGATCTACTCAACAATCATTAAATTTTGGTCAATGGCAGATTATGGAGATTATGGATGTAACAAGTCCTCTCCAATGAGGGCGCGACTTTAATGGTTAACCCGCTGATGTCCAAATTTTTGTTTTGCTTAAAAACCCGATTGTAGATTGCTTTTGTAATGAGAAAACCAAAAAACATACTGCCACCTCCCGAAAGTTACGAATTACGACTTTAATCTTCAAAATTGTCTACACCACCATACGGACGCCGGTGGTTGAGTGGTAAGCGTGACCGCCAGCATTCCAATTGGCCTGAGTTCAATCCCAGCCGAGGTCGTTGAGATTTTTCTGAGGTGAAAAAATCTGTGGTCACGTCTTCCTTCGGAAGGGAAGTAAAGCCCATTGGTCCCCTGTCCCATGAGTTTTGATGGATCGATATCTAGTCTAGATAGGTAGAGTCACCTCTCTGGCGTCGGTAAAGAAGAAGTAGAATCCAACTTCTATACTAACTAACAAATATCCTCCTCCCGTGATACTTGTGGAGTGCGCAGTAGTATAATACGGCCTCTAGCAAAAGCAAGTATCGGACTAACCAATCCTTCCCCTTCCTTCCGCGATCTACGTTCGGGCCTGGCCGGCGCTGGTGTTGAAAAAAACTTTAGGATTACCAGGAGTTAAGTTGCACATGGAAAGATGATTTCGCTACTCCCAAGCATAATTATCTACTGATTGATTCCCTGTGCAACTTCAACTAGTCCAGATCGGTAACAGAGTAGCAGCCCAGGGGTGGTCGCACAAGCTCAAGCTCAAAATTGTCTACACCACCATACGATCTTTTGATAATAACTATAATTTCCAGTTATTTCAAAACAATATATCACAGCTACAGTAATGCCGTGTCAAATAAACGTTTAAAAAAAACAGCTACAGTAAAGCAGCACTACCAGTTAGCCACTTACTAATATTTTTTTAAATTTTCTCAAAAACTTTGGAGAGTACTAAATTACACAGCCACATACAATTCACATCTTTTACTTATATTCACAAACAGGCAATGTAAAGCCCCAACGACCCTATTCTCACAGTCACGTCACTCAGTGACTAGAATTTTCATCTAGTCGCTAGGTGACGTGACTGTGAGAATACGGCCCGATGTCTTAATTCCAAATCGTTACAATTTTTTTTAAATAACAATAAAATGAAAAACGACGGTATAAAACTGATAATGAAAAAATCAGCCGAAGTTAACGGGTTCGTTGGTTCTGGAAAATCGTAGACTCAAAGTTTGGCGAGAAGGTCGGTTTGTAGGCCAATAATGGCTCCATGCATATTATAAGCAGGGCATCGAAATGGTTGTTACGCGTTGTTTGAGGTGCGACATTTATGCTAATCTGTTGCAAGATAGCTGGGTAATCAGCTAAAATGAATCAGCTGACACCGGCCTTCGTAAGTGGGCAGATGGACAGGACGAAGCACAAAACGTTAAAAGTATCGTTGCACGGACTCAATTCTCTCAAGACCATTGTTATAGTTTGGGCTTCAAACTTCACAAAAATACTCCAGGGTTTTTCGCGACAAAGAGCACTTCAGCGAATTGAGACAATAAATATCCGAAACATTTTTGTCTATCCTGAAGAAGAATCCCAGCATTCGAGATGCTTTGCTAACTATATAGTAAAAGTGCTGCTTAAACGTAAGTTGCGAATCTAACATCACTTCTAGATCCTTCACATGACACATGACGTTCAATTTCAGTATCCAGTAGACGGTAGTTAAAACAAACCAGGTATTCTTTCGTGAGAATGATATCGCCGAGCACTTTTTCGGATTTCCACAAATACGGCTCGTGCTACACCAATCAGCGAAGGTATCAAACTGTTGTTGGAGTAATCTACAATCTTCAGTAGAGCGGACAAGAAGAAACACATTGAGATCGTCTGCGAAGGACAGGCGAGGGGTCTTCAGAGCTAGATGAACGTCGTTGAAGTAAAGCACTAACATCAGCGGTCCCAAGTGACTTCCCTGGAGTACTCCTGACGAGAAATAAATGTGGGTGCCCGACAATCTCCAATAACAACCACTATTTCTCGATCTGTAGGGTAGGATCGAAACAACTGCAACAAACTATCGTTGATTCCAAATCTCTCCATTTTAGCGACTGTTACATCACGGTTTGGTATGTCAAAAGCGGCAGATATGTCTGTGTAGATAACATTGGTTTGAGTGTGACTAACCATATTCTCTGGTATGGAGGATGTTAGACCTAGCAGGTTAGACGCAGTTGAACGCCCAGATGCGAAGCCATGTTGATCGTCACTTTGGTACTACTTGTAGTGAGCCTGAAGAGGTTTCATAATCACCAGCTCGAACAACTTCGGGAAAGCATTCAATGAGGTAATTCCACGGTAATTATTGACGTCTCGCTTGTTTTTCTTTTTATGCACTGGGAACATGTTCACAGACTTCCAGAAGGATGGAAAAATATCACTGGCAATAAAAGATGTCCCACACAAAATTGCATCACGGAAAATAACGCTGTAGAAAGTAATCCACTGGGTATTTTCTCTTGAAAATTTGGGTAGAAGTAGTTTAGATTGTATTGATTACACTGTATTTTTATCACTGCAGTTTTACGAAAATTAGAAAAAATAGCGTCACCCAAAAAGTAACGCAGTCAACGGTGAGTCGTGTGATTGAATGTTACTACTAAACTGTGAGCATCGAACGGAAGGAGAAATGCGGTCAAAATGGATGTTATATTAGTGATCAGGATCACAAGCGTGTAGTGAAAGCGTTTAGGCGAAATCGCAAAGCTTCGGCCAGGGATGTGGCCAAAAAGTTGAATCTGTTTAAGTTCACAGAGCCAAGGACCGGGAGGGACTGCATACGTACAATGAGCAGAAAGTTCAAAATCGAGACTATCGGCAAAATACGATAGGAAAGTCACGGACCCGAAAATTGTGCACCCAGACTCTGACAAAGCCTCATTGTCTCATCACGGATGGTAAGACTTACGTCAAGGCGGACTTCCGGTAGCTTCCGGGGCTACTGTTTTTCACCGACCAGCGTAAGGTTGATGTTCCGGAGAAAGTAAGGAAGCAGAAACTTTCAAAATTTGCCAATAAATACATGATTTGACAAGCGATCTGCTCATGTGGCAAACGGAGTGCGACGATCGTGACTACTGGGACCGTAAACGAAGAGATCTACTCAAGGAGTATCTATCGAACCGTCTGCTTCTTCTGTTGAAGCAACACGAGGGCCCTACGACCTTCTAGCCGAATCTAGCTTCGTGCCACTATTCAAATGTTGTCCTGGAGTGGACCGAAGCCAACGGGGTCACTTTTGTACCCACGGACGTGAGCCCCCCTCCCCTCAACGCACCGGAACTAAGGCCCATCGAAAAATACTGAGCGATTATGAAGCAGGTACTACGATGTCATCTAAGGAAGACACGAATAAAAAGTTGGTTTCCGCACAGAAGAAGCTGCAGCTAGATGTTGTACAGAACCTAATGAGTGGAGTTAAGCGTAAGGTGGGAGCGTACGGTTATTGTATTGAAGTTGAATGACATAAATATGCCTAAATACTACTAATTGGTTATATTTTATTGTCTGGAAGTTTGAAAAGTATCGGTCTACTAGGTAATACAGCGTTTTTCAGCGATGCAATTTGATACCCTTTCGATGCTCTAAAGATGTGAAGAAGCGTAGTCACTAAAACGTCGATGTGCCTTTTCCAAAGTACAGAAGAGCGTCCGAATGGAAAAAAGGTTTGAGCCTAGAACAAGCTCTGGTAATAATCATTTCATTGACATGGGCAGCGCTTAGAGTTTGACTCATGACCGAAACTTGACTAACAGCGAGTTCAAGCCTCATCGGTGAACACATTCGCGAATTTCTCCGAAAAAAGTCTGCACGTATCTTGGAATGTTGTAGTTATGCTGCCATGGAAGGTCATAGACGACGGCAGTCCGGATTCCATGCGCTGCTCATTCACATATTTCCAGAAACGTTCAGGGTGCGACTAGAGATTACGCTGAATGTTTTGCTGATATCGAAAGAAACAATCTTGACTAGCTCATTTACAAGCCTGGTTAGGACTCGCGTAATAGTTTCTACGTGGGATTATGCGATACTTAGTAAACCTCCGCAGAGCAGCCCTCTGTATGGACTTCAGCGGTCGCATCGTGCTTGTTTGCTAAAGAGGGCTGGTTTGTTGATGATGAATTTTCTTCGGGACGTGTCTGTCAATAACATAACCCAACACTTTGAAAAATGTTAAAACTGTGGTATCAACATATTCGGGATCCAGAATATTTAGCCAATCGAGAGTGGAGAAAAGATACTGCGATGATCAGCTTTATGGAAGTCGTATGACTCGAGGACCAGAGAAACGTTGTAATCGTGCGCAAAGGCGCGATCGATCGTAGCGATCAATGGAGGATGATGTACTACTGGCTTCAGAGGCATCCATCACTACATTACCCATGATCGCATATTTGTCCTATTTTCTATGGGATTTCTTATCTTTATGGGACTAACTAGCGATCATAGGCAGTACAGATGTAGCAGAAACCCGATCGCTGACAAAACAAAGATCAAGGTGGCGGTTATTCTCGTTGGCAATATGACTAATTTGTAGCAACGTGCCTGAGTTGTAGTTTTCAAGAAGCCTTGCTACTCCTGAGTGAAGAACGGAGTGATCGGAATCCCTGCGAAAAAATCTATTACGGTAAGATTTCCGCGAAATGCTGGGGAGATTGAAATCTACTATTACGATGATCTCATGAGCCGATTTCGCATCAGTCTATTCTCAACCACCAAAGGCATCAGTGACAACACCAACGTGCTCTCTGCTGCTACCCAAGCCTGCGCAAACAGTTGCTGTTTTCTTGTGTGCATTGTCTGAAGAACAAAGGAAACCGTTACTATTATTCTTGTGTGGTGATCTTACTAAGATGACTGAGTCTTATCAACAAAATGTTATTCTTCGGCTTAACACGGTGGCCATTGACTTCCAGTCTTTCCGCGTAACACCGAGTACCCGTGATGTGGAACATTTGCTGGAAGTGAAAATGCAGCTTCGGTTGCGAAAGCCGCGTCAAGTACAATAAACTCAACAGCTAATATCATCAGTAAGGGAGCTACTAGTCAGTCTTTGAGGGACGGTTCACACTCGTGACCCGAAAGGGAAAGCAGTTAGGAAGAACACCTGATCGCCAACATCAAGGCAGTAACCCTGATGATGATCCGGAAATGTGCTACGACGACAGAGATATGTAAGACCCCCATGATACAGTTGGTGTAGATGCAAATATTTTCCCGACGCGAAAACGGATCTCTGCGCCCAATAGCAAGTCGCGCGTATGGGATCGAATACTCTCAGTATTATTCGTTTTATATCTTCTATTTTTACATCATGTAAGTCTTCTCGACAACTCGCGCCTTCAAGCTACTAATAGAACCTGAAGTAGATTTCTGGTTATTTCTAGGGTATAACGAAAAACCTTATATCCAGTACCGAACACCTAACCGGAAAGTTTGTCATCATTTAACAAATTTTGACGAGGACGATGATATCAAAACTATTATCGGAGACTGCAAGGCGATATCCCTCAACTATTGAGTTGATACCACCAGCGTAAAATTTCACGTGGAATTTTACGCGGGAGAATTTTCTTTTAATGACCCAATTGGCCAATTAGAGGTATTAAATAAACAAGTAACAAGACGGTTTCTTTTCGGGTCGATTAGTTAGGACCAATCTGCATGCGGATTTGCATTGAATGAAGCTCGACTAACACATGATTAGGGCTTATAAGTCAGCTGTCAAAATACACTTTATATAAAAAAATACAATTTCCACTGAGGGCTGGCATAGCGTAGTTGGTAAATCTATTGCCTTGTAAGCAGCTCATTTGGAATCGATTTCTAACCCCGCACATAGGGTTAGAAATCTTTCTAAAGACATTTTTCTAACCCGAAAAAAGAGGCGAATGACCCTATGGTAAAACGATCTATAATCAAAAAAGTACGAACTTTCCCTCGTCATGCACGTCCTGACAGGAAACTTTTCTTTTTCGTATACTGCTATGATATTCAGCGACTTGCTTGTTGACATCTTGTTCGGAAATTCTGCTCAAAGTGTACTTTAACAGATGTCTTTACTGCTCATGATCGCATATTCGTCCCGTTTTCTACGGGATTCCCTATCATTAAGGGGCTGATTTGCGATCATGGGCAGTTTAATCCCCTAGTCATACTGTACTAGCTGTGACAAAAAATGAAGAAAGCGCAGTATACCATCAAGACCCATCGCGTGATGCATCTGCTACAAGTTACATGCTAATTTGAAAGCTTTTAAGTAAGTTAGATTACTTGCACCGCCATCTATACGTGACTGTTTCATATTGGTTGGCCAAACCAAAAGCTATATAGAGTTTTTGCTGATTCAATGTTTTAAGCTGTTTACTTACCGCTTTGCGCTTGTCTGCCTCAGATACTGCTGAATTAGAGCGATGCCTGAACAGATCCATCACCTTTGTCATTGGAGACTTGCCGGCGTCAGCTCGACGTACGGCCGTCACCGTGTGGTAGTACTGAAATATGAACAACATATTAAAATCGTTTGTTATTTGAGGAATGTGGCAGGGCACGGGATGCGTAATTTAAATTTTAATGCATTATATTTATTTTTCGGTTAATATTTATTTGTTAATTGGTATTTTAGAATAAGTAACTGAAAGACTTATTTACTTCCAGTGGACAAAGTTAATCTGACTCACAGTTTTTACATGTAAAACTTGTACGCAATCTTGTACGCATGCGTAATTGCATGGTGTTCCAACCTATACGACCTTATACCTAGACCTTCGTAGAAAAAATCCAATGAAGCAAACGCAAAACCATTATCGGTAATAACATTTCAGTTACTTCTTTACACTTTAAAATTATTTACGTTGCGATGGCCCAAAATTCAGCACAACAAAAGATTTTTCGGTCGTTTTTTGACACTGCTCAGTGCAGCTGTGACCAGAATGAACTATAACTTCAACTTGGCTTAAAAGTGAGCTACGACCGAGTCTAGTATGTACTACAAATAACAGATGGCAACACTGCATAGGAACGAAAATATCGAGCTGTCCCAACCTATACAGCATCCAAACTTATACGACATTGGCATTGCACTGACCGTCCAACTAGAGCTGGTGTTGCTACTGATTTCGTTCATGAAAAACCAGCGCATCGTAAGATTTTTTACTTTCTCTTAGACAGTTTCATAATATTTTAGAACTTTCTAAGCCATCCTAACACATGGATACGAGAGATGGGCAAACTGTTTTAGGGACTATGCACAAATGACGTGGCTTTTTTTCGGCGATTTTCGACCCCTCCCTCCCCCTTGTAGCATTTGGTCACGAAATTCTAACCTCCCCCTTGTAAATAATGTGGCATTTTTATGACCGCCCCCCTCGCAACGCTGCTGACCGATAAAAAAATCAATTGTTTCGTATAATTCTTTTAAATATATGTCCTTACAAAATTTTTGAGGGCTTTTATCCAAATTTTCGTTATAACAGCAAATTGCATACAACATGAATCCATTTCATGACAAAAATCGTGTTGATAGGTATGTTTTGAATTTTATATGTCATGGAGTACGAAGAGAAGTTGTCTCAGATCACAATCCTGCAGTTTTGATTCTAAAAAGCGAATGTTAATCTACCCGATCAGAAGGGCATAACTGATTTATAACACCTAGAGTTTTTTCCCGATCAGAAGGGCATAACACCTGGAGTTATTTATTTCAAAAATATTTTGAAACAGAACCTGTTATAAATCCGGCTGGTTAGTTGTTAAAATAACATAAAATAAAACAAAAAACTGGCTAATGATAACAAAATTGTAACTAAATTTGATATGATTTTATCAAAGTTAAAACTAAATGAGATATAATTTTTTTCCAAAAGTAGAAACGTCCTCTGTGAGAGAACTATATTAGATATAATCATCTAATGACAGTGACCTAGTAACAAACGATCAATTCATAAATTGATCGATTCATAATAGATTGTGTTATAATATTGATAGTATAGAAAACTGTTCGCAATCCATTTTCCATTCCGTTATCTGAATATAACTCCAGTTGGTATAAATATCAACCATAGTTATAATAGTGTTATTGTTTTGTTATACTCTTCTGATCGGGTATGTTACTAAATTTTGAATCAGAAGAGAAAATTTAACTCAGCAGCCAAACTAAATCTACTAAGCAGGAAGATAAATCTTTCTTATTCGTCTCCTGTAAATTTTCTTTTAGGCGGAGAAAATTCGTATCTCATAAATTTTAATCTAGGGGTGTTTGATACGTCGTACAACTACTGATCCTACCCTCCCCCTTGTCAAACTTCGGCACAAAATTGGTATATCCCCCCTACCCTCTAAAATGCTACGTCATTTATGCATAGTCCCTTAGTTTAGAGATCAAATATCGTGTACGATTTACTCACAAGTGTCGACTCTTGATCGATTCAGTGACCTATTTGTGAAGATTAAAGAAATATCTCTTTGATTTGGATTTGGAGTTTTTTGTTCCATATATAGTAATAATGTGTTAATCGTGGCTTTTATGCTTATAATATTCATGATAACAGTAAGCTACGCAACTAACTCCATTTCCAGCATCGTGATGAGATCGGAATGATCAGAGCTCAGAAACATTGATATCCCCAAGTGAGCTCGAAAGAGCACCGAGATGCAATTTATGTCCGCCGCGCTAATGGGAATGCTTCAGTTGGATAACTCGTCCTTCACACGTTCGGTTCAGCGCATTCATTCAGTTATTGTCCGTTCAAATTACGCTTCCGATTTAAAACTGAATTTTATGTCTGTGCTGGCTGGGATTACGAGCAAAAATGATGTACATAGATTCCGCAATCCACTTATGCTCAACAATATGAAAGATGCCATCTTCTGTCTTCAATATGTCCACATAGGGTAATGAAGCTATTTTCATTTTTTTTTTCTATTATCACCCTACCTATTTGAAGCCGTTGGTTAGAGAAGCGTCTGTCATCTTTGTTCAACGCAGTGGCTCAATTGGTATGGTGTTTGTTGCGCTCAAACACGAGCATTTTACCATTTTCCGACCATATGTGTTATTACATTGATTCTTGAGAACGAAGCTAAAATGTTGATATTTGAATGGATGGCGTCCAAAAGGAGCTAGCTCACATTTTTTTCTGGAATCGACATTTTTGCTATCACAAATGCTAAGTAATCCTGCCATTTAAGAAGTTTGAAAACAATTTTTAGATGTTTTGCTGAGCAGTCAAAGTTGTGCATGGAGGTAACCCCAGTACTAGCTGACGTCCAAAAGCTGAGTGTTATGGAAATTCAAGTTTTCTAGTTCGTTTTCCGAAATTTTAAGAAAAAGTAGTCTATTGATCAGCAAATTTTATGTGTAGCTCACATATCGGTGAACACGATATAATACTGTTGTTTCGGCAGAGCGCTTTTTATAGGCGTCCCCTAAACTCAACACAGTCGGCCACGCAATATGTCAAATACTTTCATCTGTGATATAATGAACCCTAAAATACGCATTGAATAAATTTTCAATTTCGTCAGTCCATTTCAGCCACCGTCGGCGGCCGATGGTATACAGCGGTTCATTGTTTTATTCCTGTTATCACCGTTCGTGTGTGTCGATAATAAGAGCTAATTTATTGGGTCCCATCGCCAGACCCATCAACTGTTTTTAATTGGGATGCATTGTACGTTGACGTTTCGGCCCAAAACAGTCGTTCCTGAAGGTGAGGGTCGCTCACACACTTGCTATGTATGGGTATTTTCTAATTTCTTCTTCTTCTTGGCACCTAGCGCTTTATTTGGTTGAAGCATACTATTTCGGAATTCAGTCGCTAGAGCGGCGCTATTATCAACTTTTTAATAAAGCTAGATAGAAATGTAGTGTTTTCGAGAAAGTTGTAGGTCCAATTAATTAAAACATATATTCTGAAGATGCAAACTTAGTAAGTCCTGTATTTTTCGAGATAGGGATGGTTTTAGTTAAAACATTAACACCATCTTTCTATCTCGTTGCATTAAAAAGTTGATAACAGCGACTGAATTCCGAACTAATATGAAATGATCAAATAAAGCGCTAGATGTCACACAACAACTTTTCCAAAGACACCATAACTCTAAAACGAAAGATAGGAAAGGACGTGTGAATTGTGGGTTAGCTCCTTTTGGACGTTAGGTGCCCGCGGGGTTACTCGCCGGATTACGAAAATGCTCGTTAATTGAAAAGTAGCACATGTAATGATCTTTTTTTCTAGACAACATGAGTCAATGAACTACTAATAAAAACGTGTATTTTTACAATAAAAACAATGCTAATTTGGAAATGGGGAATTTTTTTCCATTTCCCGTTAAAAATGCATAATGTGGGTTAGCCCCTTTTGGACGCCAGCCATTCATTTATGTATACGTATTCCATCGATTATAGACCGTGTAATTAATGAAATTGTGAAGTACCCCTTCAAATAAGTCCAAAATCATTTGACAAACATAAACTGAGATCAAAATAAGATTTCAGTTTGATTCTGACATCAAAATTCTTGATGCTTACTGTAATCATCAAGTTCCACTTTGCTCGGTTATCCTATCTGTGACCCTGAATAAACAAATGTATTCACATATACCACATCGCAATTATTAGCATTTGGTGATATAAACCTGTGCACTGGTAGCTGGATAAATACTAAGATATGCCAATTTATATTTCTAGGTCAGGGATAATAAGTCCAAAAGATGCAATAAATAACTCTGGCCGAAGTTCGACCCCAGTTAGATCGGATGTTAAGTTGATAAGAGCAGATACTACATTTTGATCTTACCCTTTAGGCCGTGAAGCGATTCGACCCGGTTACTCCTGTGTGTGCTGCTTAAAATGATAGTGCTTACCAGTCTTGCTACCTGGTACATCCCAAAAGTATGAGAAATAACTTCTAAATTAATTTTCAAAGATGGTGCTCAAGTTATGAAGATGTCAAGAGTTTTAGGCCCATCAGCATAGGCTGTTTTCTGCTAAAGGCATTCAAAGGGGATAGTTGATCATCGAAACGTGAGCTTCATAATATTCACTCTGCTTCATGATGTTGTTTACAACGTCGAAAAAGCATTATCGATTAAGCGATGTAGCTTAGGTGTAGTCTTAGGTACTGATACATTCGACAATATGTCCTTTCAGCCTTTTGTGGAAGCGACACGTGGTCACGGAGTGCCTACGTATATCTCGGATTGAATGAAACAACCGTAATCTTTACCCATCACTGCGACAGGCGGAGATAAGGAAGTTGAGTGCTTGCGGTTGCCCTCGAGGTGGCATTTTGTCGCCTCTCCTATGGAACCTCGTTACCGACGGGTTGTTGAGGTAACTCAATAAGGGGCCATACACTAATTACGTAAGGGAATATGGGGGGAGGGGGAGTTTCAAAATATCTTACGAATTTTTATCTAAGGGGGAGGGAAGGTTTGACCTTTCTTACGTAATATCATAAAACAAGTATGAAAAATGAAATCAATAAGAAAAATATTTTCATAAGAAAAGGGAACTATTTCTTATTTCTGCCATGAACATGTATATTACACAAAACGAGCATATATTGTACTTCATGGTCAATGAAGGGCGGATCTCTAATTAAAGCATTTTCCGGCAGAATATGATTAAATTAGTTATGGAATTTTGTTGATTGTTAGCAGCGTGAGGAGCGACTTAATTGTGATGATGTTGGCAGTTACAACAATTTCTTAACTCTTGAAGGTATATTATTCTGTTCAGGAACTGGAGTCACAATATGCCTTACAAGTTAGAAAGTGTTGATACCGTGTTATTAGGCCAACATCCTTTTTTCAAATTTTCGCTTCCGCAAGGTATCCGGAAAATGTTCTGTCATGCGATTGTCAAAGATCTTGTAGACCGAATATTTCCAGAGTGTGAGCTGTATTTGACTTTAAGAAAATTCGTAGATGGCTATGTCGGAGCTACGCGTACGATAAGCGTCACAGTTGGAACTCAGAATTAATTCTTACCAGAAGAGGTTTTACATCACAAGGAACTATTTCCGAATATAGCGAAACAGACTATGTGGACCAAATCGGAGTTTCTGAATATCTCCCAGCAGTTATTCTGAAATTTCTACTGGGCAAAATTAAAATGCTAATAAAATTACTGCTGATGATTACAGTTGAATGCTTTATATATGCTTTTTTAATTACGAAAATCATGATAAGATCTTACGTAGGGGGAGGGGGAGTTCACCAAAATCTTACGAACTCTTATCAGGGGGGGGAGGGGAGGTTGAAAAGTTCTAAAAAAGCCTTACGTAATTAGTGCATGGCCCCTAAGCTTGGATTTCCAATCTAAGCGTTTTTTAATGCAACAGGCGTTAAGAGTTCTCGAACATTAGTCGACAAATTAAATTATCGATTAATCCAAACAAAATTTTAATGCAAAGGATACCTAGGTCTTGTACGCTTTCTTCATTCTGACGTCTGTGTTAGCAGGCCAGTTCGATTTTGAATCTAATTTAACTCGAATGTACTAAACTTGATCCGCCCATCGTAGCTCAAAGTCAAAGAACTGCAGTTTTTGCAGTTCTTGGACTTTGAACTACGATGGGCGGATCAAGTCTAGTACATTCGAGTTAAATTAGATTCAAAATCGAACTGGCCTGCTAACATAGACGTCAGAATGAAGAAAGCGTACAAGACCTTCGACCAGTGCAAACGATATTTTGAGAAAAGGTGGGATCTCAAACCCAAATACATCTATTAGACAAATGCACGTTTAATACTGTCTTATCAGTGCCTTGTATGGTGGCAGAAGAAGGAGGAACGATTCAGTCGAAATTTAGCCAGGGGCTTATGGCGATGACTGTTGCATTAACTATAACCCCGATTGCTACTCTTGAAGCTTTTCTATATATCTAACCTCTACAAATGCATATGCATAAAGAAGCACTATTATATGCATATGGACTGCAGGTTACAAGTCTTTGGAGGAACTTGGCTGATCTTGCTACGATGCCTGTAATCGCAAGTCAGTTCCATGGAACAGAAATGCAAATTTAGGCAGTACAAATCATAAAGGAAATTCGCGCGACTATGTGTGGGGTACAATCGGCGCTTCAACAAAGCTTGCCGGATGAGCTGCTAAATTCCTCTTCGAGAATCAGGTTGCAATTGGATAACTCCGATAAGTAATCGCATTAATCCAAATAAAGTCCAATTTCAATCGACGATGTTCTGATCGTCCGAACATTCCGGTGAAACTGGAAACTAAGGGCCAGCAGAATTGACCAGGCCAGGCAAAGAGGTTACCTTCTTTAATTCTGAACATGCCTTGCATATTTCGACGTGACGGAAAACGAATCAGATCCTTTCTTGGGCGTCATCCGGGCACTACAATCTGCCAACCAACGATGCCACAATTAAATACAACAACATACAACGGTTGTGGAAAAGTGTGCTTAGCTTCCATATCTCAGCTGCACGTAGACTGCGGAGACTATTGCCCAGTGCCAGAAGAATACCTCCAGCCCTACATTCGATGTTTTTTCACTGTTTTATTTGCATTTCAACGGGACATTGCATCAATTAACGTAAGCACGTCTACAAAGGATTGGTTGAACCAAACGAAGATACTCAAGTGACATGCTCTTCTTCGGAACCTTAACGCAATATAAATTATTTGGAAAATGTTGGTTCGCGATGTACATGACTACCCATAGCAGTGTGGGACAGTCACAGAGTTCAAGGCAGCGATCAAGTCGGCATTGGACACCACCGAGTAATTTCAAAAAAATTAACAATTCAATGATGAATTGAATAAAATTCTGTTTTAATCCACCTAGTGGTGCAATTGTGCCTTTCTCATTTGTCCAAACTACGATTCCATGGCTGGTTATGTTCAATACAATGATGGAAATGTATATTACATATTCAGTAAAATTTACACATACATACAATGGATCGACAGCCAAAATCTTGAGATACTATGTGTCGACAATGAAACATCGATTGAAACCAGCGGCGGATCAAGGAGAAAGATCTGGGGGGTCCGGACACTACCGAAAATTTTCAACTTGTTAAGAAATTTTAAACTAGTTTTAATTTTAAAGTAGCCTCCTACCTAAGTCTTTGTAGGTCAAAACGTTTGTATGGGAATTTGCTGTGTGGTCGCACTCTTCAACCCGTAACTCCGGAGCCGGAAGTCCAATCAATAACAAATTCAATAACGATGGGATGATTGTACCTTTCATTTGAGACTAAGTTTGTGCAAATCGGTCCAGCCATCTCTGAGAAACAGAGGTGACATTTTTTTACATACAGACATACACACACATACATACACACATACATTTTCCCATCTCGACGAACTGAGTCGAATGGCATGACACTCGGCCCTCCGGGCTGGGATTAGGTTGACGATTTTTAGAATGAATGAAAATGAATCTATATGAAAAAGGCAAAACGGTATTAAAAAAAGACGGACATTTCATTAATTACTAATCTGCCCAAGTCAGTCCCATGTTCTATGGGATTCCATATCTACATGGGACTGACTTGCGATTATAGGCAGTAATGCTATTTTTTTAATTCTGCTCAAAAATTTGATTAGAGTAAGCAGCTCAAACCAAATCTGAAGAATGCAACCAACGAATCCGTTGGAACTGGCTATCTGGGATTAAAATGTAGTATTCGCATATATGTACGATAACATATCTACCGGTTCAATGTGTCTAAAAATGCTTACCTGTGCGTCACTGCCGGCATGCGGATGAGCAGATCCGTCCCGTACTTTTGCACTCACGCTCGCCGGCTGCGTCGTTGTTGCGCCGGTATGGTGACTGTGGCGACCTCCGACGTGTAATGCCGCCTTCATACTGTTCATGATACCACCGGAACCACCAATGGTGCCACTTCCACTGCTACTCTCCTTATCAGAGCCCGATTTACTAGAATCATCTTTCTTCTTCTTCGAATCCGACCCTTTACGGGTGCGGAACACGTCGAAAATCGTTGGGCGACGATTTGGACTAGCAATACCTACAAGATTAGTAACGATTAGAGCTAAACGATTCAAAGGCCATAGGCTGTGCAACGAAACGTTTCCTTACCGTGAACGGTGGACTGATTGAGCACCGGAACATCCTCACCACTACGCCGCCTTTCCAGCGAACCCGAGCGTCCGCTTACTCGTTCAGTGCTACGGGATATGCTTTCGTGTTTGCGATTTAGCTTCTCCAATTTAGCTGCCTCCCGTTCCAAACGGCGGGCAGTTTCACGTTCAATTTTCTTCTGCTCCTTTTCCTGCTTCTTGGCTTCCCGTTCGCTCTTTTTCTGACGTTTTGATGACCGGGCCGAATCGCTTTCGCCGGGAGCTGTCGAGGGACGCTGGAACTTGCTGCCGCCATCGGTGGAATCCTGGGAAAACAGCCAAAACAATGAAAGATTATCATATCAAAAGCATTAGCGTCACGCCGAGATTGATTGCATGCGCCAAATTTTTAGGTTCGAGATAAATTCGATTATTTTTAATGGGCCAATGATAGTAGAGGAGATACTCTTCTATCGTTGTTGTCATGTGATAGTGGCGATGACGTTTTATTTTTGATAACGTGAGGTAGGGACCAATAAGTATATATTGTGCTGTGCTCATATTTTAAACATTTTTTTTTAATTTTTGAATTCAAGCGCTAGAAAAAAATTACCAAAATAATAAGTATTATATCTATTTGTAAGTTTATTCAGAATTATTTTCTTAAATCAAAGCTAGATTTTCGAAAAACTGTCTTCAACGTTTTTTTTAATTTAATAATAATTAACTGGACTATAACGTTCAAAACAAACCTCTAATCACCACAGGAAAGCGGAAATCAATTATTCAATAAAAAAAGGAATCGTTATCTCAATAGGTTTCGAACAATAGGAGCTGTCGACAGGAATGTTATTTATATTTATCAATGAAACACGATTATACCGCTTTCATTGCGTACGTTAAGCTTAAAAATATCTCACACTGATAAGCACTCCACAAAAAATTAGTTCCTTAGAAAACGTCCGTATGGAATCTGCTTTATTATGCTCGCTTCCTTCCATCGACAGAGATCCTAAGTTGTACTTGCATTTATTTCGAGGAAGAAAGCATGATGGAATATTCCAAGTTCTACAAAAAATATTTTTGCGAGAGATCTAAATATTTGAACTGAAGAGTAGATTGTTCTGTATGATTGAACCGAGATTTTTTTTTAAAAACCGGTCATCTTTGAAAGTAAAAAATACAAAATATATCCTATAAAGTCCCAATAATGGTTAATTTAAATTGTCAAAGACAATGAGACGAGTTTAAAAGATGCCGGCGGGCGATAGGCTTTTGCACCTTTGTTCTAAACTGTTTACCGTAAAAATAATGTGGGGTTCAATGAACACCACCTTATTGAATTAAACGCGAATCTCTTCTTGTTTCTAATTTAAACTTAATAAAACAAATATATTCAGCAATTTAACCATATTCTGAATGTGCTCGATTGACGGTTGATTGATTTTATGAAGGTTTAGTAAATGGTAGAAAAAAATTCTTTTTTGTTTGCGAAGATAATTGATTTTTCAAGACTTCCCGTGTACTTTTTCAAATAGACGTATCTAACAAATAGAGACGACTCATAATGTTTACTTTCTCTTCTGTTAATACTACGGTATATACTTTAATATAAACTCTAAACAAAAGATGCTAGCCAAAATCGCCGGCTTTCGATATGTACTATGAAGTTGGTTAATTCTTCTATTTCAAAAAGTACTAGAAATATATCGATTGAGCACCGTGAGCTACAATAATGCAAAATTTTTAGTTTTAAATTCCCATTTTGTTAGCTCTAAATCCCAATTTTTTATATCGGTTGTAGAGGCTTGTTCACTATCAGAATGCTAGAGGCATGCGAACTAAAACGAACATTTATTCCACTCTCTTACAAATTGTGAGTATGACATCGCGGTACTATCTGAAACATGGTTGTGACCCGACTTTTGCAATTTCGACCTATCCGCGAACTATATAATTTTTTAATGTGGTCGTAGTTCCACTACCAGATATTTAAGCCGTGGGAGTGGCGTTCTAGTTGCTATAACAGCTTATCTACGATGTATCTCAGTTTCTGTTGCAGGATGTGACCAAGTGGAACAAGTAATTGTGCAAGTTCTTGATGTCCTGAAGAATGTAGATACCTCAAAAAGCGCATTATTAACTGATTAGAAAAATAAATGGGAGTATTTGGATCAAAAGTTCGAAACTATCCGGATTATAATGAGAATGATCTTAGAAACCACTATTTAGAAGAATGGGATAAAAATTAAGTTGAATACATGCAAAAACTAGTGGTCAGCATTCCAATACGATTGAAAACTTTAATTACAAACAAAAGCTACCACATTGAATATTTATTATAGAAATTTCAGTTGATTTTTGAAAAAATATGTGTTCTGTACGAATATGAGATTGCGTGTGTATTTGACTATTTTTAGAATTATGATCATTTTTGAAAAAAATAGATTTTATAGTACAAAGATAATTATTGTATCTTCCCTATGCTGTCTAGTAATCTATTTCTACATAAATAAAATGTCTCGTAAACTTATTTTTTACGTGTAAAATGCATATAAGCATAGCGGTGTACAAAATGAGATTCTGTCACTGTATGTTGAAAACAAAAATGTACAGGTTTGTAATCGACAATGGTTAGAATAGCACCATCTCCAGCATAAACGTACAACTATGAATCGGTCTCTACCTATGTAGGAAGGTAAAGCTTCCATAGCATTGGCTCAAGAACTTCCATGTAGGAAATTTCTATATTGGAACATTACACAACTCTGCTTGCATTACTCACAAGTAATCGGCATGACTAAGCCACGAAACAGTTGGCGAGCTCTCGTCTGTGACAGGTCGTTTATTCTTTTTATTCTCATTTTTCTTCCGTACATTCTAACAGAAAAAAGTGCGTTTCCTTATACGATAATATTGCTTTGTCAGCATATCGTAAGCTGATCGTCGGTGATCCATTATACCTGGATAATTTTGTTTAAGTGTACCCCTAGTTAGGGTGATCATATGTCCTGGTTTCCCAGGACATGTCCTGGTTTTACACTGACTGTCCTGGCGTCCTGGGAAGTCAAGGAAAACGCTTGATTTGTCAAGGTTTTTGTCCTGTAAACCTAAAATATTTTTCTTTACTGAGACTTTGCTTTATTTTCTCTGGTTCAGATCGCAGTTATGACCGATCGCAACCATAACTGCGACGTAAGCTCACACACTAAAAAAATCTGAATATTAAAGATGACTCAATTGAGAAATCTGACGCAATTGCATATGACGCAACTTTAAATGTGATCTATTTTTATGTCATAATCGACGCACTCATAATACTCTTTATAATAAATTCAATATTCCGTCATTATAAACAAAAACGATTGTCACACATACTATTTTTAAATGCAGGAAATAAAATTTGGACCCTATGACTAAGTTTTCAGTGTGAGATGCCATAAAATTACACGTCTCGAATCATAAACGCATCAAACGAAGTGTAGCGCGCATTTGTCTCAAAAGTTCTTCAAAGTCCGGCTGTGCTAGGTGATTTTGCAGGTGAAGATAAAAATGCAATTATATTGCAAGTTCTGCGGATTATCCGCTGAAAACGTCGAGTTTTTTATAAAACATGTTCGGTTGCACAAAAAGGAAAAGAAGTTCGAGTGTCCTTTCGACCACTGTCAGGTCATTTTTAAATCGTTTAACTCGTTTGTGCAGCATATTCGGCAACGCCATATTGTCAGAAAAAAATTTGTTGAAATGGAATGTCCAGACCTTTCATGTGCGTTTACGACATCGGAGTTCCAGATAATGACTAAACACGCAACGAAACACATTTTGGAAGGACATCCGGTGTTTTGCCCACTGAAATGTCGTACCGGAAAACCGTTTGCAACGTCCAACGCCATGAGAATACACAATATGTATTTCCATCGAATTGGGAATCTCAAGAAATTCCCCAAACAGGATCTCCCTCTATCAGACAGTACGAGTGCTGAGGCTGCTGTTCAGATTCCGGAAATATCCTTATCCGACTCTGATGAAGAAGATTTACGAAATACTGGCGTAGAAGAAGAAGAAGACGAGAGCGGAAATATGCTCGAAATGAAAAAGAGTTTTGAAATGGTGTTCGGAACGTTGTTGTTAAAGCTGTTATCAAAAAACCATGTCACGGATATGGTCATCCAAGAGATTGTGGATGCTTTGAATGAGGCAATATCGGTGGAAAAAAAAAATTTACGATTAAAATTTAACGGATTTCTGAGTGGAATTGAGCTTCCTTCTAACATTAAACAAGATCTCCTACGCTGTATATGCACAGAGAACTTGTACAGTGACCTTTTCGGCCCCAAAGGAAGGCTTCGTTCAAGTCACACCCGTAAAAAATTCTTCAATTCAAATTTTTCATACGTTCCGCCTGTTCAAGTATCGTTGCAAAGAGACCGTGAGCATAAAATATGTTTCTATTATTATGTTCCCATTTTGGAAACTCTTACTTCGATGCTGAATGACAGTCATATATACAATGCAATATTTCGTGAAAAACTTCCTATACCAAATCACATGACCGATTACACAGACGGCATTAAATACAAGAGCAGTAGTTTCTTCGGTAGAAAAACTTTGAACTTATTTTTCTATCAAGATGCGGCTGAAGTAGTGGTCAATTCTGTTGGGAACGCAACTGGTCGACACAAGCTGGAGTGTTTATATATGGTACTAGGTAATCTGGACCCCCACTTGCGTAATTTAACAGACAATGTGCAATTAGTGTTGTTGTGCAAAACGAAGGATTTCGCTTATTTCGGCACTAACGCTATTTTACGAAGGCTAGTTGAAGATCTAAAAACGCTGGAAGAGTCCGGAATTATTGTCAATGGAGGTGGTTATGAAGAAAGGCTTTATGGTTCCGTATTCATAACCATGAATGATAATCTAGGTGCCCATCAATTAGCAGGCCTTACTGAAAATTTTTCGAAAAGTGCCTATTTCTGTCGCTATTGTTATATTGTCCACAAAACATTTGAAGAAAACTGTTTTATGCTAGCTGAACCTAGAACACCCCAATCAAGTAATAGAGACGTTGATGTGATAACAAACAATCCCTCAGAAGTTCCCTACCATGGAGTTAAAAGATCATGTATCTACAACGAACTTTCATACTTCCATATGTTCCATTATGGATCTGCTCCTTGCATTGCTCATGACCTATTTGAAGGATGGGTAAACAGTGATTTGTTTCTTATATTTAAAAAACTCGTTAAAACAAAAACTATATCCGCTACTTATCTGCAGGCGAAAATTAATAGTATATTCCATCAACTTAAAATCAAAACGAAAATCGCTCTAGAATTCACCAGGAAAAGTAATACTATTAAAGCCAAAGCCTGCGATATATGGCACATCGTTCAGATAATTCCATTCATATTCATTAGCACTGCAGTAGATTACAATAGCCCAGAATTGTCTATGCTACTTCTAATCAAACAAATAACCGATATTATAACATCTCCTGTAATCTCCAAAGAGCACGTACAGCTACTAACAGAACTTATTAGACGATATTTGGAGTTGAGGACACATGAATTTGATATTCCGTTAAAACCAAAGCATCATTTCACAATCCATTATCCACATCTCATTCTATGGCTAGGTCCATTAATGAGCTATTGCACATTGTACTGCGAACGAAAACACTGTTTTTTCAAAAGGGCTTTGCGTAGTACACTCAATTTCAAAAATGTTGTGAAATTCTGCAGTGAAAAGCACCAATATTATCAAGGACTGCTTAATACCAAAAATTACAGATTTGAGCGAAATTTCTTGGTAGAAAAGTATTTAGAGTCATCTGCGTATTTAGCATCTACTATAACGGGTAGATTGAAAGAAATGGGATTACTAAACGATCGGTTTATATATGCAGAAGAAGCTGTCTATTGTGGCCATAACTATAAAAAAGGCCAATTCATATTCCTGAACCAAGATAAGCTCGGTGAAATAATTTACGTTATGAAAATTCAACTGTTAATATTCGATCCACAGTCGAATCATCTTTTCTTTTTCGGCGAAAGACAATCCGTTTCTAAAAATCACGAGAAAGGTTTACTTGTTGTTCAAAAAGAATCGTTAAATACGGAAGTTAAGAATATAACGGAACTAATCGATCGTACACCATTGATCTCTTACACAGAAAGTGATATAGAATATATGTTTATAAAGCACGCGGTACCTTTGTTGAATTAGCCAGCTGAAGATCATGGAATCGATAGTAATATACAAAATTTGTGACTCGTCTCGGCTGCAACGATTTGTCATACCATCATTCGGTACTCTATCAAGTCTACTAGAACAAGGTAATATATCATATGAAATGCTTTCCGGCAATAGCCATTAATTTTATATTAATATACAGGTTCGATTGCGCTACAAAAACACATAACACAGGTGCTGACGGAAAACGATGGATGCCGCATAACAACCGATTTAGTTCTAAATCTGTTTAAGGATAAACTTTTAATGCTTTTAGAAGCAGATGAAATGTGGGTCGCTGTAGATACCTATAACATCACGAGCGATGCAGCGGATATCGAATCGAATAGTAAGTTATATTTCATTATTCCCTTTGTAATGTAGGTAGGTGTCACACACTGTCAAATCATGGACACTTCTTTCGATCTAAATTGTGGAAAATGCTTTTATTTAACCATAATCATAACTAAAAAATGGTTCTTCGAACCATATTTTTTAAGGTTCAGCATGAACTGATATTTCGACCGTATATTTTTTAAACTGCACAAACGAGGTAACAAGACACACTTTTTATTCACATGATTAGGTCTGTCAACAGCTTAAGGAAGGAATCATTTATGAATCGTCACTGTTAGGCCTCTCTGTTTCCGGATAATAATTATTTCGTATCCTTAAGAAATTCATTGATTTTTACCAATTACTCTGCGTAGATTTATTGCTATGTAACGGAATTCTTAGTAAGCGATCAATTTATTTAGTTGACGACCAACAGACTTGGGAATATACTGCAGTTCTACGCATATTTGTCCCACGTGTATATGAAATTCAATAGCACATGAGAGTTATGTGTATGGTGGCAGTATAGAGAACATATTACCATTCACATTTTGCAGATGCTATAATGCCTCGGTGTCGAAATCAACTAAAGCACTCTAATATTAACAGCTCATTTATCGAATTATCGTAATTCTTGATATAATCCAAGGCCAACTCAAATGACGTTTCCCGTTCAACTGCCTGTCTCGATAGTCATGGTCACTCGTACCACGGTCACTTGTATCATCTACGAAATAAATTTAATAAACGGACGCTTTTTACTGTTTTCAACTTGCAGGAATCACGCAAACTTTACACCCTTTCGAAAACCTAAAACTTTGTACAAAGTATCAGTACAAGATATAGAAATATTTTCATTAATACTTCCCGTAATATGTTTAACCAATCTGCATAAATAAAACTCAGTAAGTTCACTAAAGATGCTATATAACTGATTTAACCTTGACATGTTGACAACTTATCAGAATGAATGAATGGTAAACAAAATTGAATGTCTCCAAATTGTTAAAGACGCTTAAAAGAGTTACGCAAAGATCGACTGATAGATCCAAATTCTAGCAAACGTATTGAAATGGTGCTATGTTGCAAATGAAAACCGTTTATTTCTATTTTCGATTATTCCAGGTCGAACCATTTGGAAATCGATTCGCAAAACGTTTCAATAATTTTTCAGTGCATATACAAAAGATTATGCATTCGACTGTCACATTATGATAAGTGCATGTTCGTTTACCATTTTTTAAACTAGAAATATATCTTTACCATACTGTATATCTGAGACTTTTATAAGATGTTTTCTGTGGCGTTTGCAAACGGCAATAGATATGATGATACACCCGGATAGAAATTTACTATAGCATTTACCCTACAAACAGTCATAAAACAATAGATATTATGGTTATTACTGTTTCAACATTGTTCAATGCAGAGTTCTCGCAATAGCTTTACAGGAAAACTTTAGGTAACAATAATTTTACTGTTCAGCGAAAAAATGATACAGTAAATTCACATTAGGTTTTACTATTTCTGAGAAAAAATGTATGATAAAAAATCCATTTTTTAATGTTGAACGAACATCTCCCATTTTCTCTATAAAAGTCGATTTTACATTGAAATTTACTGTATAAATTTACTGTACGAATATTTAAGTGTCTGTTCTGTATTGTAGCATAAAATTGGACTTTACTGCAGATTTCTGTACTGTTATAGTGAAAATCATGGTTTTGTAACTATACTGATTGGATCTGCCGTGTGTCCAACCAGCGAATTTGATTCGGCTGACAGAAGACAGAAATTCTCCAAAGGAGACGTTAGTAGTTCAAATGCATCATATCACATCTCTAATTATTGTCCGTTTGACATAGGATTTTGGAATTCAAATGCTTTTTAATTTGGGAAACGGTCCAACTAGCGGAGGTCCAACTAAAAAGCGGTCCAGTTAAATAGTGACAAACCAACGAATCACGATTGTATTCGGGTAACCTTATATTCGTTTTTGTCTCATGGGTTTTGGATATTTTTCTATTTTAGATGTTTTTTGGGTTTTAGATATTTTTCTATTTTAGGAAAATACCCTAAAATTTTCGAATGGTTTTGCTAAAAAAAAGAAAACAATCTTTGCTAATATTTAGAAGAACGTGTTTCGGGCGTTAAAGTAGACTGTCAAAATTCACTTTGAGAGCCAACTTCGTTTATACCGTGTTCTGTTCAAAGCAAAGCAGTAAACGAGAGGCATCTTTTTACTTCTTTTTACTGCTACTAGCTGGGTTTGGCGAATAACGGTTCGTGCGGAATTTTCTCTAGAAAGAATGCTTCTTCGCTACAAAATAGTAAGTCCACGTTTTTCATTAAATTTCATTCTTTCATATCGTATATAATTGAGACATACACTAGGGGCTGATCACTTGTGATTCATTTTTAGAAAACAGCGAAATAAAAATATAAATTCATAATGTATTTTGCGTTGCGTGTAAGACGTCAAAACCCTACAAACAACTAGCCCTACATTCAAGAAAACGTCGAACAAAGTGGATCAGCGTAGGACGTTTGTTAAACAAAATTAAATGCATTTGATGCAAATTTGTTATACATTCCTAGAGTGATCTGCCCCTAGAATATACATCAATACATTGTATTATGTTGTATGGGTTTGGTTCCTTAAGCTGTTGAGCTTTTTTTTCTTAGGATATATTAAATATAAAAAAACTAGTTTCAGAATTTATTAGCCTATTTCATTTGGAACCTACACTAATTGCACAATAAATCCAAAGAGCACAATCCATATTTTCTTAATATAGTTAGAGTAATTTGAAGTGCTACGGAAGCGATTCCCAAAATGCTAATTTTGAAATCACTTTTTGCCTCTCTTCCTATTCTCTCTGCATTTGCATACATTTTGGTACATTTGCCGTTATTGAAAGTTGCTTCAGGATTTTTAACACGCGTCAGTGGAGCAGAAAACCCAAAGACAATGTTATAAAAATAAAGACACGCGAAGAGAAAAAAGTTCATTTCAAGAATAATTTTTGGAAACAACGTATCTAACAAAAGTAAACAAACTGAGATTATTACTCGCCCGCATTCTAAGTCTCTGAATGTACATACTGACAAACTTTTGTTTCATTATTCAGTAATGCTGTTGAAAAATGCACTTTCGAAATAATAACGAACAAGCAACTGACACACCAACAGTGCATAAATACAGTTTCGTAATTTTAGTTTCGTTAGATTTGGTACTGCTCTAACACCGACTTTATTTTAATTTAATTGGGTTTCGAAACTAAAGCATTAAATTATGCTACAATACCTTTACTAAAATGCTCAATGTAGGCAATGTTTTGATGAGGAGAACAAGAGTGCGCAGTACTTTAATCGTGAACAGTATAGTACAAATCATGTTTGTCTAAGCACCATTGATACACTTTCAGCACATTTTATTTTCAATTCTTTTAATCTTTCCTACAGTAGATCAATCCAAAATACTTATGACAATGAGAGCGCAAATGAGATACTAAAACCGAATAATTAAGAAATAACGAAAGTGTAAGAGTGGTGCTTAGAATAACGTAATTTTTATTTGTCTTCAATACTTAAAATTGATAAACTACAAATGTTTGATAAGATTAGTAATCAAAAACGACGAAACTCAAATAACGGAAATGCGACAAAGATACCAAAACTAACGAAACTAAAATGACGAAACTGTGGTCGTGATACTAATAACATCGTAACTTTATTTTTTCTTCATACCGCTCTTTTGAATGTCCTGATCGCGAATGCTCTTTCCGTTCAATGAAAAATCACCTTAGGATGAGCATTTTGGCTGAATAATTGATGTAAAAATCGGTATGGTTTTTAAATAACATTTTAATTACATCTTCGAGAATGTCACCGTCTTTTCTAGGTTTGGGCCAAATGCGAGTTTCGCTGTTTTCAAAAATTATGCTTGATTTGTCTGCGCGGTTCATTAGGTTCAGGGATGCCAGGTACACAGATTAATCTCTGTTTCACAGATTTTCAATGTTCTGCACAGATTTCTACAGTTTTCTGTTTTAATGCACAGACTAGCACAGATTTTTTAATTTTTGTCTTGAGCAAAAACCAAAAAAAAGTCAGCGCTTCTTGTTTTGAGACAAATTTGTACGTTTTCCTTAACGCAGATTTGCACAAATTTTAAAAAAGGGTTCGCACAGATTTTATGAAATCTCGCGTACTTTTTGAAATGGACCTATGTGCAAAAGAGAGCCTCTCTTTGTTTGCTTTCTCTTTCGATTATCACGACTTAATTATTAATTTTTCCAATAATGTTCCAGTACATATTGGTAGAGTATGATTTCGACTAGCATATTATGCAAAGAGTTAAGCAGCAAACGCAAATGCGACCGTGTTATTAGCGGAAGAGAAAGTAAACAAAGAGAGGCTCTCATTTGCACATAGGACCTTTTCAATAAGTTTGCTTGAAATATGACCTGGCATCCGGGATCAGGTTATTTTGTTTGCTAGTTTTGGCAACCAGGAGTTTTGTGTAAGCAGTACAAACTTCATTTTCGGTGAAATTTTGAATGTGTCGTTCAAGAAGTGCGTTTGATTAAAACTTCACGGTTTTTAGTTGTAGCAGAGACCGCCATTATTTAGATTATTCGCTTTTATTCAGATCTGTCACAGTGAGGCCAGTATCACTCGGACTGTTTTTATGTAAAAGGCAACAATAAAATTAATGTCAGCCTCAGGTATATTGCGGATTCAATCAATATTTGTAGGTTTTCGATGATATTCCATAGGTAGAAGAATGTTGAGCGATTTTCCTTCGGTAGAAAGGGTAGAGCAGAGCAATATTTCTTCAATCACCTCAGACTCCCAGGGTTTATCGTTCTTTTTTGTTGCGTTAATCCTCACAGTGCTATAAAATTTACTATGATAGGTACGGTTCATTATCCAAATGACTGTATGGCTAAACAAAAAATATCAATATTCCTAACTTTTTGCATTTTGCCATTTTCATTATTACATGCCGGATTTTTTTCTTTGCATCTTCTAATGTACTATTGAGCGACAGGAGCACATAAATTGAGATTCAAGGAAATTTCGATTAGTTTGCAGTGTGATCTTTGTAGTATAAGTGCTAATATTCAAAATTTTCTGTGCACACACAAACATGTATGATTAAATTTATTAAATTCAATTTTTTTTTTGAATTTTAGGTACAATCAACGAAGATCATTCAAAATCAATTAAACAAAGGAGTTTTCTCTACGATCAGTCTTTGACCATCAATGCCAATTCAGCTTTGCTTCCTCAAACTCAGCCTACCTCAAACATAACTTCAGTGGTTCCGTTCTCAGTCAACACACTAGATCCAATTCCAGGACCATCGCAGGAGTTAATGGTGCCCGTTCTGGAGGTGGATTTGCATGGCGACTCCATCACAGACACGGACGATGATGACTCATCCCAGGAAAACACCAGAACTACGTTAGTTGTCAAAAATATGACCGGAGAACCGAATGAAGAGTTATTTGTTGAGGATGTTGAGAATTGTAGTCCAAACATTGTCGTTGAACGAGGTCCGCATGAGGTGAAGCTATTGAAAAGTTCCAAAAAATTCGCATCTAGTGAACTAAAGTTTCAAAGTTTCCAAATAAACTGGAACAAAATAAGTGACAATATACATATACGTCTCCAGGATTTGCAAAAGTTTCGTAGCGAGAACCCAAATAAATGTGCACCTCGGTCACTTCAGCTATCAAAAACTGAGTGGAGCGGCATTACATCATCGGTGGTGGATCAACTACGGGCGATTGACACTGAAATTCAAGCTAGCGTTATGGAAAAGGTCGCAAAAGATATTTTTGAAAAGTATCCATGCCTTATCATTTTAGACGACGATGGTTATGATACAGGAATAGGATATGGATGGATTAAACAAAAAATGTTAAATCGAAACTCTTATCTGAACCGATTCAAGAACGAAAGTGACGAGTCGGTACCAACTAAAATAGATGTTCGGCAGAATCGCAATGTACGTGCCGGGACGAATAAAGAATATTGGGAAAAATCGAGCAAAGAGTGTACTAAGTATATCCTATCAACACTTGCACGCAACGAACCTGAATTACTTACACCGGAGTTTTTGAAAGCGTCTCAGTCATATGTTCGATATCTCTTTGACGACGATAAACAACTTAAGGATGTGTTGACAGATTTCCCAGTATTGCGGCGAAAATGCATTTTGAATTATCATTTTGAGTGTGCCACTGGTGCATCAGTTAAATATTTGGAACATTATTTTACGACAAAACGGTCGAAGCTAATCGATTATTCGAAGACCAATCGGAAGTTCACTCATTTGGATACAACAGCTTCGGATGTCGATATATTTAGATTTCTGTGCTCTTTGTTGGGAGAAAAACTAGACGACGTTATAATTTTGAAAGAGGTGAGAGAGTATCTCCTATAACAAAACTAAATTTATAAATATTTATTGTTTAAAATATTTTATAGATTGGAACGAAGATTGATGGTATTTCTACTGATTGCTCTGGACCTGTGCTAGTTGCCATAGGTAGGTCAAGATTGTTTAATAAAAACAGACAAACAGATGTATCAAAAATCAAATACTTATTGTATACTCGCTTCTCTCATACATAACTGAATTTATATAGTAGAGTGTACTTCAGCGATGATTTCTTCAATAATCTTTTGTGGAGGAATTTTAAACAAACTGCAGTAACTAACAATTTTGAAGCACTGTTATATATAAAGATATACATTAAGTATTTACAAGTTTAAATACTAAACTTATCTCTTTTTTTGGTCACGTATGCTTTTTGGTTTACATACTAAGTTTCGCTTTAGCACTTTTGATGAGTCGCACGGACTATGCGATTCTGAAGACTCCTTTTATTCTGATAATTCAGTGTCATCACCTAATATCTAATAAGCAACGTTCATTTAATTTTGATTGTTTATTACATTTCAGATTGTGGAAATGATAAAAAAGTGTACTACGTATTCGCCGAGCAAGTGCGGCTGAGTGAAGGAACGGAAAACGTCATCGAAGCGGTATCTGATCTTCTTTGTGTACATTATGTACATAACTTCATGTACATGCGACAAATATCGAAGTTTTTGGAGTTTATACAGCAATACTTTTTTAAGATTCTACCGATAACAGGATCGAAGTCTAACGCTACCCGCAAGGGACAACAGCAGAGAGTTGTTAAAAAGGTGATCAAGGCTATTTCCGAGTACTGTGCAGATTAAATGATATGAAAGATGTAACAATTAATGAAAAATAAACGATCTTGAAATTACAGTACATACGCATACAGCTTTCGAAAGAAAGGCAAACCTTCTTGATCCATAATTCTACAAAGCTTTGACCCAGTAAATGATGGACCTATTCTGAATTTTGGTGAAAATTCTTCCATTTTCACGAAAATAGATAATAGGTTGATTATTTGTTGGTAAGAAGCTGCGTAGCGAAATAGAGTAAGGATATTTTTATTTTAGGATTGAAAATGCGTCCTACTTCAATTTTACTAGGCAAATGTAATTTCATAGCGTTCTTGTAAATTTACATGTTGCACGTAATTTTACCGTTGGCGTGATGTAAAATTACGTTTTTGAATAATTTGGCGTCTTGTAAAAATAAGGATGAACGTAATAATCGGTCATTTTGTTCGCTCGAATATGTCGGCGTAAGATGACGTAAAATTACAAGAGTTTTTCGAAGTGTGCACTCTCAAGCCAAATTCGACAAACATAGTTTTGTACACTCGAATCCCTCAATTATACCATCCAATTTCTTTATTAATCACTCAACTTTCTTCTCTAACGTAGAAATTGAAAAGATAAAGAACGAGGCGTTCGTACATAGCCTATGAATGACCTGTTTAATCCGTTTTCAAGGAAATTTGGCAGCCGAACGAATCCAATTGGTTCCAGTTGTAGATCAATCTGAGACCACAAATTGAAGACGTTTTGGTGGCTTTGCTTCTGCTAGAGATCTCTTTCCCGTGGCATTTTTTCGTCGTACTGGAAATCCGCGAACATTTTTCCAATCCATGAAAATATCAATAACTATCGTGGAATAACTTCATTGAGTTCTCTCTCTAGCTGGTGATTATGGAACCACTTCAGGGTCAATACTAGCATTAACATGGCTTCACTGGACGCTAAACAGCTATTAACCTGCCGAGTCTAACATCCTACTTAACAGGGAGTATGGAAGGTCGCGTTCAAACTGATATTATTTACACCAACCTACCCGCTATTTTTCATATAACAATTGAAAAATGGAGAAATTTGTAGTCACTTTGCTCTCAGATCGAGAAATAATGATTGTCATTGGAGATTGCCAGCTACATATTTTTAAATCAGGAATGGCGTAGGGAAGTTACTTGTGACTGTTGATGCTTCTACTTCACATCAATAAACGTGTGTTGAATGCGGATGACCTCTCGCCGGTCCTGCACAGAAGATTTCAGAATATTTCTCTAAATTAATGATTGCCAATTTTCCCAACATGATATGTAACCTTCGCTGATGGTTATATAACAAGAACTGCGTGTGTAAATCCAAAAAACCTACAAGAACTTTTTAGCTGCTGAGAACCTGGTAGTCCCCTTTGGAATGTCCTGGTTTTTCACTCGCTTGATATGGTCACTCTACTCCTAGTAATAACCGAAACAGTTCCTACCGTTATTCACAAAAGAGGAAAAGCCTGCAAGCAAGAAGTTTGACAACAAAAAGCTGGGTTGCTTCGTTTCATTTTTCCGGTTTTGGTGTTTCCTAAAGAGATTAGAATAACAAAGAGACGCCATCCTTATTCAGTGAAAACAATTCAACTAGCAACCAAACTACGGGTCACAAGCAACACTGCAACTGTGCAAGCCTCACAAAACTTCTTTGTTGTTATTCCGTTTGTTTCTTATAGTCAATATAAAAATCATAACAAAAAGAGACGGTCTTGTACATATGATTCTGTCTTGTCAATTTGCTGGAAACAAAAGACCTTTTCTTTGTTTTGCCGATTCAAACCAATAACGGAACGACTTTCGTTTTAAATGTTTGCATCATTTAGTACAGTAATGGCCCGTTTTTATCAACCAACCGAAAAATTTTGGTTGACAAAACGGGGAATTTTTTTTTAACTTCCTATGTCCATCCTACATAATTAGAAGCAACCTGAGAAGAATCTCACGCTGTTAGGTTACAGAAAATTAAACCTAATGCTCTATCAGTGCAAAAAATCGTATTTAATCGATCTGAAATTTTCCAGATAAACTAATTATTGATAACAATGTATTCTGTCAACGAAATTTAACAATAAATCTTTTTAAAAGCACGATGTCGAAATCATTCTTTGATTAGTTAAACACACAGCGTTGGTAGTTCACTGCCATTCTACGCCTATGTTCCAAAACTGACAACTAAGAAAAAAGCGATTGAAGATGAAGATTAAATTAGCGATCAGAAGAGAAACGATGGATGGATTTTTCGTCAAAAAAATTCAATTTTCGGTAAATTTTACGAAAAATGCTCAGTGGGTAAATCTGATAGAAATCGGAAAATTCTGAACATATTGGTCCAGTCACCATACACACAAATGATTTTGTCTATTCATTTTGTTTACGGAAGTGTGCGCTGAGAGCTTTCTGGTTAAGCGGGCGACTTCAAGTTTTACTAAAATCGGAAATGGATGAGCGCGCCATGTTTTAAGTTTTTGGAAGCGACGACAGTGATGAATAGTTTTACAGGATCGATCTCACTATTGTAGTTAATAATATCGTATCCATATCTTAATTAATAAAACTGTCTCCTTCCACAAAGTTAATATTTCCTTTTTTGGTTATTTTATTAGTGGAACAGTTATGCATATAATTTGAACAATGGGACAAACAGGTTTGATATTTTTTAAGGTTTTTCATCATCAAACAATATTCCGTATCGGATATCAAAGATTAATAAACCGGCACACTTATTGTTATGGAAATGGGCGGTTTGAGCCAAGGTCTGTGACTTTCGACTGGCACGATCCATTCTCGTTGGTAAGGCTGATTGGTGTGTTCCTACTTACAAATGAATAGATCAATTCGCTTGGATGACACAGGAGCTAAACACAGAGAACAGGAACAAGACAATAGCTGATTCAATTCGAAGTTTGTTTAGTTATGACTAAAGCGCGCTGACAGGAGATCGTTTTAAAGGAGTGGATAAACTTTAGATCAGACATCACAGACTCTGATACAAATATGTGGCAAATTGTAACCTCGGACCGGTGTTCACAGACAGTCCTCCAAAACAGTTTTTGGATTAAATTTTGTTTGCAGCTAGGCATGAACTACAACATAATAAAAGCAGAATATTACTAAATATACAATACTTATTACATACGGCATCTCTTCCAATCGTTATGTTTCCAACGGATAATATGTGAAAGTGTGTTCGTTTATCATGAAAACAAAAGGCCTTGATACTTTTGTTTTGAGAATTCAAGCAAAATGTGATTCTAGTTCATCAACCTTAATTAGTACCAAAATTGGGTAAACTACCCTATATTTTGACTGCTACCTAACAATGCAGGACCCAAAACCTTGACTAAATTCAATTGTAAGATTATAGACCTGAATTGCTGGTATAAAAGTATGAATTCACAGGAGGTTGATGAAATTGGGTACAAAAAATTCATAAAATCGGGGGTGCATAAAATCGGAAGTGCAAAAAACCGGGAGTTTATAAAAACGGGTCGAAACTGTATTCCAAGCCACATTTTCTCTTTTGCGTTTCTAAACACGATGGTATTGTCACAAAGTTGGTTCGGGGATATATCTTTAAAATATTTAGTAATTTTAATGAGCTGGATCACAATACTTCCTTGAAAACTATGCCACATAATGCTACACGTTTACGATTGACAATTCTCTTGTTCGTTTGGAATGACATTGTCAGTTAAATTCGAATTCCAAACGAAACATGGCGTCTCTTTGTTATTCTAGTCTCTTTAGTGTTTCCCTATCTGCTGCTGCTACTGTGTGAAGTGTTGGCTACGTTGTCCTTTACAAAGGAGTACATAGTATATGTACCAGCTAATCGGGTTGAAATCTGTGGGGTCGCCTCCGACTCGAGTTTCGAAATTGCGCGGATCTGCAGACACATGTGGTTAGCTGTTTCGATACCTCATGCTTCAGCCAATGAATTTAATGCAGTGTAGACGTTGGAAATCAGCATCAATCGCAGATGACGGGAAAATGACCTATGTCAATTCAAGACTCCTATCGTGTGACCTTCACAGGGTCTGCTCTACCCAACTACCTCGTCTTTGAAAATGGTTCTGTTCGCCTCTTTGTGCAGCAAGTCATGAATTCTACTAATTACAAACAGCTAAGGCACACAGTCTCCCATTGTAGCAATAAGGCTCGTGGTTGGAAATACGGTGGGTATCATGTGGATGATTCCTGTTGAAGGGATATTGTAAAGCGACTCTGATGACCCCCAAGGGGGACATCTTTTGCTGTGCTTAGAAATAATACAAAAAGATGGAACATTTCCTCTTCTAAGCTTTGTTGTGAAGGCTATAAAAAGTGTCTATTCAAAGTATTCCAAAAGTAACTGCTCTAGGAAGTACTGATGCAAAACCGACCCAAGTAGCTCAGAAACCTGAGCACAGAAAAGGAGTTCCTAGCACTTCCTGGGACATCAAAAACCCCGAAGTGTTTCCATATCCCAGTCAAAGAAAGAAACCAGCGCTGGCTTAATAAATTTCTCTGATATTTTGTATTTTTACAGTATTAAATATTTCTGACTCTCTTAAAAGCATGTTGATAAGCTTTCTCTGATAAGCTTTCTCCCCGCAGTAAAAACATTTTTGATATAGTTCACTGCGAAATTCAACCTCCGATTGTATTCTTCGATAACTAATTTATCGAACGAGGTCACGGATCTGATCACTGTTCTACAGTGAAATTGCAGAAGCATTATGCGAAACATGCCTTACTCCAGAAATGGACCTCAACTTCCACGATTTTAATATCACTCCTTTGGATCGAGAAGACTGTAATGGAGAAGTACTTTTGGGGATCAAAAATAATATTCTTTCAAATCAAATCAACCTCGACACTAGGCATTGAAGTTGTCGCTTGCCAAACTAATATTAAAAGCAAAGACCTTTGTATTGCTTCCACCTACATTCGCCCTAGATCCTCTGTTGGTCACCACCTCCCCGTACCGAGGCTAGTTTTAGATGATTTCAACTCCCACGGTACGGTATGGGGTTGCCTTTATGATGATAATCCATCTACCTCACACCACCAGCTTTGCGACAACTTCAAAATTACCATTTTGAACACGGATGAAATGGCGCGGTTTCTTGCCCCTCTAGCGCATCCGAGCGCTTTAGACTTATCCCTCTACTCGACATCGCTGCGATTAGATTTCATGTGGAAGGTAATTCCTGATCCCCACGGTACCGACCATCTGCCAATCGTAATTACTATTGCTAACGGTTCAGGGCTAACGAGTACAATCTATGTTTCGTATGACCTCACACGAAATATTGATTAGAAGACATCTAACCAAATCGAGTCCACGCAAGAGCTTCCTCCGGAAGAATAGGTCGAGTTTTTGGCTGGCTTAATTCTCGGCACCGCAATTCAAGCTCAGACTAAACGCGTGCCAGTCGCGAACTCTTGCGGACTGCCTCCCAACCAATGGTGGGACAAAGAGTGCTCAGACTTGTACGCGGAGAAAACCGCCCCGTATTAGATCATCCGGGATGTCGGGCTACGCACTACCCACGACAGTACGTTAGAAATGCGAATGAAGAGTATGTTGAAAGCCAAGAAACGTAGTTACAGGCGCCGGTTCGATGAAGGATTAACTAGAGAAACATTGACGAGTTCCTTTTGGAGCACGGTCCGGCGTATGCGAAACCGATATACTGCCGTTCTACGCATAATTGTCCCATGTTGCTTTTTGGTCATTTTCACTTTTTTTAACCAAACAGTCCTTTTTGATGTATATTTTCAGAAAACACATCCAAATCATAAAGTTTGTTCGAAGACTTCGTGAAAAAATACCAAGTCTGTTTGTCCCATTGTTGATATTCTACGCATAATTGTCCCACTAACAAAAATCCCAAAAAAGTGCGCAATAAAAAAATAATTACGTAACGTTTAGTTAAGAAGTACATTACGCTAGATGTCGGGCACTGAAAAAATTGATGGAAAAACACAGGATCATTAAAAATGGCAGTGGCAATATTAATCACAGCAGTGAGAACAATCCTGTAAAGCTCTTCATAACTATCGTCGCTTGCATAACATGGCGAACGCATTGAGGATAATGAGCCTATTTTCGCAATGTTTCCATTATCACGCTACCCATTTGAAGCCGTTGGTTAGTGCAGCGTTTGCTATCTTTGTTCAACAAATTGGATCAAATGGTAAGGCGACAATTGGAGCACTCGATTGGAACTTTAGTTGCGATCAAACACTAGCATTTCATCGTTTTTAGGCCATTTGTGTTATTAGATTGGTTCTTAAGAACGAAGCAAGGTTGTGAATGCCAAATTAATGCACTCCATCGAGTGTAGGCAGAGTAATTAATGATCTTGTGAGGTACCCTTCTAAATAGTGTAAAAATAGGGTAACTATGTCCAATTTTGATAAAGCAACAAATCTCCCGAGTAACAGAAAAACTCACGACATACACTTTTGTAAAAAAAATGAGTTATGAGCATCATTTACAAAGATCGTTATGGGACTGATATGCGTAGAACTTTCCGGTTTCCGCTCGATTTCTCGGCATAACAGTCCCACTTAACATTTTTCTTAAAAACTAACGTTAATTGAATCTCTATAATAAAAAACTGGACTGATTATAATGAAAACGATTGCCATGAACGTAATTTTGGACAATAAAGCTTTATTTGTTACACCGTATCCCTCCAGATGGCTAATACAATTTTCATCTTCAATCGCGTTTTTTCTCAGTTGCCAGTTTTGCAACATGGGACAATTGGGCGTAGAACGGCAGTATAATACTAACAAGACCGTGGAATATTCAAACCATTGGATATACGGTTTCGCCAAGAAGTTCAGTCCAGATTCCGCTTCGACACATAAGATCTATCACCCCCACGATACTGCGAACGAAACACTTTTTGCGATGTTGTAGTTCTCACTTGCTCTCTTATCGTGTAACAATCAAGCCCCAGGGCCAGACAAATTCGACTTGTTGAAGAGTCTGCCAGACCCTGCTAAAAAACGCTTGTTGAATTTATTTAGGGTAATATTGTTTCTTCAGGATAATATTGTCCCACACGATTGAAGACAAGTGAGTGTTATCCCCATCTAAAAACCAGGAAAACCAGCTAAGGATCCCAAGTTAGGATTTTAGGTGATTAAAAATGTTTTATATGACGGTAACTATTTGTGTCAACCCTACAACACATTTGCCACAACTAAATATTATTTATTTGGTTTCCATGTAATTGGGATATCGAGTTTTGGGTAACAAATAAGACCTGAAAGTTATTTCATTGAGTCTCCTCATCGTAAAATTACCTTTTTTGTTTTGCATCAAACGTTTGAATTATAATCTGAGAATATTCTGGCAATATTTCAAGGTATAACTGATTAACGTCTCATGCTTGTAAGTGATTGCTTCCTCCTAAAAACTTAGAAGCCCATTTTATGAAACATGTTTTTCAAAATTCTGCGAAATTTTAGCTAATTTAATTGTGCACAGACTGAACTAAAAATATATATTAAAAATTCTTATTTTATAATGTTCTTAACACACGTACTGCCCAAAAAAGGCCGAAGTATCGAGTATTTTATTGAAAATGACTAGAATATTTAATATTTCAACATTCAATCACCATAATAGTCTATATCAGCGGTTCTCAACCTTGGTTGCTCCGCGGACCCCTTGGAAATCACCTTGCGTCATCGCGGACCCCTTCGAAATTATCCTGGGCGGTTGCGGAACCCTTCAAAATAACCCTGGACGGTTGCGGACCCCCACGGCTTAACACCGATTTATATGCTGTCAATATATTATTTTCAGTCTGATACGATAAAAAAAACTTGAAGTTTCAATGTCCGTCCGGAAAAAATTTTTCTCTTCGCGGACCCCCAGCAACGACTTCACAGAATCGCTGGTAAATACTATGAATAAAACCGTTCCGAATAAGAATATATTTGACTTGTTTTTCTATCTGAATCTATGGCGAAATCCGAGCTGTTCACGGCGAGCTACTGTGCTAGATTGTTTATAAATCGCCATTTTTACCAATCTTTGCATTCAAAAAAAAAAAATTGAATGAATATACTTTCAAAAATACGCCAATTGTTGCTCATGTTGTTTTCGTGTTCAAATAATTGCAACAAAACGCCCATTTATGAGCTACTGATGAGGAGATCCCTTAAAGGTGTAAAAACACCTCTAAAATGAAGGTTCATTTGGTTTTGTGACGCTTTTCGTTATTTTGGTAATTTTTTTGGTGTCACTAAGGCAAACCGCACTTCCTAAATAAAAAAAATGTTAAAAGAATCACAATTGCGACTGTTTTCGGTCGGCTGAAACTAGAAACGAAACCCGCTGAACCCCAATTAACACCAATTAACGAAACAACAGAGTGTACGTTCGGACCGCGCTCCATGCATATGTTAATTAACCATAATTGTCTCCCAACTTACGTTGTTGCTGGTGTCTTTTTTCGCTTTCGTCGGAGGAGCCGCCTTCAAAGATGCCGGCAATGTTGCCGACTTGGACGACGCGGTCACTGGATCACCGGCAGATGACGGTTTCTTTGGTATCAGCTCCACATCCGCCCGTTTGACCCACACTTCATCTAGCTCGAACGGAATGTTTTTACAATTGGTGCCGCTACTGATGCTCGTGTCATCTACCTTCGAGAGACCAACTTCAGTCACAGACGTAATACTGGTGGTGAGTGGTCGGATTTCGACCAGTGATGTGTCAAAGAACCGCTTGTCCATGTGCGGATTGGGAAAAGGTGATTCAGGTGTGAAAATGCTTTTCAGTGACATCCTGCTACCTGGAGATGTTAGCTGGCTGCAGGGAAAGTGGATAGTTTGAGAATTCTGCGCAGCTGTTAGAGGCCGCAGATTTACCGATTCTGGCCGAAGCTGAGGCAGTTCACTTGCTTTGGTTACCATGAATCTTGATTTGCGAACTACCGTAGGATCGGCACCCTCCGGCGATATGTTTAAATTGTTAATTTTTATCTGAGGAATTTTACGATTTGTGGACACACCATGAAGGTCCTTTCTGCCATTACTAGTGAGAGGTTTATCTTCATCCTCATCTTCCTCTAAGCATTCGGATAATCGTCGCCGCTCACCGAATCGAAGTAGTAACGAATGTGCGGCTGTATATGGGAGAAGATCTGTTCGCTTAGAACTTAGCGGAGATTTCGGACAACTTTCTATCCACGAGTACACGTCTTCTTCAACGTCACTTACACTACTATCACTCGAAGAACCAATGTTCTTTTTTCGCACACTTTTCGGTGGGGTGATTGTTTTCCTCCTCGGAAGCCCGTGATCATCTCCAAAATCACTGTCTGAATCCGACTTTATCGTATCTAGATCCTGCATTGTTTGGGCGATAATATTCTCGAAATCATCATCCGACATTGGGTTGACGGGTGCATTTTTCGTCCCAGCTTCCGCTTCCATCCTGTCGCTGATATCGTTACCAGTGAAATCAACTTTTCTCTTCACCTTCTTCTTACCCTCGTCCTTATATTTTGAACGGTGCAGCTGGTCCTGCTCTTCCAGTATCACCAGCCGATTTGCAGTTTCCATTGAACTAATGTAAATTTGTTTTTAGCTTGCCTAACTACTACTCGGCTCGGCTCAGCGATTCCGATGAGATGTGTACTGCACGCTTGAAAGCAACGATTAATTAAGGTTAATTAATTTGTACTCTGTTGTTTCTCCTCTAATATCACAATTGGTCAATCGGCCTCACTTTATCGTAACGAATGAACCTCCGATCAGCTGACTGACTGCTCGAATGAACCGCCCTTGTTAGCGTCGACGGAGCACGCGGCTGTTAAGATGTCGACTATGAATTGACTGGAAGACGGCTTTTGTTCAAAACATTCCCGTCATCCAGGCGCTGGTTTTGTGGTGCACTTGCACATCGGACCAAAGATAAAAAACGATCACGGTTCGTCGCGTTCTGCAAAATCATCGAATCATCATCGGCTGGACCTGTATGAGGGAAGAAATGATAGGGACAAATGAAAAATAACATTGACCAATGGACACGGTACACATTGTGCCACCTGAGCGTGTATTTGCTTCGCGGAACCCGGTTCAAATATCAACATATCATTCCGATGAGCGAAATGTAAACAGCTGCTGACCAGTTGTTGCGTCACAACGTCTTTTGTATATAATAATCTAACTACAAATTAGCGACAGTAATGGGTTTGCATTCTTCGGGCTATGAGGAAGCACATTGTATACGACAGAAATGATTTGAGCGCCTTTCTTTATGAATCTTTAAACCAGTTTTAACCGTACGGTAGCGCAACTGTTGAAATCTGATTTATTCTATTTGTGTCGTCGGTGTGCCATTTTGTTCGAAAACATTTTTTGCAACGAAGAGTTGGTTTTAAGGAGATCAGGTAGCTCTGCAGTATTTGGTTCGTATTCTAATTACAAACCATCAAGCCAGTTCGAAAATATACTCGAATGCAAATGGATCAGTGAGGCACCCGAACGACGTTCTGCAGCGCGGCTAGTGATAGGCATCAGTGTAGTGTAGCGAACGACAGAATAAATGGATCAGTTGATGATGTTTGCAAACAGCCCTTCCTTGAAGATTGAATATAGAAATAGTTTACACGCGCTGAGTACAGCAGTCAAGGGAATTCACATGATAAATATCCATGTAATATGGGTGCACACTGCACAATCACTATTTGAGAAGCTCCTCATCGACGTGGATAGGAGCCGGGTTGTGTTTCCTTTTGAAAGTTATGGGATCATTTATTTATTGCTGATTTTGTCGACAGTACATTTCAACGTAGAGCTTGAGCTTGGGTGACCACCCCTGGCTGTTACTCCGTTATCGATCTGGACTAGCTGAAGTTGCACAGGGAATTAGTAGATAATTATGCTTGGCAGTAGCGAAACATCTTTCAATGTGCAACTCCTGGTAATCCTAAAGTGTTATTGATCAATACCGGTGCCGGCCAGGCCCGAACGTAGATCGCGGAAGGAAAGGGAAGGAATGATTAGTCCGATACTTGCGTTTGCTAGAGGCCGTATGTACTACTGTGCACTTCACAGGTATCACGGAAGGAGGATATTTTTTAGTAAGTATAGAAGTTGGATTTTACTTCTTCTTTACCGACGCCAGAGAGGTGACTGCACTATCTGGACTAGATATCGAGGCATCAACTCATGGACTGGGGACCAACGGCTTTATTTCCCTTCTGAAGGAAGCCATGAACCATAGATTGTTTCACTTCAGAAAAATCTCAATGACCTCGGCTGGAATTGAACCCAGAACAACTGGAATGAGTGGCGGTCACGCTTACCACTCAATAACCGGCGCCGTTTGTCGACAATACACGTTAGGGGCCATGCATAAATGACGTAGCATTTTGGGGGGTAGGGGTGGTATACTAAATTTGTGACGAAGTGTGACGAGGGGGAGGGTAGGGTCAGAAGTTGCGCGACGTAGCATTAAGATTTTTTTTTACGAGAATTAAAACCCATTGATTAGAAAAAAAACAATTTGATGGATGATGGGAATGGAGGACCCAAGAGAAATAAATTTAAATTCACACAAGTTACTTTTCATGAAATTTTTAATGTGGTAAGTTTACGTGTATACGGATTTAACCTGCTACATTAGTTAGCTAATCTTGCTAACTAGTAGACTTAGTTTGTTAGCTGAATTAAGTTTTCTCTTCGGATTCAACCAAACAAAATTTAGTAATTTTATCGAATGTATGCTTCTTAGAATCATGGGCAGCTGCAGCATCGTGAACTGAGAGATCTTTTGTTCATGTTCCATGACATATAAAACTCAAAACAAAATTATTAACGCGATATTTGTCATGAAATGGGTTTATTTTGTTCGCAATTTGCTGTTATAATCAAAATGTTGATAAAATCCGTCAAAAATTTTGTAAACACACGTATTTAAAAAAATTGTAAAACATATTTTTTCTTCATTCCCCGGTCGCGTTGGAAAGGGGGGGGGGGGGGGTTGTCAGAAATGCTACGTTATTTACAAGGGGGAGGTTAGAGTTTTGTGACAAAATGCTACGAGGGGGGAGGGAGGGGTCGAAAAACGCCGAAAAAAAGCTACGTCATTTGTGTACGGCCCCTTAGCAACGTAGAGTCGAAAATTTCTTCCAGATTTAATGATCCCAATTGTAAGAGTTTAATTTGGTAGATTCCTTGATTGGGTTGAAATTGACGTAATTTCAAAATGCGTCCGAAAATTACAAATTTAGTTATGAGCATGTTGACTGCACAATTCGTAGTTGCTACTCCGTGATTGACCAGAACAAGCGAAATTGCACAGAGAATTAACGAATGGAGCCTGGGAGTAGCTATCCATCCTCAATGTGCACGTTTCGAGAGTTCTTCACTTTGAAATGTCAATAACGGCGCCGGCCACGTCCTTACAGTCATCGAGGAGGGAAAGGAATGTTAGTGTAACAAACGTTGTTATGGAGACCGTGTATACCTCTGCATATCCATGTTTGCCACAGGAAGAGGTTTTTTGTTAGAAGGATGGGTAAAAAAGTGACATAAATCTGGATTCACCTTGATAAGTGATGCGATCTATGCAACTCTCAGAAATTTTATCATGTGATTATTGATGTGGGCAGCCGGCCGCCGAGAATTTATAATAAATTTATCGTTTGTTGAATTAATTGGGATATATTAGGTTTGTTAGAAATGCAACTTCAATTCCGGACAACCACCGATCAGGAGTGCTACTTATGTTTAGTTGAATCAAACGACATGTGCACGACATTATTATCGCTTGTTTCTTCATTCAGAAGACATTCCATTCGACATTTCAAGAATGCTATGATATAATCTAACGCAATTTGTTAAGTAATTTGCTTCTTATATTGGAATATCACTCGCGACATATTTCTGGAGAAATACTACATCCAAAGTCTACTTCTGTTGTAATATCTGATGGACTTGTTCGTTAAAATGCCAAAAGCCATGTTATCGTTTCCGTGCGCGTTGTATTGTTACAATAGCTAAGTCGATAGTTGGTTATGATAAGTAAATATAAGTATCTAGAGAAAGGTGACTTATATTACATAACTGACAATACTACGGCTCTGTATGAAAATAGTATCAGTATGATTTTTTAGTCACAAAGTTTATTTGTGATGGTTAAAAAATTAGCCTGATATACACTAATAAAGCAAGAAAAAACATGCGAAACATTATTAAATTATATCGTGAATGCGTTACAATAAATCAGACCCAGAACCCCTGAGTCAGGTAGTCTTACATCACTTCCGTCAACAGAGAAAACGCTACACCAACATCCATGTTCCAATCCCAAACAATCCAGGACATGTTCGTCGCAAAGAACTCGGACAAATGACGACCCACCTATTAAGACCTATACGACTGAAAACCGAAAATTGATTGAGGAAATGCAAACAATACATGGGACAAATAACATCAGAATGACTCGATCCCATCGTCCAACAAATCAAAGTAGTTTTCAGACTCCAATCAAGCCCATGCGAATCAGTGGTGAATAGCTCTCTCAAAAACGTCAAATTTCGGCTCCGAGATATCTAGGACCAAAACACAATCTCCGTGATCAATACGACGTGATACTGCGACGATCAGAATAGTCGGAATATGCGGGCATGAATTTAACTAATAGTGCAGTTTTGACACTGGAAGCATGGATCCGAGAAAAGTATAAAAGCACAGATCCATTACTTACTTATAAAGTTATCTAATTATATATGCACGTCTATGGTCTAAAGTCAACTTGGTGTCTGAGTCAAGTGCCTGATTCCGATGAGACGAAGTCTGTATTTCCATATGTTGTACAATTTATGTAATGCAATGGATAGGAAATACTATGCCAGTTCGGACACGATGCAGAAATTCCCCCGAATTTCTCAAATAATCATCGTAGTAGTAATGCTAAATATAAAATATATAAATCGTCGAGAATTGCTGGTTTAATCATATATGCGTCTGCCATCGTATCGGTATTGATATCCGGTATATTTTCTATAGGATTTTAGAGCAAAATTGTGCATGGTCAACCCTCGTAACACGAATGATACTTCTGTACTCTGGAAGTTCATTAGGTTCCCTCGAAAAATGTATCAGATATGGTGAAGCATGTGAGGAGCCAAGAACGATCACATTGTTTGTATAGCTGCAGGTTTAAAATCAAAACGCTTTTGGCGATGCCCCCTTAGCTATGCATGGCGGGATATTATCGTTTAGAGTACCGATCGCAACGTCGTATAAGAAATTATCTGTATGCTGATTGCCATTATTCTCAGTGGATTGAGCATACACTTTTGCATCAAAATATAGTGCATTTTCAATCGCAGAACGTGAGTGTTTTAGAATATATTTCAACATTATTAGTTAAGCTAAGTCACACAAGAGAAGTAATATTAAACACAAAGTACAACCTACAACTGCACAGCATAACGAATAAGTACTAATGTGTGGTGTTACAAACACTGTTTTGGCACTTAATACCCAATTTCACTTGTTATTTAGAGCGATACCAACGCTGACCTCGGTTCTAGATCAGAGTCGCCCTAGGTTCGCTCTAATATTTACAAAATCCATACAAAAGTGACAGCTCAGAGCGAACCTAGACCGACTCGGCTCCAAAAACGAAATCAGCATAAGTATCGAATTAAAAAAAATAAATGTTTTATTTCTTTTCGACACCGAAGCGAGAATCTGACACATATTTAAATAATGACGTTCGTGTGTGTATACAGGCTTGCCATTACTTTACAAATAAAATCTGGTAGATCAATCAAAAATGTATAGCATAATCTTGATAACGACCTCGAAACTTATAAAACTTGACATACATTTTCATCTTCAAGGAGAATGCATCGATCTATTTTTATTAAAATTGGGAAAACAACCCGGCTTTTCAAAATGCATACTGTTGTTTTTAATCAAATTGTAATTTATCAAGAACATCATTCATAATATATAATTTAGAAATCTGGTAGAATGATAGGTTTGTCTCTTTGTCTAGAGGCTGTAAAAAACTTAAACACTCTGGCTCTACCAGATAAACCTGGAATAATGGCATCCCTGTGTGTATACGAAATGTAAAACGTGAAATATCTCTACAAGGGGTCTGCGTGTTGTATTTGTCATGTAATAGTCGATACAGAAGTGTTCAATGCATTCGTATAGTCCAGCCCCCTGTCAAGGACGACGTCTCTGTACAGCCAGCATCACTGCCAAGAAAGTCAAAACATTGGTTTTGAACCGAATGATTAGAAGCCGTATTTAGATACAAAATGTCGATTTTCTGAATGATATGATATTAAATCATCCCACAAGATGCAAAACGCCGTGTGGAATGCTTGAATATCGAGCATAGTGCCGAACCTAATTCTTTGTTTGGGGCTTTATAGCTATAACGCCCCATATATGTAGGTCGCAGTCAAACTCCATATGTTGGTATAGGGTTGCCAGAGGGCTGGTATAGTCAGCGTTGCTACCCGGTCAAACTACTCGGAATCTGATTCGGAATCCTGAATGGAGCAAGCATGGACTCCAACTCAAATGCAACAACCGATTCTGAAACCGACTGAGTCGGAATCGGCTGTTGCACCCGAGCCGGAATCCACACCAACTCCACTCAGAAATCCGAACCGGTTCCAGAATGAGTTTAACTGGGTAGGTATACCAATTTTATACTGTAACTTGATATATCATTGGAGCCTACTATTTTATTGCTTATTCCCATATTTTTTTAGATAATTTCAAACACCGCATGCGGATCGTATGTTACTTATAGTGCGTTCTCAGTTCTCCCATTCAAATTTTTCACCAACGGATCCAGAAGTCCGCCTGATTGCTGTCAAAATTTCGGTTCAAGTGCAGAACCTGACTCCGAAACAAAATGAACTTATTCAATTAGGCAATCCATGAGACGTTTCTGATCAGCTGATTATTTCTTGTTTACTTATTCTGACGTTACTCCGAGGGGTGCGACGTCCGACAATATCGTTGATTCGATTCAACATCAAACGAATCGGACTAACTAAGTTGTTTGTCGGACGAGTTTTTCTGTTCCGCAGGAGTAGACTTGTTGACAGAACCCACCACTGAATTGTCAAACAGACGTCTAATGGATTGCCTAATTATTATTACACACAAAAATAACAATCTTGTAACGGTTGGTCTGCATATAGATGTTGGCATATAAATGATTTGGGTGTATTTCAGTTCGGCAATCTTCCAACAGTCGAGTAGTCAGCAAATTTGGAAATCGATATGTCAGCAAAATGGCATCTATTTACTGACTTTCGGCGAAATATTTTCCGAGTCTCAGCTATCAAATATCACCTTTATGAAGTTCTCAGCAAAAAAGATTCTTGCTGAGATCTCAGCTGTTGAAATTTTGGCAAAAGATGCAAAAAGCTGAGATTCGGTAGAAAAATTAAGTATGCACTGTTATTAAATAATGCAATCTGGCCGGTCTGGATATTGTCAACACATTCCGTGCCGTTGATGTTGTGTGTGAATGCCTCCATTTAACGTGGTTGTTTTTGTTCCAATTTCACGTCAGAATGTTCCAGCTCCTGATTGGTTGATTCTGACTTTTGCACCGTACGCAATGTTACTGCAGGGATATCGAAATGATGCTTGGCAGTGTTGCTATATTTATAGGAAAATAATGTAATTACTTTTGACAAATAATATTGTTATCGTTAAAAGAGTAAAAATAAATAAATGAAGCAGAAATTGTGTGGCAAAGTAGAACAAGTATCTCTCACACGTTTGCCGTGGTTAGATTAATTTAAACAAAAATAAGACAGCAACTAAAACGAAATCCAAAATTTGTCAGAAAATGACCATGACATGGAAAAACGGTACCCTTTATTAATATAGTGGATTCAAGATACAAAATATTGCAGGCATAAAATAAATTAACAAGAATCAATTTTCATTTTAAAAAATAGCAACACTGTTCGGAAAATTTCGGCAGAGTGAAAATTTGCGAAAAGAAGAATATCGAATGAAAAATAAGAAGCCGATTGTCACGTCTTGTCTTAGTTCCGTACCGGTGACGGAAGCCTGATGCATCGTGTGAATCGTACTATAATCGACACAGTCAGTTTTCTTATCGAGGGGCGCCAGTGTGTGGAATATGAGTCACTCATGTAATTATCAACTACTACTCAACTCATAGACTTCACTTTGAGTTGAGTTTTTTCTGCATATTTTGAGGTATATCGAACTTTGAGCAGACAAAAAACACGAAACGTAAAGGATTACGATAATAATTTCGACACACTGACTATCTATTAAGTAAAAACACCGATCAATGATTGTTCTACTAAAGGCCGCTTACTGCTTCATGGCACAGTGCTATCCCCTTGGTAAATGATTGATTAATAAGAACCTGAAAAAATATGAAAAGATGCTCCCTTTATGCTCTCACTGGTCGGTCAATATGGCGTCCGATTTTTTCCAGAAATCCATTTTACAATTTCGCAACAAATAATAGACTGAACTTTTAGACTGAACTTTTTTCAGAAGTAAACACCAGGTAACTGGCATCCCTATCTCTACATACAGAGTTTGACAATAGGCAACATCTCTTTTCCACCGATCGATGGGGGTCAGTTTGACAACGTCAAAATCGCTTAAAATGTCATCAACAAACAATAGTAGCAGTAAACAAAAGAAAACAATGAACACTTTAACTGATTTGATGTAAACTAAAGTGCTCTTCGTTCGTATTTAAAATTAATTTCGTTCGTTTTGTTACAAGCAAAGTTCTTATGTTGGCTACGAAAATATGACGTCACGTCACCCTCTTGGTAAACACGTATTCACTATGCGTTTTATACATTTCAAAAGTTTTAGAATAAGTTTTAACACAAAGATTTGACAAACAAAAAGCCGCGACGCAAATGCAATTATTTTCGAGGCAGAGTGCCCAGTCTTCCCCTCCGAAAATTACAGTTTTAGTTATCTGGAAAAATGCAATTGACCAGGTTTGCAGCTGTAGTCTAGTGTTCTGAATGTTACTTATTTGGTAAACTCTACCAGCGGAGCACTTATTACAACAAGTAATTTTTACCATACTTTGCTGTGCAATGGAAAAGCAAATATTTTGATTTTATTTTTCGCATTAAGCGCATGCTGAGTTTCAATTACTGGGTAATGAGATTTTGAAATTCATATTGATACTAATTAGGTTTCAATATATTTTACTGTTCTACAGAAGCACAACTTGAATGTGTGGGGTTTTTATAAAATGGACGGAAGATGATGAACAATTACGTTTTCCGTTTGTTTGAGCATTTGAAGATTCCAAACGAAAAAGTAAAATATTTAAATAGCTAATCAGCAAGAGTTCAATGGTATATTCATGCAATCATATACATATACATGGAAAATTCCATTGTGACCTTACTAACCAACCTGTAACTCCAGAACCAAAAATCAAAACAGACGTAAATTCAATAGTAGTCCATGGGATTGCAGTATCGTTAATTTGAAATCGAGTTTGTAAAAATCGGATTTATTTTCTTCAATAGAATTTTTGCCGATAAGGTTAATAGTACGCTGTCAACTGGTTCTACCATTAATTGATTTCGATTTTGAACTTTTGTGCAAATGTAATAATCCACTTGACAAATTAGAGAAGTTTCAAGATCATTTAGGGACCTGCTCTTCATATATAGAATTACATTTGATGAAAATGATAAAGCTTCACATCACAGATATGTTTGTTTGTTTATTTATTGTTTGTTGTTTGTTTATTTATTAAGGCTTTAACCTCGAGGGTCATTCGCCTTTTGAAAATAATGTACATTTCAAAAATTACAAATTCAAAATTTCATTCAAAATAGATATCAAAATATATATAAACCATCGAACATTATTTTTGTCGACTATCCTGGGTGCACTGCTTTCCGTTTCTTGTGTTGACTTTCTTTCTCGGTGGTGAGCGATGGTCGGGTGTACCTTCTGCTGCTTGCTGATCAGTCTGTCTGCCTTCCCCCTCGCTTGTGTTTGTGTCCATATCGTCATCACTAGAATGGTTGTCGCTGTTAGATTTTTGGTGCTTTTTGTGTTTTCGAGTGACTTTGATATAGCCGTCTTCTTTCTTGTTTATTTCATCCCTGCGTACGGTGAGTATTGGCTTTGGGATGCCGTGGAATATTGTTGGTCCGGCATTCATTTGTTGGCCGGCTGTTTGTTGTGTATCAGCAAATGTTGAAGGCTGTTTGGTAGTGGTGGCTGAAGATGAGTTTTCTTTAGTTGTTTTGGCGCATGGTTTACCGTAGTGTGCAGTCTGATTACAGAACTGACACGTGGGCACCTGCCCAGGGTATGTGCATAGGGTTCTTTGTATGTAGTTAACACCTTGAGATGATCTGCCCTCGAAAGTCAAGTAAGATGGTATAGGTTGGTACAGCCGCATTCGCACAACCCGAACACCGTTGAGAATGCCAGGGAAAAAGTTTCTCCAAGTGTCGTTAGAGACGGATTCCACTTCTCCATACTTCGACATGAATCTTTTAATATAATCCGTGCTAGTACGAGGTGCCAGATCATGGAGGCGAATTTCCGTTAGATCAAGGTCCATATACACGGGGATCTTGGTTTTGACGTTTTCATATTCGACGTCATGTTGCATGTTGTTCTTTGCTACGAACCTTTCTGCCTCGGCTAAGGAGTTGAACGTTATTAGTACTACATTCCTGGTGTGGTGAAGCTGGACGTGTGATATCTCTGTAAGATCAAGTTCCATTTTCACCTTGACCAATTGTTCCACCTCGCGCACTGAAGGTCTAAGACGGGTTTGCGAAAAATCAATCGCGATTGTGTTCTCCCGTAATGGGCGAAATTTATTTTGTTGTTCACTCATTTCACTCGCAGTTAGCTGCAACGGAACTTTCCTGTGTCTATATGCTACACGTACACGTTAGAGCGGCGCGGCGCGGGTAGTATTTTTTGTTTGTGTGCTGTTCGCAAGCAGGTCGCTTTTTGGCTTCTGATCTGTACTTCAATGATTATGCAGTACAAAGCAAGCGTACACAAAGTATGTAAGATATCCCAAATGAATATGAAAATTCACTGCGAAATGTTAATGACAACTTGGCATCTCAACTCTCCCTATCAGACACGTTTCAATAATTTGGTTAAATGCCAAGTTGCAAGCAAACGACATGCGTAATAAATATAGTATATACAACGACAAGGACTTTTGATCCATCGGAGGTTCAGAAGAAGAATAGCGGGAGAAGAGCTATACTGGCAAAGACCGACTACCATATGATCGGTTCAAACTCGAAAGAGTGACCCAGAGTACTGCACTGGGTGATTTAAAGAAAGGACCAGGATAGCGATTTTATGAAGTTTTAGCTTCTGATGGCCTTTGACTTTTTTGAAAGATTGAAGCTCTGAAGTGTTTAAATGTTTACCACTGTTTAGGAAAGCAAAAGTAGTACAAAGCTAGTGTCAGACCTTCATGAGACCTCAAGAAGTCTCTTTTGGAGGTATTCATCAATGTAAATTTATCGGTAGACGGTTCCAGATTTAATTAAAAAAACTGGCTTATTTTGACACATCTACAGATCGCTTGCCACACAAAATACTTTTTTGTTCATACTATGTTGCGTTTCGGCTTCGCCTCATCAGAAACCGACACTAACGTATTGTCGGAATAGATTAGCGCCGGCTTACTTAGTTTTAAGGGATTTGCGTCAAGCCGGCGCTAATCTATTCCGACAATACGTTAGTGACGGTTTCTGATGAGGCGAAGCCGAAACGCAACATAGTATGAAATAAGGATTTGTGCCCTCCTGTACAAAGACTGGTTTTTACCAACAAATTTTCACCCTAGTGAGAAATTTTGGTTTTTACCAAATTTTCCTCCTTAGGGTGAAATATAGCATAGTGCTTTCGCATAGGCCTGCTAAGCCAAGACAAGTTTCGGCTTCACTTGTGTCTCATCGGCATAAACAGAACTTCTGCTCGAACGGGACATCACGTTTGATCAGTCGTTTGATTGAAACACATAGTGTGTTTTAGTTTTAAGGGATTTGCGTCAAGCCGGCGCTAATCTATTCCGACAATACGTTAGTGTCGGTTTCTGATGAGGCGAAGCCGAAACGCAACATAGTATGAAATAAGGATTTGTGCCCTCCTGTACAAAGACTGGTTTTTACCAACAAATTTTCACCCTAGTGAGAAATTTTGGTTTTTACCAAATTTTCCTCCTTAGGGTGAAATATAGCATAGTACTTTTTTGTGTAATTCGACAGCTTCATCTTAGGCCATTTCCTACTTGAAAGTTATACCTTGGCGTGGAAGAGCCGGTATATTATTACATGTTGTTACTTAGTGTAGAATTAGACTTCATCTTTTACGGCTATTGTACAACCGCCAGAAGAAATCTAATATGCTGGTACACAATCGAGAATAGCGAATTAGAAAAGGTGACTACATGTCAGTGATTTACTCAATATAGAATGGATAATGGCTATGATGTTAAGTCTTCATTACGGATCAATACTTTGGCCTAGGACAAGTCAAGGAACACCACGGCCAAAAAAAAGGTTCCCAAAATCGTGAATGAAGTGCCATGGTTTCAGGAAACAATCACGTTTTTAGGATACAAAAGCAGGATCATGGACAAAAATAATGTGTTTTAACATTATGTTCGACGCAACCTTCAGTAACGCCTAAATAACGCTTTATTAGAGGAGATTTGTTTTTGTATTGTGAACTTCAATTACGGCTTCCGCCATGTCACTATCAAATCGATTTCCTGTACGTGAACTAGTTCACAGCTTTATGAACATTATTCACAAAACCAAATGATATTTTTAGTTTTTTCATAAATTTAGGGACATTATTCAGAATCCGACTGTACGACGTGAACTGATTCATGATATATTAGACCTTGAACATGATTTCATGAAAATTGAATCTAAACAGTTAACAAAATCATAAAATATTATTCATGCATACGTGAACAGATTTATGATTCCTAACGAATTAATCGCTATTCGTGCTCGTGAGATAAGTCACAAAATCATGAAATCTTATTCATGGAAACGTGAAGTGGCACATGACTCCTAGTATAACAGTCACGCCTGACCATGCGAGCCCATGAAATAGTTGACAAAATCATCAAATATTGTTCATTTATTCGTTAACTGACAATTCTCGTGAAATAGTTCACAAATTAATAAAATATAATTCAAGAATTGATGAGCTGGCTCATGATTCCTAGTAGAAGATTGAGTGCTTGTGATATTTAGAAAATATCTAATTATTTTCAATTTCATGCAACTCTGCACATTTTCACGTGAACTATTGCACAAATTTTAAGTTTTTTTTTCATGAAATATCCGAGCAGCAGCATTTATTTGATAAAATTCAATGTGATGTCCGAACGGAAAACGAAAACGAAGGGATTTCAAAATATCTAGCTTTTTCTCATAACAGACATAACAGGTGGAATAAAAATATAAAACACGATTCCGAAGGGGTCCGTGGAACAAAAAGTTTGAGAACTGCTGTTATGCTTTCCTGGTGGCAGTATTAGTGACACAATTGACATTAAGGTTTATTAATCAATAAGGAATCATTAAGATATGGTATATTCTATGCAAATAAAACTGCAATCAAGAACCTTGGCTGTTGTTGATTTTAAATGCCACTTTACGCAGATTCGTCCGATTTTTATTTGGATTCTATCTACACATGGGAGTATTATGCGGAGAACGGTACTCTGCTGCAACTTATCGGCGATCCAGAATAATAATAAAATAGCTCCGTTATCAGAATTCATATTTTATCAAGCACATAAACGTTCGTACATCCCATTCCAATCCGTTTATATTGTAGAGTTTACTGAAAGACATTTCGAGAATCTAGCGCAAATATCGTATCAACGAAGCAGCACCCGCTCCCAGTCCGCTCCCCGGATGGGACTGGAAACTGCAAAAGTCTCACTGAAGGCGCACTGAAGTGGGTAGAATGTGCTGTACGCGACTAAGGACAAAGTTTGCAACGTGCATTCTATAATAAACAGAAACACACGCCCGGCTCGGCTGGCGAAACATCCACGAGATGCCGATAAGGAATACCTACGGTCAAGCCGCAAACGCAAAGCGAACCGGCGATGGGACGACGATGGGTGGTAAATAAAAAATAGTTTTCATCAAAGCACCACGCCACTTTGACACCAACAAATAGATGCCGTCAAGAGGTCGTTAGGCGAGCCGTAATTGTAGCTGGAAAAATAATAATGCTAGTGCGTTTGTTGAATAATTATATGCGATAAATTGAAGCTATTTAGTTCGGTTGAATGATAGTCCCAAGAACACTGGATATTTTCAATTCTGTTTAGCAGACTTATAATCAGGGAAACTATAACCGAAGGATATTGACTTGTCAAGACGCATTTTAAAAAATAGTGAACATATTTGCAGCAACAAAAAAAATATTTTATTTGCCGCTGCAAATATTTTGAGCTAGGGCGAAGCCCCAATAAACAATATAATACAAATATTTTTATTTATCAACCTGATACAGTAAATAAAACAAATATTAATGAATTTATGGACTGATTCAACCAGGCTTAGACCTGTATACTCGAAAGAAAAAGAAATCATAGTAAAAAAACAATTAGCAAAAGTGCGCGGCTAAAATTAAATGCCGGTACGGCATATCGTAGTTTGTGAGGCACTCTCTGCTACGCATCCAACCTGGCTTCGAATCCCAATTACTGTGTATAGGATTTGAATGGTCTAACCAGTAAAAGAACAAACATTGGTTGTCATGAAAGTATATTAAGTTTACTACGGTGAAACCATGTTTCTCAAACAAAAATGTCACACAAACTTTAATAATAAAACAACAATCAAGTGATTTCACAAGTCTCATTTCCAGAGACATTCACCAAGCAGTGTTTTCACAAGGCGAAATCAGAATCGACAAGTGGAACAATCAAACGATAATTATCTGCATTGAATATCATAAAAAATGTGCAATAAACACAAATGGCGGCTAGCACACTGCTGCATGGGGGTTGTTTTAATATTACCCTTTATTACGTACCAGACAGTACCCTCGTCGCCTAGAAGTCTATGTATAAGAAAGAGAACACACACCGTGGTGATGCATCGGTGTCGCATTTTTATATAAATATGAAAATAAAATGTGGTGACATAGTACGGTTTTGTGATATTGGAGAAAAAAACAGTTGAAATCATCAACAGTTCGTGCCTATTTTGAGATTCAAATTGAAGTGATCAATATTTCCTGAAACAGTAAGAATCCGAATCAACTTGTAAGTTCGATGATATTCATATGGTGTGGTATTCGATAAAAATACAATCTAAAGCAATTAAACGTATTACGGCAACGATTACTAAAACGTATGCCTTAAACGATTCAGATTCAGGTCAGTTCCATAATATTTGTACATCCCCCATTGAATGAACACCTCATTTTTTGTCATTGTTGCGTTACTTAGCTAATTGTGTGTATTAATTCAGAACAGATTATAACACAATCATTAGCTGCATGCTGTCTATCGGCTTTCGAAGCCAAATCGGAATAGTGCAAGTGTGTGAAGAATGATAGGAGTCATTGAGGCTGGTGCAGTTTTAGTTCATCACGTGTAAACGATGCAAGCTGCCGATTATAGCAATCGGTTTTGCCTGTTCACAATTTTCAAATCGACTATTTACTACGTTGTTGCAGTTGCAGCTCAGCAAAGTGGATGATGATGAATTTTACATACGTTACCAAAACCATCAGTCAAGCTCCTGAGCTGAAGCAGAATCGTTACAGATTTATTAACCGAAAACCATTTGATCGAAAGGGTAATCGAATACCGTTTGGCCGAACACTATTTGACGAATGCCAATTTATCGAATACATACAATAAAATCGTATGCCAACATTTGATTCATTGTTTATGTTATTTGATTATCTTTTTTCGAGAGTTGTCCTACTGGAGCTGTAGAACTAGGGTCCTCGAATGGCTCCCTGTCAGAATTATTCACTACAGTTGCAGACGAAATGGGAAATGTCACCCACTAAAACACTACTTAGAGCAAATTGGAGCTGGACTGTGATTCTGATTGTGATATTGAGTATACGCGATTGTAGGGACTTAACTATCTATGTAGGGACGTGGGAATGAGCATTTATATGTGCATGCATGAGACCGCGTTGAGATAAGTGTTATAGCATTTACTAAACTATCGGTTCATTTTTGTGCCTGCAGAATCTGGGGCATAGTTGTGCGTGGAGGATCGTGATTGCATGTTTGTTTTTGTGTATCATCGCGAAGGGCAAACAGGTATATTTTAGCATTTTCCAAAATATTTCTCATGGAATTAATGTATAAGATAAACAACAGTGGTCCTAGAGTACCCTCCCCTCTGGTACACCAAGGTTAATTTCGGCTTCCGATGATGTAGCGCCGCCGTTGTATCTTGTAACTTGCGTACCGTCGTGCTACTTTGTATATGTGGGGCTACTTTGCACAAGTTTTCCAATATTTTCTAACAGACGCACTTTTATAAGTTTTATTATACTTTTGACATTTGAAGAACCATATCTTTTAACCATGTAGCGTATGTCTTTTGTTATTTTTCTTATCACTGTTTACCAAAACAAACAAAATACTACAAGGGTCGATAAAAGTGATTGGTAAAATGAAACTGTTCTTGGGTGTACTAAGGCCATATATTGTTATTAGGAAAGAAGAAGAAAAATGATGAAAAATTGAATATTATGCAATTATTGGCCACATATTGTTTTTCGGAAAGAAGCAGAAAAATGATGAAAAATCGCATATTCCGTTTGTTTCTAGTAAGTCAGGATTGGTTTTTATGAGCATTTGAAGATTTTTGTGACTTCGAAAATGTTGTTTCTGATATTATTCTCAACAACCTTACCGAAGATACAAATCCTCTAAACATTGTTTTGAGTTTATTCCCCATAATTATTTACAGGAGGATTAATCACCAAAATAATTTTTTCCAAGAGATGCTCTGTATTACATTGTAAAATTTATTCGAAGACATTAAACCTCCAAAGTTATTTTAGATTTCTTGACTTAAGGGTTTATATACAAAGTTGTGGCGAAAAAGTGACCTTAGTTCATGATTTTTTAGAAGATTTTATGCAGATTTTGTTTGAAAAAGCAAAGCACAGATCGTTGGTAGTACTATCAAAGATAGGAAAAAAACAAGTTGAATTAAAAAAAAAATATTGAAGGTTGTCGGAGTTATGACCCGTTCTCCGAAGTGTGTTTTTTGGCAGAGGCTTGCGGTGAACGCTCTCCAAGGCGAAGCGCTCAACTGATATTAAAATAGTAAACAGATTATTGATGAAAAATGTATTATGGTGTACTTGAAGGGACCAGTTTGCCAATACAATTTTTTTTCCTACAAAAACAACATGTTGACTAAATTTTTTGGTGTTCAAAATTTTAAACAAAAATTCAATACAAAGATTTGACAATTTTTTGATGAAAAAGGAATCGTAAAAGTATACGAGAATGTAAATACAAACAATTAAAAATCAAACTATGAAAATCGGTTTAGTAGTTTTTGAGATATCACGTTCACCGCAACGATATTTTCCAAAAAAAATTAATTCCGAGATAATTGCGTTTAAAGTTTTGTGTTAACTTCATTTGTAGAAGAACCAGCGCGTTGCAAACGGCTGTAATTTAAAATCTAGTACGCCGATCTGAATGAAATTTTGCACAGATATTGTTAAAAGTATGTTCTTTCAGAATATTCAATAAAACAAAGTTTGATTTTTTTGGGTTCGAACTTGGTATATAACCACTTAAAAAGTGCATAACTAGAGAACGTGACCTTGTGTACTAATTACGACATCATCATAAACACCCCTTATTTCACTTCTTTTATTTTGCGAAATTTTCAATCCCACCGTATGACTATTAGAGTGGCTCGAATATTACATTTTTCAGCACAGCACTTTTTGAGTTCCTTTTGTGGTCCCAAATGGCTGCGCAAAGTATGGGTGCGGTCGATTGCTTCCCGGGTTTGCGCATTGCGTTCAAAGTTTGTATGGGATTTTATATGGAGAAATCAATTATTGAAGAATCGCACCCCTACACTTACTAATAAATATCCTCCTTCCGTGATACTTGTGGAGTGCGCAGTAGTATATACGGCCCCAAGCAAATACAAGTATGGGACTAACATTCCTTCTCTTTCCTTCCTCGATCTACGTTCGGGCCTGATCGGTGTCGGTATTGACCAATAAACACTTTGGGATTACCAGGAGTTGCACATTCAAAGATGTTTCGCTACTCCCAAGCATAATTATCTACTGATTCCCTGTGCAACTTCAGCTAGTCCAGATCGATAACGAAGTAGCTGCCAAGGATAGTCGCACAAGCTTAAGCTTATTGTTCATAAAACCAAAGGTGGACTCGTAGTATTATTCATAGAGTTAGGAACATTATTTAGAGTCCGACCATACCACGTAAACTGATCCACGATTTAATATAGTTTACTCATGACCTGGTTTTCGTGGTTGTGGAACGGTTCACACAATCGAGTATGGATATTTTCTCGCAATTTTACGAAACACGAAATGTTATTTGTGATTCCTTTCAATCCTTGTAAACTAATTCATGATTCCTAGTATATTAGTCACAATTCAAAATCCGTGCTCTTAAAGTAGTTCACAATATCACAAAATATTATTCATGTATTCGGGAACTGGTTTATTCCTATTCCTGTCGGTTCCAATAGCATAAAGTGCTATGTCACACGTCGGGAAACTCTAAGTTTTCCCATATAACCCTATTTAACGCTTTTCTAAACTTTCTTCATTCACATCCTTGATGTTCCTTGAGTACTATGGCTTTTAACATTTAAAATTCTTCACACCTCCAGTCTCTTGCTAATTGCATGACGTTGAAGTATAGAAACAAAATAATAAAATATTATTCATGGATTCGTGAACTGGTTCATGATTCTTAGTACATGACTCACAATCTATCTTGCGTGCTTGTGATATTTAGAAGATGTCCCTAATTATTTTCTACTTGATGCAACTCTGCACATGGTAGTGAAATTTTCATGTGAGCTATATCACAAAGTTTAGAATTTTTTTCGTGTAATCATCTTTGTTCCGTGCACTTTTTCCTGAAATTTTATATAGTTACGGCCACTTGCTAGCGACCAGTAATAGGTACGAGCAATAGATTAGAAAACGTTTAGGACCCTGAACACCGTTATTCATTTTATAAAGTTCAATGTGATGTCCGGACAGAAAACATAAACTGCACTGAGCACCAAAAATACATTATAAAGCCACACATCTTGTTTGTGAAAACAAACAAGATACCGCGAATCAGCCACAATTGCAAGATCCAGTTCATATTGTCAAATACATAAGAAAATAAGATATCGCGATAAGGCGAAGAAAAATTACAAATATCATGATAAAACTAGTGATAGCATGATGATGAGTCACATGTTCAAAATTAAATTATAAAAATCGTGACTAAGATCCTGAAACCATGCACATAAATCACAATACTCGTGACTAAAATATAAAAAATATAAAATATAAATAAATGAAAAATTACGAAAATCTCGACTAAACTTTTGAAATCATGAGCACAGTTTAACTTTCGACTCTTGTAGCTCATATTATTTATACAGCGCAGTGTATACCCAAATTATTAACAAGAATCATAATAAAAACTAGGCATGCCCAGGAAACAACCACAGTAACCTAACCAAGTCTCGACAAACATATGATTACGGCTTAAAAGCCAACTGTCAAAATTATCTTTGAAAGGAAATTTCAGACAAACTGTTACCCGCCAATCACAGATGTTTATAGTAAACAAAAGAAAAAAGTTTTCTTATGCATTAACTGCTATGAACTGCATTTAGCCAGTAACGGTTTGTCCGGAATTTTCTTTCAAAGAGAATTTTGACAGTTGGCTTTTAAGACGTAATCGTATGTTTGACGAGAAATATTCGAATGTAACGCCATATATATTTTTGGCGCGAACTAGTTTTTTGAAAACACAATTTCTTTAATACGAAGTTTATTATATATAATTTGGGGACCTTGCTCAGGATTTTCGTAAATCGTTCAATAAACGAAATCGTAATTTTTCATGAATTTCTGACCAGATTTTTTTCCATGCAGAGACTTGGTTCACTCTGACCAATTTCAAAATAAAATTCTGGCAATTATTCCGTGTACAATGAAAGTGGATCATAATAATTACATGTTCGCGTTTCTAACCAATGTTATATTATCGCACAGGTATTGAGTGTTAGTTCGCGTTAATAAATTTGTTTGTATAACCGTGTAACCACTTGCATATACACGTAAGTTTTTGAATGTTCGCGCGAATCGAGATTTTGAATGCTCGGTTCAGGTCTACAGTACGTTAAATAAGTATACCGTACTTCACAATTTTTGCTTCTTATTTTTAAATAAATTCATTTACAAACAACAAACATTGTTATTCATAAATCAGATTTAAATTGAGGACCTAATACATTGTTCATCCTTATCGAGCTTCAATAACATCATCGTTACATTGAATAAACCAATTATTCCAGAACCGGCACATCGATTTCTTCCCATGCTTCTTGAATTGCTGTTTTCAGCAATTCGAGTGTCTTTTGCGATATAATGCAAATTAGAGTCTTTCCGTGATGTTCAAACGTGGCCCAAATTACGATGGAGTTTTGGAGAATGACGTGTCTTCGGTCAACTCGCTCTCGCCCTCGATGCACAATTATCCAGGCGTATTGCAATTTCCATCTTAAAGGAACTTTCTGCTAGTGATCGATATGAAGACGTACATTTATGTTTAATAGAATTTTAATGGTTATTTTCCTATAGTTTACGCATTACATTAAAATTTACGATTATACTAGTATTAATTGTTGATAATTGATATACTAATTTTATTTAAATTGATGCGTGTAATAAAGATTGAAATGGTTTGCCAATTTATTTAGTCTAGGGAGGGAATTCAAAAATCGTAATTGACATCAATAAGAACAAAAATTTCCGATTAGGGAACCATGAATCAAAACATTTTTATTTTTCGGCACACGATGGACCCATTACTAGATATTATCGAACAACAAATATGGAGAGTGAACAAACTGATAGCGCTTGTAAAAGGCACATTGTTTCCATGTGTCGGTGATGTTATGGAATTTAACGTTGCGTGGGTGTGGGAAAAATGCTTAAAATTAATGCATAGGCATTAGGACTTATCTATATGTACCAACAATGATAAGGAAATGTTGAAGTGAGATATCAACTAGAACCGTTGCCATTGATGATGACAAGCAGCATTTCATGATTGTAGGCATTTTACTGTACGAAACAATAATCATAATAGGATCAATTTTTGTTTAATTATCGAATCTCATTCCAATTCAACTTCACCTCGCTTATTTTATTTTCACTGTAAGAATTCGTGAAAGTCAGCGGTGCGATTTAATTATGATGGGCATATCTACGTGCAATATGGAAAAACTTTTGCGATTAAGAAAAAAACCGAGAAGCCTCAACCGCAAATCTTAAACTGCAGTGAACATCGACTAATTTTACAACTTTACGAAGCAAGGTAGCTATGTGAATTTGCGCTGATAATAATTAACCCTTCCATCCATTTACACTCACACTCACATATGTGAAATAGCACCATTTAGTTGCTTGCTGTTGCGTTCCTAGTGTACGAACCGGCGAAACGTGATCAGCTGATTGCCTGTGGTAACAGGTTTACCTACAATATCAGCTTATTTATGAGACCCTCACTTCATACCAACATGCATTTTTGTTCTGTCTGTTCCATTCCAAGTGAAGTTTTCGCCGGCTTAAAAAAAACATAAATTAGTTGAATTGTACCAGCGAGGATCGCTATAGCCATTTACTACTGCGATACGCAGAGATCTACCAGATCAAATAAATACTTGCTGCGTGTGGCCATTTTTATAGATCCTACGGTTAACTGAAAAAAATGCGAATGCTATCAACGCAAACGTCAGACTCCTCAATCTCATTCACTCAAGATTCGGCTCAAATATTTATTTTAGGAAGCGTCCATTAGATTTTCCGCTGGAACTCATGCTCACAAATAACGCCGCGCATCATAAAATTTCCGGGGGGATTTCACAAGAGCTGTGTGTTCGGTTGGAACGAAATGACACATCTAGATAGGACGCCTCAAAATTGACGTCATCGTCTGTGTACAACCGAGCCGCGTCGTCGTCTTTGATAGGAAAACGGGGGCTCTAGCATCTTTGCAAAAGTAATCATTTTCGTATCGACGAGGTCCGAGCTGCAGTGGTTGTAGGTAACTAGTTCAGCAATATTGCATCGTTCGATTGCGTTACGAGGCAAACAAGAGCTAGCAAATTTCTATTTTCCCATTCATTGGCGGTATTTAATTTTAATGACAATGCAAACCTTGACACTCTGATTATGCCCATAACGATGTATGACGACTGTCAGATTAGTGTGGGTTTGTGTATATGTACTTTATAGAACTTGCTGAGCCGCTCATGTATACGATAGGAACACGTTGCACTGCTAGCTGGGCTGGAGCTGGTAACGCATTCGATGGAGTGTTTACAATTTGAAGTGCGTCTTGGCACAAGTGTGCTAACAAAAACCAAATTGAAAGCCAGCAATAATGGATTTGTTCCAGCTGGAATTAGTTTTTTATCATTTTGCTTGTGTTGATTCTACTGCATTCTTCTATTATCTGTTTTAAATTTAATTACCGTCATTGGGCGTGAGAATGAGCCAAAAATGACGCGTTCAACTTGTTTTTAAGCTCACTTTCTAACTATTACAATTAAACAAATAATATTCAGCAATTTGTTCATGTGATGAATGAAATTATTCCATATATAAAAACACTACTAATCCCACCATAAGTGTGATGTAACCTGCTTCCGAATGAATGACATATACCGAGGTTTGTATAAAGCTGTTATGCGTTGCATTATGATGATGATTAGTGGTTTACACACAAGTTTCATCATGTTTTATTGCTGATTATCTTATAAAAGTTGCTTCGGAAATGGTAACTACAAGTTAATACCAGGGATGCAAGGTATTTCTTGAAACCTGTGCGCAGCCTGTGTAAAATTTTGTGCAAATCTGTGTTAAGGAAAACGTACCAACAAGAAATGGCGACCTTTTTTTAGTTTTCGCTCGTGGTCAAAAATTGAGAAATCTGTGGTAGTCTGTGCATGATAAGAGATATCTGTGCTGTTTTAAAAATCTGTGTACAGCATTGACAATCTTTGAAACATAGATTAATCTGTGTTGTGTACCTGGCATCCCTGGCTAATACCAATCCTACCGATATTACAACCTCAATAAAGGATACAGTAGACGGAAACCGTTGATGCTTCACCACCCTCACGGAACGACGACAATTGGTCAGACATATTGAAGAGATGGAATGGGTATAAATTGTATAATTCGATTCAAGCAAACGATGCGACCTCTAAGAGTATAGAGTAAGAGTAAGATCAGTTGAAACAGAAAGTATCTGGTTTAATTGTTGGATTTCCTTAAACTCTGAACAGTCGGCTACCGAAAGTATTCTGTTTTCTAAACAAAAGCTATTTGAACTACAAACAGTCAGTCGTGGGAATATTGCATGCTAACCTTATCTGTGAAACTGATCGGTTCACCATTCAATTCAACGTCATTTAGAATTTTTTGTTTGGGACCATTCATAAATCACGTAACGCAAAAATTGCCTAAAATTGTCTCCCCCCATGTATCAAATTGTCACAAATTTCTCTATCCCCTCCTCCTCTATTACGTAACAAATTCCTTGAAATTTTTTTTCTTCAGTAAAAACATGTTACGTAACGTTCTAGCTTACTCCCCTTCCCTCACATGTAACAATATGTGTCGCCATTTCTCGGACCCCCCCCCCCCCCCTCTAAAAGCGTTACGTAATTTAGGAATGGTCCCTTATTTCAAATCTACGATATACAAGGTGTAGTCCTTTTTTATGTTTTTAACAACACTCAATTAGCAAGGAACTGTAAAGTGAAGTATATTTTTCAATGTTAATAGCCATAGTACTCAAGGGAGAGCAAGGAGTTGCGTCGGTTCCGACAGCATGAAGTAACAAGTTACTTTACGCTCGTCCGGACATGCCGCAGACTCAGGTGATTCGCATTTCTAATGCCAAAAGATCCTAACTCCTTCGGTAGCAGACAAAGGGTTAAGTCGCCGGTAAACTCTAAGCTTGCTCATATGACCCTTTCCCACGCTTTTCTAAACTTTATTGCTTATACTCCTTGCTCTCCCTTGAGTACTATGGCCCTTAATATTGAAAAATATACTTTACTTTCCAGTCCCTTGCTAACTGATTGTCGTTAAAAACATAATAAAAAAGAAAAATTGACTCACTCTTAGTCGTTAATAAAATAGAAAAAAAACAAGATATAGTCCAGATAAACAATCTGAACCATTAAATTGATGATATCAATTATTCGTGGTTTCAAAAATGAACAAAAACTCGATAAAAAAGCTAACTATTAAAGCTTTACTTCTAAAAGGTTACTTAAACTCATTAAAATAGAGAGAAATAAAGGAATCATTCAAAAGGAAACTGCCCTTTCTAATGAAACCAAAAGATTGGAAATATAAGGATACTTTTTGAGTTAAAGGCATTTAAAGGCAAACAAGGCAATTACAGATAAAGTACAATGACTCTATCACCGATGAGATTTGATGGGATGTGTAAAACGATTTTCCCCCCAATTATAATTCTTTACCACCCCTCGAGAGATTTTTAACCATAAACCAAATACCCTGTATTTATTAGGTTGTAAAGCTTTCGAACGACAGTACGTAGCACTATTTATTAGTAGTGTCAGTCATTTTTTACTATTTCTTTAGCGTGACAGAGTAAACTTTCCAATAGAAAAATAGCTGGAATGTCATGCTTCGATTTACTTCAATGATAAGTGCATTTGTACTTCTCACCTACAGATCGAATATAAAATGGCAAACGTTACTGCTTGATAAAAGTTTGTTTACCATCTTAAATACACATGTTTACGATATTGAATACCCGTGTGGGATAACCGACAAGCAACTGTATTTTATCTAATGACAGTGCTAGGAAGCCGACGTTACACGACTTGCTCCTCTCGTAGCACTAGAAACTGGTCAATTCTCTCTTTCGATACTCAACGCAATTCTAGCATTTATAATAGTCCAATTGCGTTACAAGGCAACAAAGATATGGCAAAATTTCACTTTTACCGTTCGTTGAAACTATTGCTGGCAGCATTGTTCCAGCTGAATAGAAAATATTGTCTGATCACTATATTGAGAACCGTGTTTTAAGCATCATGAGGACTTTTGGAAAATTGTGGGAAGGAGATCTTGTAACTTATCTCTTAGCCGAAATGTTATAGTTGTCAATTTAGATCAATGCAAAATAAAATAACTGCCTGAATTATCATGAGCTCATTTTTGGAAAGATGCTTCAAAATATGGACTAGAGACAATTTTTCGAATGGGATGTTAAGTTTGAATGGGTTGATAGTCCATGAAACATACAAACTTGCTCACCGAAAACTTGCATATATTTCAACATTTGCTGAAAATGTGTTTTTTTAAGATTACGTAGAGTTCAGACAAAAATTTAATAAGGTCGACAGCTAGAATAATATTTCGGAAACTAGTTGGAAGATGCTGAAAAATGACGATGCTGAAAAATGACAGTTTGTCTCTGCCAGGTTAGCCTCGGTTTTTATGAGAATTTGATTTTTGTTGTATAATCAATTATATGCATAGCAGGAGTGGTGTATTAATGGTGTATATTTGAGTGCTGAATTTAATGGCGTACTAAAATCTCGCGTATTAGGCACTTGGACTCGTTGTTAAGTTGTGAGCATGAATAAAGAAGAAAAGTAAAATAAATGCTCGGTAAATTTTTAACGGTTACGCTCGCATTAATACGAAACTGTTAAATTTCGATGTCAAGTTACATAGAAGAACTGCAAAACGTAAAACTGCCCATTTTCTAATGAAATAATTTTTGCGGTTAATCTTCCTAGAAGTAATTAAAGAGAATTTACTCTTCAAGCAGATTTAATGTCTCCAGTAAAGTTTTCGAATATGCTATTTCAAACAACTTTTTGAAGACATGAATATCCCATACATTCAGAGTATCGAAATATATTGGTAGAAAACCTTTACAACAAGTTATTCTGATATTACTATGTGTATTGGAAAAATCTCTTCTGCGGTCTATGAATAATAAAATTCACATTGCTTTCAAGGTCTATGAAGCTTACAAAAAAAGATATATTTAAGAGAACTAGCTTTTAAAAAAATCGCAAATATTAAAAGGACTAGGGGTTTACTTAGAAACACAAAGTTTCTGTTTCCATTTTTTAGAGATAGCATCAATTCGGCGTTAGCTTAATCCTGTCACTAAGTTAGTGTCGGATTTTGATGCGAAGTCTTTCGAAACGCAAATTCCATAATTAATTTAGTTATAGGTTTTGTGTTCTCAACCCGCAATGATGGTTTAAAGCAATTTTCTTCTAAGTTCAGAAAAAAGCTTTTGCCAAAAATTTTCTCACTAAGTAGAAATATAACATGTTGTTTTATATCTCCATATGCTGTATTCATGTTACCTTCACATTTTCAACAAAATTGTTTAAAATGACATTATCAATAACTTTACTGAAGGCGCCAAGTCTCTTACTATTTTTGAAGAGTTACTTCTCCATAATTACCTCTATGCGAATTAACCACTAAAATGTTTATATCAAAGTATGTGCTATTTTATGTTGGAAAACTTTCTGCACGTGTCAAACCTTCAAAGTTACGGATTTTTAAATTAGGTGATCTTGAACGTTGATTTTTTTTTCAAAAATTTATCCTCCTTTAAAAGATAGCATTCTTTGACATCATGGACATATTATGCAAGAAAATAATCTATAGAGGTTTGATAACTGTTTCATGTTGATTCTCCTTATTTGTAGCCTCGAACGACATCGGTTAGACTACTTATCAGGAATCAGAATATATTGGCTTAAATGGCACGTTCCCCGAAAAGACTATTTTTGAATTTTCTATAATTTTCAAACTCATATTAAATTTTAGCATTTTCCAAAAAAAAAAATCCGATTTTCATCAACCCCCCATCCCCTCCAAGCCAAATTCCTGGGTACGCTACTGGATTAATTGCAATAGCTTCATGTTCTACTATAGGTGCTCGAAAGAAAGGGCGTAGCCGTACTTACTTTTGTGAGCAAATCTTGCATAAATCGAAAGTAATAGCTGTTTAAAACATTATTGATGGTAGTTGTTTATTGGACATGCATTTTAAATTAAATTGATATAAATTCAATTCAAATAAATTAACACTCGGAATACCAAGGGGGTAAAAAGTTACGCGGACTACCAAGGGGGTCTAAAAAAATGGGAACGCTTACTTTGACCGGTCATATCTCAGCCGTTACATAATCGATTTTAAATCTGTCTTCACCAATAGAAAGATATGTCTTTTGTGAATACGTCAAATTAAAAAACAGAAGAATAGAGTTGTCTACCGTAAGTTACAGTAAAAAGAGTATAACAAAGTCAGTGAGAAAAAAAATGGGAACGCTTCTTTGACTTGCCATATCTTAGCTGTTTGCTCACCAATTTTAATTCTTTCTTCACCATTGGATAGGTAAATCTTTTATAAAAACAGTGAACAAAGAATGATGGAAAACAAATTTGTGTATCTGAAGTAATTGTAAAAACAGTAATTGAGAGTCAGTATAGACGAAATGAGTTTTTCTGTTCAAACAATCGTATCACGACCGTTTGTTAACCAATTTCAATTTTCCTTACACCAATGCAATCCTTAGAGTTTCTAGACTTGTAATATATGCAATAAATAGTAGATTTTCAAAAAATACTATACTTTTTCGAGTTTTTAGGAGATAGGATTTTTACAATGTACGTGGCATACGGTTGATTGAAATTCTTTGCGACTTGTTAGTTTTACGGTTTGAAAATTACCTGTTTACTCAATAGTTCTACATATTATACATGGATATTATTATATCAAAATGATTGCACGGACGTGGAGAAACACATTATTGTATGTAAGTTACTAAATAATAGAGTGTGTTAGGACGATTCAGTAAATACGAAGAAGTTCAGAATTTTGAAATATTCGTCATATAACTTTAAATTTGAAGCGATGACCTATACATTTTAATACACCAGTCGATTGTAATTGATGGCGGCTACAATTTCTGAAAAAAACACATTTTTATATTTTCTCAAAAAATAGCCAAAAGTACGTAGAAGTACAGAAATTCCATTTAGTTGGCAAATAACGTCGAGTTCAAAGTGATGGCCTATACCTTTTTATATACCAATCGATTGTAATTGATTTTGGCTACAATTTCTTAAAGAACACATTTTCTAAAAAATAGCCAAAACTACGTATAAGCACAGAAATTTCATATAGTGAGTAAATAACGTCGAATTTTAAGGGATGATTTATACTTTTTTATACACCAATCGATTGTAATTAATGGTGGCTACAATTTCTGAAAGAACACATTTTTATATTTTCTCAAAAAATAGACAAAATACGTAGAAGTACGGAAATTTGATTTAGTTGGCAAGTATGGTCAAATTCAAAGTGATGACTACACTTTTATATATACCAATCGATTGTAATTGATTTCGGCTACAATTGTTGCAAGATAAACTTTTTATATTTTCTTAAAAAAAACGACAAAAATACGTAGAACTACAGAAATTTCGTTTGATTGACAAATAACTGCAAATTAAAAGGGATGACCTACACTATTTATACACCAATCTATTGTAATTGATGGCGGCTACAATTTCTGATAGAACAGTTGTTTATATTTTCTCAAAAATTAGCCAAAAATACGTACAAGTACGGAAATTTGTAGTTGTGTGCCAATCAGACGAAATTTCTGTACTTCTACGTATTTTTGTCGTTTTTTTGGGAAAATATGAAAAGTTTATCTTGCAACAATTGTAGCCGAAATCAATTACAATCGATTGTTATATATATAAAAGTGTAGGCCATCACTTTGAATGTGACCTTATTTGCCAACTACATCAAATTTCCGTACTTCTTCGCATTTTGTCTATTTTTTGAGAAAATATAAAAATGTGTTCTTTCAAAAATTGTAGCCGCCATCAATTACAATCGATTCGTGTATAAAAAAGTATAAATCATCCCTTAGAATTCGTCGTTATTTGCCCAATAAATGAAATTTCTGTACTTGTACGTATTTTTGGCTATTTTTTGAGAATATATAAAAATTTGTTCTTTAAGAAATTGTAGCCAAAATCAATTACAATCGATTGGTGTATAAATGAAATAGGTGATAGCTTTGAATACTTGAAGCTATTTGTCAACTAAATGAAATTACTGTAGTTCTACGTACTTTAGTCTATTTTTTTGAGAAAATATACAAATTGTTCTTCCAGAAATTGTAACCAAAATCAATTATAATCGATTGGTATATAAAAAGGTATAGGCCATCGCTTTGAATTCGACGTTTTTTGCCAACTAAATGAAATTTCTGTACTTCTACGTACTTTTGGCTATTTTTTGAGAAAATATAAAAATGTGTTTTTTCAGAAATTGTAGCCGCCATCAATTACAATCGACTGGTGTATTAAAATGTATAGGTCATCGCTTCAAATTTAAAGTTATATGACGAATATTTTAAAATTCTGAACTTCTTCGTATTTACTGAATCGTCCTAACACACTCTATTATTTAGTAACTTACATACAATAATGTGTTTCTCCACGTCCGTGCAAACATTTTGATATAATAATATCCATGTATAATATGTAGAACTATTGAGTAAACAGGTAATTTTTAAACCGTAAAACTAACAAGTCGCAAAGAATTTCAATGAACCGTATGCCACGTACATTGTAAAAATCCTATCTCCTAAAAACTCGAAAAAGTATAGTATTTTTTGAAAATCTACTATTTATTGCATATATTACAAGTCTAGAAGCTCTAAGGATTGCATTGGTGTAAGGAAAATTGAAATTGGTTGACAAACGGTCGTGATACGATTGTTTGAACAGAAAAAGTCATTTCGTCTGTACTGACTCTCAATTACTGTTTTTACAATTACTTCAGATACACAAATTTGTTTTCCATCATTCTTTGTTCACTGTTTTTATAAAAGATTTACCTATCCAATGGTGAAGAAAGAATTAAAATTGGTGAGCAAACAGCTAAGATATGGCAAGTCAAAGAAGCGTTCCCATTTTTTTTCTCACTGACTTTGTCATACTCTTTTTACTGTAACTTACGGTAGACAACTCTATTATTCTATTTTTTAATTTGACGTATTCTCAAAAGACATATCTTTCTATTGGTGAAGACAGATTTAAAATCGATTATGTAACGGTTGAGATATGACCGGTCAAAGTAAGCGTTCCCATTTTTTTTACCCCCTTGGTATTCCGAGTGTTAAAAGACCATATTAGGTCAATGTTCTCAACATAAACAATAATTACTTCAGTAGACCTCAAGGCTGATGATACATGCAAGGCAACTTACAACAGGCAAGTTTTTTGTCCATTCTGAATGTAGGAAATTGTATTTTGAATTCACTCCATTTAGTATTATTCATACTTCCATTAGCGCTTGTGCATGTTGACTATTATTCTAAATACCGCTTTGACTTCGTAAAGTGCTGCCAGTTACGCCGTATGGCGATACTGCGCGTTCCTCGGCATTAACCTTCGATAAACTATCCATTTTTACGGAAGGGTTATATTTCTTTCATTATTTTCTTATTTAGCGCTAGAGTAGAGTGGGGTCAAGTTGACAAACAAGCACTCGTTGGAAAGGTTATACATCTGGCAATAATGGTAAATATTTTTCACACTAAATCCAATAAGGCGAAGGTACTTTTTTGGATGATTTCTAAATCTGGGGGTACGATAGGTCATTATACTTGAGGTTAAATTAAACAATGTACATGCCTAGAAAATCACCGGTTAAACTTTTATTTAAAGAGTACTAATACTGCAGATCATTTAGAAATTAAATTGACGTCGTTCAGGTAAGCAAAAGAGAAGTGGAAAATGATGTGAAAAATCATGAAACCGCAAAAAACATGTTTTTTCGGCAGATGTGTCTGGCTTTGTACTTGCGAATGACTTCTTCGGTGTCCTCGTCGTCACCAGAGTGTGGAATTGAAGTTGCTCAAGTGATTGCTTGGCTGTAAGACGATCAATAGTGACCTAAAGTGCCCCCAAACGGCTGAGCTATTGTGCCCCAAGCGTGTATTTCATGTTGATGTCCGCGTTTTTTTCAAAAACATAAATATCGGAAAACCAACACAAAATACATGTTCAACATTAATTTTTACGTAAGAAAAAACCCACCTGACATCTTTCAACATTGATTAAATGTACTGCACAATGCGTTTTTGCGGAATGTTAAAATAAAAAATAAATAAGCGACGCCGCAACTAATACAGCTGATCAACGGTAACAGCCGAAAGGACAGTCGTGTGCTCTATCATGTATCTAATTCAGATGAACGACCTCTGCAATAACATAGCAAAGATAATGCCATACCTATTTGATCTCATTCTACTCTACACATTACAAGAATATCTTATACACATTAAACAACTACACAGTAGCCATCCCTAGTAACAATTAAGGTTTTAGGGCAGTGTTAAAGTGATCCATAAAACTAATTGCGCTTGTAGCGTGCAATAAAATTTCAATTCTTAGTTGGAATAATACAATAACCTATCATAAAATAGGTCAATCTTCTAAGCCTTTTTTTAAAATAGCGAATTTTAACAAATACAGAAAAATTAAACAGTTAATACATACCATTAAAACATCATACAACGCATTTAAGAGTTCGTTCTGTCAGTATTCAGTGTGCTGTAAATCGAGTCTCAAAAATTACGTGGTTTCAAGCTCCTGAGGGACTTATTATCCTTCATTTTTAAGAAAATATCTATTGTACTAATAAGTATAAAAAGGACCACAAAGCTGGTATCATTTCCTCCGCACACTAGTTTTCGCTTTGAGATTGAAAACAACATCAGTACTTTTGATATCGCACATAGTGCTTGGGAAACGAAAATACAATAGTAACGATATTTACTTGTCGCTGTTCGATTCTGTGGATTTACGAGCACGATATTGGAGCACTATAGATATGTATATTTCCAGCATTTGCTGCGTTCTAGTTGCATTTTGTGATGCATATTGCTAATTTTTTTTTATAAAAATTAAACTGAGAATCGAAAATTACTGATTGCAAATGAAAACGAGATTGAATATTCGTATTGCCATAGAAAAACGAATGTTGCTACTTCTGCTACTCGTTGCCGTAGAATCGAAAGAAGAGGCTTTGTTTTTATTGTTTTGTGTATATTTAGTAGCAAAGGTAGCAGTGAAAAAACGAAGGTGAGTCCATTGAGTTTCATCGTTTATTGAAAGGATATGAAAATTTTAGACAGTAACCCAATCCACAGCAGAGTTTTCAATAATATTACTTAAGCAACAACTAATGATGACATGGCCATAATAACAGCTACATAACGGAGGTAGTTAATAGCAATGACGACGAGTTTTACGCTAGTCACCCTTAAGGTTCAATTGAGAACGTCTCAGTAAGCGGCCATCTTGGAAATCGAAAAAAGCAGATTTTTCTCAAACCATTGGAAAAATCTTCATGAAAATGAATCAATGTTTTCGGATATTATCAAGGAATCGATAAAGATTTGAAAATTCAAATATTTATCCAATATCAAAGTTTATCTACACGATTTTGTCAGCTACACAGTAGGCCTGGTCGTTTCAACGAGTGTGCAACATACATGTGCTACCACTCTAAGCATACTGTCACATGTACTATGGGATTCCCTAAAAACAGTGCAATTATGCATATAGCGGCAGTGTGTTTCATAATCTTTAAAATTGACATGAATAGGTAGGCGAACGTCTATCATTTTCCAACCTATGTTCATATACTGACTATGACTAGACTAGACTAGAATTTAGTTGTACGGATACCAATATCGGTTGATGGTAAAACGAGATGTAACAGTCTTACTTATTTTTAGGAGAATATCTTTGTGCAATAATGGATTAAATCAAAATGGGCATTAAGGGTATCAGACCTAACTTAAAATTAAGTTGAATTTTTATGTTTCGAATTCATTTCGTCAGTAACTAGCACCAACGTGGGGCCAAGTTAAACGACGTATCTAAACTAGTACATAAATTAGCACTAATCAGACATTATATTAAAACCGTAACACGACCCATATGATGCCTGGAGCTCCAATAACCCTACTTAAGTTAGGTCTTGTGCCTTTAAGATACAAATTGGTGTAATCCAACTTTTTCCCTTTGGAAATACATATTCGTTGTCGCTTTCTCGTCAGCAAACCAAAGTTTCTACCTTTACTTCTCGAGACATACCTTTCCACTTTTCAGTTACTTTAGGCGTTATTTGTCACGCAACTGTTTCGATATAGTGTTTGACTAGTGCTAATTTGGGTACTAGTTTAGATACATCATCGAACTAGGCCCCAAATTGGTGCTAGTTACTGACGAGATGACTTCGAAATTTATATGTGAAGTAAGCAAAACCATAGAAACACGCGTAAAACGAGTTTTATCAAAACAATTCACTTTCCAGTTTTGAATTTAGTCGTCTTATAAATAAAATAGAAAAACTTTACATTTCCAGCTGAAAATAGTTGAATAAATTTACAAACTCCAAAGTTTGAATGCTAAAATAAATTCGGATTATTGTTTAATAATAGGAAATCTAATCGTTAAGCAAATCGATGGTGAAACAGTTTCTTGAAGCATGCAAAATGACACTTTAAATATATTTTAACAAAGCATTTCTTGAGCTCGGAGAACTTGATCTGGATTTCTTATGTAACCTTTTCAACTGGCACGTGGAAACTCAGAGAAACTATGCTAAAATAGTTTGATTAAAAGCAACAGGGCGTTTTCTGCACCACTCTGATCGTTTGTTCGTTCGTTGAATATTTCTTTGCACAAGTTGGTGTCGCGTAATGAGTGCGCTTTTTTAACTAATTTCGCGGCCAAGTGCTACAATTCTGATGCGACGAAGGTAAAACGAAAAAACTATGAGATATTAAAAAAATCAGTTTTAGAATGCCAAAATTGTAAAATAAAGCTATTTTGAAATCAAATTGCTTTCAAACCACAGGTTTATCGAATTTTCCTAATTCATTTTATTTTGTCCTGAATACTAAGGACTTCCGAAAATGTACTCTTTGACAATGAAAAGCAAATAAGATTGCCAGACTCTAAGTCAGTAAAGTTCAATAGGTTAGAACACTATTCACCAGTTATTCGTGCGTTATGAACCAAATTTCGTAAACAGATTATGTCTACTGTCCCACAGTGACAAATAGACCTTAGGGGTTAAAACCATCAATATACATCAATAATACTTTCTCATGGCAACATTGAGGCTGCTTGCGGGTGACTTCCAATAAAAATGATCGGTGACCGATAATAACAATGATGACCAACCATACAATGACACATACAAATTGACAAGGAAAAACCAAAACCGGGGAAGTCAATCCAGAAGCCAGAAGCACATAAATGATTCGCAAAAACGATCAAAATCTTTGAATACTATCTACTGATTTAGAACATTCGATTATTTTTAGAACCGAGCATCTATCGCGTGCTCGTGTGTTATTTGCTTGACTGTGTAAACCTCGCCTTTTAGTGCCTTATTATTTTCAGTGCCGCTCTATTTGTTTTGTTTATCATATCGTGATGACGATGATTGCTGACGAGTGCTCGACGGGCGTACTTTAGGTGCTGAAATTTATCAGGTCAGACAGGGCAAATTTGTGAATGAAATGTCTTATTTCTAACCCCCTTTACCAATATTTTGCACACTCATAGTTGATTATAACGTATTGTAAGATCTCCAGAATTTTGCAAAATCTTGAATAATTTAATAGATTTTTTTTGTTTTTAAATTGTAGAGAGCAAGTTGGCATGGACAGAATTAATTTTGTTCCAGCCTACAATAAATTATTAAATTGTATTATCGATAGAAAAATATTTGGTCAATTATTTGATGCCAATAAAAACCCACATGTAAGCGGTAATGGCACTGATTGGAATATGTTGATGTTGATATTTGAAACCGGGGTCGCGCTGCATTTACTGCCTATGTTGGCAGAACGACGAATTATTGTACGAACCGAAGCTTTGTTTTGATCTTACATTGACTCCACTAACGACGGTAACGATCGGCAGCGGTGCATATTCATTCACGCGATGACCTCGCCTTGAAGACCGATGCAGCACCCAGAGTGCATTGGCGGCGGCAACGACTTTGTGTACAGACAACGGCAACAAATAAATCCGGTTAACAGTACACCACCCGCTCGGCCCCTTCTTTAGTTTCGGTGTTGGTTTCGCTCAGTAGATATGCGGGAGGCATTTATCAGCACACAGCAGTAACGAATTTCGCTTCTCTCTTTTACATATTCACTTGTTTCCACTGTTTTTTTTTTGTCGAACTTCGCTTCACACGAATATTAATGAGATTCGCACAATTTATGCTTCCATCTTCGCTTGAATTTACTTCTCTCTGCTCTTCTTCTCTATTATATTTTGGTACCAATTTCTCTTTTTTCGACAAAACACCAATTAATCACTTTGAATGTATTAGTTGGTAATCAAAACACAAGAACCAAAAACGACCGATAATGACTCAGATGAATGTAAACAAAAACTGAACACTGCTCATTTTCTGCGAACTGTTTTCTTGTTTCGTTAATTTCCACCGCAGCTCACAAACACTAGTGCAAGGTTGAGCTTCCCAAATTGTAAGTGAACTGCAGCACAACTTTCGGGGTTTGCTCCTAGTTCCTCCGCTGATGAGGATAGAAAATATACTGCAATTCACCGTACAGAAATTTTACACTTTCATAAACAAAAAACAACTAAAACAACGGAGAAAGCCAACACAACAAAGCAGATTCAGCTGAGCGAATGGAAAAGTCCGATGGCCACGAGCATGCCGTGTCACTAGGGTGGCTCCACCGTCAGTGGGTTGTTGCGTATATTAATTTGGCCACTGAACCAATTGAGAAGAGAAAATTGATAGTACGTCGTGTGGTTTCTTTAGGATGATTGATGTACTTTAGCAGAAAGAATACATATATACCGATAATAAAACGCCCATAAAATAGATTTAGATGAGTTTGAAATAAGACTTTCACTCTTAGTTATTGAAAAAAAAACATTTTACATAGAATTTCTTTTCTAAAAATACAAAAACATGATCTGTAGCTAAATAGAAGTACTTCCAGGTAGTCATGTAATTCTGTAGTTAATTTACTGGAAATTATACATTTGCGTAAAAGTTTCAATAGGGTTTATAGGCTTGAGAGCCTCATATTGTTTTCTTTACTTTTGATTATTACATTTCGCCAATTTTCTGGTAAAGATCGAAAAATGATGGTACAGGTAAACTTCGATATAACGTACCCTCGATATAACGCACCCTCGATATAGCGTCACTCGATATAACGTACATTTTACCTCGATATAACGTACACATTTTCAAAGTAATTTTATAGTTTCAAGTTTCGATGCCAGTAGCATTTACAGTTATTTTAACAGTATATAAAAATCATATATGGCCTACAGGGTCCCGGGTTTCATGTAAAATTGCCTTTTTATATTCTCAAACTGATATTCTCATTTTTTCCTATTGTGGCTCTACTCATTTGAACATATTAGTAAGAACAGTATTAGCTACCTCTATCCAATGCCTAGGATTGATCCAATTGTTTCTTTCGTTCACACGCAAGTTCTTTAGATTTACATACAGTTTAGATAAATTGGTTATTATGCTTCAAAACTGAAACGATGTTTGCTTCGTTAATTAATATGATAGAAATTAAATTAAAAGAGAGTAAAGTTTTACTGTCTCCATACATTTACTGGTCGGTTCAACCGTCTCGCTCTAGCATTTTGTTACCCATAACATAAAACATATATTAGGATATTTGCGAAATGAACGAAAAATCCATCAAAATCGTTAAATTTTAAATAAATTACTGTGAAAAGGTTACTTAACCTCATTATCTGAAACATTTGAGGACATCTTTCAATGGAAAATTTTCTCACTAATCTAATGGATCCAAAAGATTTGAAATACAAAGTATATTTTTTGAGTTAGAGCTATTTTAAGGCAACTAAGTTTTTAACACAAAAAATTTAATAACTTAGTAACGGTTGAGATTTGAAGGTATGTGTAGAACAATTTTTTTCTCCAAATATGACAGTCAATCATCTCTCGAGAGGTTCTTAACCATGAACCAGACACCTTGGTATTTGGTTTTTACAGAAACGAGAATGTCATGTTCCGGTAAGCCATGAAATGTTAGAAGTGCAGGCTCAAAAATTTTATTCGCGAATAATTGGTGAGGGTGAATATGGCAGCCGTGGGTACGTTGATAAATTTATTAAAAGGCATGATATACGCCATCTCAAGATTAAGAGAGAAAAACTATCTAGTGACATACGGGTTATCGATCAATATGTTAAAGATTTCTCTCAAGAAATGCGTAGCCGGAACTTACTTCCGTGCCAGATATTCAACGCCGATGAGAGTGGCTTATACTTCAAAACTATTGCATCATCAACCTACGTCGATAAAACTGAGTCCAGTGCACCTGGAAGAAAAGTAAATAAGGAGCGCTTAACGTTTATGTCCTGTGCAAACATGGACGGTTCTCTAAAACTTCCCCTCATGTTGATTGGCAAGTTCAAGAATCCTCGTCCTTTGAAAAATCTCAAGGAGCTTCCTGTTTACTATTATTTACTATAATAGAGCATCCAAAAATGCATGGATGACACGATATTTGGTGGTTTTTTGATCAATTTGTTCCAAAAGTTACAAACTTTTTGGAACAATCAGGCCACCCTGTGAAAGCTGTTTTGGTATTAGACAATTGGTCTGCTCATTACAGTACTGAGGAACTACAAACAAGTGATGGATCGAGATTTTGTAAATTTTTACCTCCCAACAATGCTGAACAGCAAGGTTGGCCACTTAACGGTCAATTTTCATTGCGTAAAATGAGACAGGACATCCTGAACAACATAGTAAGTAGAAGAACTTGAGACCGAGGAAGGTTGAGAAATATATACGTTGATAACACTCTTTTTCTTTTGATCGCAATACTAACTCCTGAAATTAAAGAAGTGGATTTTCAAAAAGTACAATGGAATGCATATTTTGAATAAACACAGTTTTTTTACATATAAAAAATCCTATACATTTCTTTTGTAAGAAATGTAAAACATCTACTTGAGAAGTTTCTATTTCGGCATTCGCTCGATATACCTGGTCTGCAAAATAGCTTCCCAATAAGACTGCAAACCCACACAGAGCACCAACATATTGGAGGCTTATAACATTTAGTTCCTGAATTTTATCTAACCAAAAGTGATTAAAAAAGAGCTTAAAAGTACTTTGAGTAAATAAACTTATATTTTAAGTCAAACTGTTCATGAGAAAGGTTGTTTCACACTGCAAGTTGGATTATATTACATTTTTAGCTATACATGGTTGAAAATCGACATGGTAACATAGAATGAACAACAATTCTAAGAATTTTTTCATGCTTCGATATAACGTACAATTCGATATAACGTACGTTTTTTTCAACACAATGTACGTTATATCGAAGTTTACCTGTATTCAGTAGCATATTATACACAGAGTAAAGGGTTTCATGCAAAAGCGACCGAGTTTCCAACAGAAGAAAAAGTAAATAAAGACAATCGCATTGTTACTTAGGTCCTATTGAAATTTTTCCTCAAACTTAGTTACTAATGAAAACAGACTTAACTTGTCGAATGACAATATTGGGCAGTTCTTAGGTTTGTAACATGGCATTTTTTCGTGCTTCTTATTAAAATTACACTCTAGATTGTAACAAAACCCTTGCAATGAGTTTCTTTTTCCGGGGATAAAAATTTTTTCTTCGTGGTTTAATTTAGGTAATTTATCAATTGTTCAAGGCTGGGTGTATCGACCACATGTTTCATGTATTTGTCGCATGTGTTCGAAAGTATACTGATAGATAATGCTTGTTCGTTACCTTGCTGTCTAGCGTAAAAAGTACATAAGGGGCCATCGATATACAACGTGGACAATTTAGGGGAGGGGAGGTGTCACGAGAAAGTCCACGCTTGCCCATGGGGAGGGTGCGAGAGTATGGAAAATGTCCAGTGGAAATTTTCATTATATTTTTGTCTTTTATAAGAAAATGGAACAAAAATGTGTATCGTCATTGGCGCTTTCCTTTAATTTTTTCTAGATAGCCACACCGTGTTACAATTGAAAACATCGATGGCAACGCTTATCAAAAAAATCAGAAGGAATCGCACGGAATAAAATCTGAATCGCATGATTCAATCTTCTGCAGCTTGATCAAATCCCACTAATTTTGAATTCAGAAGCTTGTCGTTGAAATTACAAGCCTATTCAAGAATCCATAGGTTACTTTTATTTTGTGTTATTATAATAGATCTTTGAAACGTAATCATAAAAGATAATATTGTTCAGAAATGAGATATTTTCTTGGAAATTTCACAAAAGACTGAAGAAGTCTATGTAGTTAAAGTTTGAACGCTTTTTATTAAATCCTTTTTCATCATAGTAGTCAAACACAGGAGAATTTTCTGAAAACACATTTTTGTTAAATCAACCGAAAGAATGGAAGGTCCGCGTGGACATCGTAGGAAGGGGGAGGGGTACAGGAATTGTCCACGTTTGTCCACGTTGGAGTAGGAGGGGGTCAAAAACGAAGGTATTTTGTCCACGTGGTATATGGACAGACCCTAATCAAAACATACGTAAAAAGTAACTCTGAAGCCTGGTCCAGTTCCGCAGTACCAATGTACAAGATTGAGTCAATAATGAGCGACATGATTGACCAACAATAGGGTATTGCAAAAAAAAAAATTGTTTTTGAATTCTCGAAGGCTCTCATATTGTGACAAATGTCAAAGTATGCTCAGATGCCAAATTTCACATCATTTTGACAATTTTAGACCCCCGCCCACTTCGATTGAAATTTTTTGAAATTGGTACTGTGGGAAAATATGGAGGAAACATACATTAAATGCTATAACTTTTGAAGTAGCAATCAGAAAATTATAATTTATACCTCTTTTGGAAGGAAATAATCTTTGTATTTGAATGGAGATATTTTTGTTTTTAGAAAATTACGGGAAAGTAAGGTACTGGGTCATTTTGGCCCCAAAATCCCCTATTTTTAATGATTTTTCTGCACCGTGATGCAAATCATATATATTTTGCAGTTTTTCTAATGTGAGAAAATCTCAAAAATCAATCCGAGCCTTTTTGACCTTTGTCCGAATACGAGAAGTTGGGGTTATATGGCCTTTTGTCAGTCATATTAAATTTAATCATTTTCTCGTGATTATATCTCTATTATTCTTCACTCAATTTTCATAAACTATACCTTGTTGAACGCGGAAAATCCTTAGGATTATAACAAAAATAAATTCGTTACCGGTAAAATTCAGGAACATCAAATTATCTGACATATAGCGTTGATTTCACATTTTTATCATAAAATCGCACATATTACCTCCATTTAACAACAAAATTCTTATTTAGTTTACTACTTCTAGTGTAAAATATGCTTAGGGATCACATGAGAAAAGTTTCATTCCTGGAAAAATAAGGTAAGTTGAGGTATTAGGACAAATAAAGAAACAAATGAGATTTGTAGAGTAAATATCAAAAAGTTTGATGTTTCTGAATTTTACCTTTAACGTTTTTATTTTTGTTTTATTCCTCAGAATTTTTCACGTTCAACAAGTTACATTTTATGAAAATTGATTGAAGAATAATAGAGATATATGCATGAGAAAATGATAAAATTTAATATGAATGACAAAAAGCCCTATAACCCCAACTTCTCGTATTCGGATTAAAGTCAAAAGGGTTCCGATCGATTTATGAGATTTTTTCACATTAGAAAAACTACAAAATATGTATGATTTGCATAACGGAGCAGAAAAATCATTAAAAATATGGGATTTTGGGTCCAAAATTACCCAGTGCCCCTATTTCCCGTATTTTTCTAGAAACAAAAATATCTCCATTCAAATACTAAGATTATTTCCTTTCAAATGAGGTATAAATTGTAATTTTCTGTTTGCTACTTCAAAAGTTATAGCATTTAATGTATTTTTCCTTCATATTTTCCCATAGTACCAATTTCAAACAAATTCAAGCGAAGTGGGCGGGGTCTAAAATTGTCCAAATGATGTGAAATTTGGCATCTGACCTTTGACATTTGTCACTCAATCACAGACATGCAAATCTCGCAATTATTTCAGACAGCCAAGTAACAGTGTTGGCACTATGGTCATCGAAATGTGTGTCCAAACTTGTTTGGGAGTGCGTCACATTTTTACAACACGTGACGGCTTGGAACAACGTAATTATATTCTGAGTACCTGGCTACCAAGGAATTGTTGGTAACGAAGTGGTTGATGAATTAGTCAAGAGTGGATCAACGAACTTGTTTGTTTGACCAGTACTATTTCTAAGCATATCTACTACTGCCATTACTCTAAAATTTTCGGCTTGGACAAGAGACCAACTAGTAAATGACTTGTACAAAGAAATAGGCTCGAAATTCACGTTTACAGGTACAATGAGAGCCGCAAAACTAATGAATTTGGAGCGAAAAGACTTACAATCACAGCTCCATTTACAGAACATTGTCGTACAAAGTACCACTTGAAAAAAAAAAATGACGAAATTCAAAGACATTTGCCAATTCATTAACTACCCGCATAAATGTGTACCATATGCCAACCATTGCATCAAACGTTTCAAAACTCTTTTCAATATGGTTTGTTCAACAATAGATTAACCATTGCCTGGTATAATATCGAACATAACCAGTGTAGTTTTTCCATACTCGACCATACAAACAACGGGTTGTTGTTAAGTCACCATACCAAAATGTGCTGTTTTCCATATACATTTGGACAACATACCATTCAAGAACCACACAGATTATGGTGGCATGCATATTTTAGGTCTAGCGATGGGTAAAATATTAGCTAGAGAAAAAAATTTCTTTCCCTTCACATTTCAATTCTATCGACTGATGAAATTTTATTTCGTTACACGCCATCTTCTGAAGAAAGCTTCAACGGCACTAGTGGACTGTCGCTTTATCCAATTGAGCTATCGCCGTAACATTATAAGACAAGGATTTTTGACGATCTTAAACTACAGATTTTTGGAGCATAGTAAACAGATATACGTATAACAAAAACCACCAGAGCAATATTAACCTCTCCCACAAAAGTACAATGTAGTATACAAATCTTCAATATAGGATACACGGAAGCTATTGGAAATGGTAACTAAAATGGGTATGGTAGTATAACAGTTCAATTATAATGGTGGAATATATCAGTAGTATTCCCAATATGGTGAGCATTATATGAATAGTTTGGAAATGGTTCCGAAGATTTCCGGAATGATATTTATTTATACGGGTACGATCCGGAGAACTCGAAACATATACTCTGCCATTGCGCAAACATTATTTTTTGAAAGGAAGTGATACTTCGGACGGCGTCTTGTGATTCGTTGCTATGTACGAAATATCCCAAGCAAATCATAAGTTACATGTGAAAAAACATCCCTGCTGCTGCAATATATGTGGACAAACAACCCGCTTCCGACAACAATAGATTCGGGCAATTTTTAACGTGTATAGCAAACAGGGTAGCCACAAAAGTAACCGGAATAGTGGTTGAAATGTCAAAGTTCTTTTATCAGGAAAAAAAAGGTTGAGCCAGCTTATTTATGAATCTTATGTCACCAATGAATGGCAGTTGATAAAACAAATGCAAACACATGAATGATGCTAAAATATTTCAATCTCACTGTCACAAGAAATGAATCGGTTTTTGTGATTTCCCATGTGATTCAGTAATTTATTCTGTGTAATTCTTTCGACGATAGTCTGTGCGAATACATGGTCTGATGCATTTAAGATTGAACTATCGGTTGGTGTTGGTGCAGCGCTGATGTAAAGAATAAATTTTCGCAATCAATTTAATTTTTTATTTGAAAATTGTTATAAGGGTTTTATAAAAAATGCTAGCAAGTTACTGGTTTCGACAAAGTTGTTAGCCATATTCTGGGCAAACCATTTATAGGATTGGTTTTTTTCAGTTGTCAAAAAGCGATGCTATTGGGTTGGAAAGCATCAAAAAGTATTTTTTTCTTTACTAAGTTCCACACAAACGTTAAACGTACCGGCCAGTAACAAACCGCCTTCAAAATTTGCAGTCATTTGGGACCGCAGAAAAAGGTCTGAAAACAACCCATTTATCGTCAATTAAATCATTTCATATTTGATTTGTTATTAGTATCTAGAGCATCCATTTCCCGACGATTTACTGCTTTCCGGGATTCGGGAAATAAATAAAAGAAATTCCCGGGAAAACATAAAAAAATTAAAAAATAACTTGCTTTCTAGAAATAATAGAATAAATTTAAAAGTTTTGAAATCTGGTTAATAGCATGCATGCCTAAAACAGTTGTCGAATAATGTCGATTTAATGGACTACATTGCATTGAATCATTTGATAACTCGTCACTCAGTTTATACAAAGTTCTTTTGAACGATTTTTCTTGGATCAACATTGGATAACCCAAATTACGATTGCGACGATATCCTTAGCGCAGCTGCTGAAGTTACTGTCCAAAATTAAGATTCGTTGCAGAGTGTTTTGATGGGGACGGGATCAATTTAATGCAAAGCATCTTTGTTTACCTTCAATGAAATGATTCAGCTGCGGGTAGTGTGCGATCAAGTGATAAAACATGATATATCGAATCCTTCCCCACACAAATGGATCAGCATCACTCCGAATTAAGATCGAATCAAAATAAAGCGCATAATGGACGAACTACGCAGCGATGGGGTGAAGTCCACCATCGATTTTCTATTAAGGGCGAGTATCCGACTTGCTTGGTCTGAAGGCAATTAAAAAATACTGCATCCTTGAAGGCGACATTAAAAAAATTTGGAAGTGTAGGATATCGGACAGATACGGCGTCCTGTACCTCCTTTCATACAAATTTAAATGCCCTGGAATGCAAAATTGTATGTATATTTTTTAAAATAAAATTAATATTAGAATTCCAGTATAACACATTGGACGAAATATGCATTCGATGAACGGACCAAATATAAATAATAAACAGACATTCGCTATTTTTTTTAATCTTAAATAGCGTTTGCGTTAAGCACGACATTTTTACAAACCATCTAAATTTTAAGAACTAAATCCAATTGATTTCTTAAAGAAAACAACCCAATTTCCGTAACAAATCTCTATTGGCAAACACTTTCATTGATAATCTAGTTGTTAAAATAATAAAGAACTATTAAAATACAAAAATTGGTTATTCGGTTACGGAGATATCACGATATGACGTTATCATGATATGACGTTACTGTAAAGAAATGCTTCGCGGTAATAGTCGGCGAATTCATCGGTTTTGGCATAAAAACATGAGGCTCACAAACATACCTTCAAAATCACAAAGAATGTCTGCACATTACCGAGTCTAAAGATATATTACCCATTGATCTGCGAAACAGTTGAAAAAGTATAATGTACAATTACATACTACCCACTTCAAGTGTTTGCCGGTCGAGATATTCACAGCAGAATTTCTTTGCAGAAGGTAAGTTCTTTGGAATAAATTAAAAAATCTTTTTCCCGGCATTGCCGTATCCCGAGAATGAGAAAACATAACTTGGCGTGATTCGGGAATCCCGCAAAAGCCAAAAATCTCAGGATTCTAGGGGTTCCCGGGATGGATCCTCTATTAGTATCGCTGTAGTTTAGCAGAATATTTGCCCCAATCTACAGTGTTCGCTATGGTACCAAAACGTGTGTTTAATTAATAGTGGTCTAGGAGTTGATTTTAGCGATTTGGTATGTTAGGAACACTTTTTCAGAATAGAAGCTCCCGTCTTCTCATGTCTACTGAATTGTGGTTAAGTGAGATAGAAAATTTATTTACACTAACTTTCGAGATAGAGTCGTGATACCAATGAGAAAGTTATCGGAAATTCTATTGCGATAAAACTTACTGAATATGCAAACTTTCCAAAATGTAATGGTGTTGAGATAAAGCGCGTTGTTTGTGGGGTGCACCCAAAAATCTTATTTTCATCATAACTCAATAGCTCAATAGCGAAACAAGCAAAACTAGTATACAGAAATGACGGGTATTGAATTGTCTATAGAATTTAGTGGTATTACTTGAATAAAACCATTTGTAGAAAAAAATGTTGAACTGTTATACTACAATACTTATAAATGGGGAACACTACTGTTTTCACAATAGTTGAAAAATAAATTAACAAGACGCGTCCATGTTGTCAATTCCCACGAAATACCGTTAATGTAAATTTATGAAGATCTCGGAAAATTCGGTGCTCAGTCTGAAAGAGCACGAAATGATAAATGGGACACACTGGACTTTTTCACATTTGATCAATCTATATGTAATTTTTCGTTCCAGTTCGAAACACAACGTTTCCGAAAGCAACTCTGTAGTTTGATGTTTTTATCTGAAGCCCAAATGAGTATAATTTTAATTGCTATAAAATAGTAGGAATATTGGTTGATCTAAGAACGAGAGTAATATTTGGCTGTTTGCAGTAACGATATTAAACGAAATTTGACAATATTTTTTGCTTTGCTGTGTTTGGAGAAAAGTTTGGGAGAACCAATTTTTTTTTCACTAAGGAGAACATTGGGCGAAACGGCGTTTGCGCCTTAAAGGGTACAAAACCTTTAACTAGATTAGTTATAGAATATACGTTTTGATTTCGTCTCATCTATATCCGGCACCAACTCAGTTCCATAACTAAGCTAACACCGGTTTAATGTCTTTTCAAGCAAGCGTGATGTCCCGCATGAAAAGAAGTTCATTTTAATCTGATGATAACTAGTGAAATCAAAATTTAGTTTGGCTTACTAGCTTAGCTTTCCTAAGCAGAAAAATTTGGGTGAGAATAAATTTTTCTCCGCTAATTTTTCCACAATAGCACCTACTGTACTGAGTAAAAACCACTTTTGAAGGCCACTTAGTCCTGGCATAATGTTAGTGTCGGATTCTGATGAGACAAAGTCAAAATATTCCAAAAATAATTAACATCTTCATGACTGGACAACAACTTTTTAAACAACTATAACTTTTGATTCAGGTAAGATTTGCTCACAAAAACAAGTAAGGCTAATAAATGTGACTATTGCCTTTCATTTGAGTATTTACAGTTACAGGGATCAGCTCTAGAACTGAAGCAATTACAATTAGTCCGATTGGATTCCGATGGAGCAGTGCTGCCAGCGATAGTTTACGTTGACTACGGAAAATGATTTTTTCATGTTTCTTCGTTTTGTTGCAATATTATTGAAAGCTGATAGAACTTATCAATTTAGACTGTCTTTGGTTACGTTTTACACGTAATTGGACCATGGTAAATATTCTAGAAGAATCGTTTTGAGCATCAGAAGGTAAAAATTGAGCAGCTTCTAGCACTGCAAGGGAAGCAACTATTTTTATGGAAAAAGGCTGTTCGTATTTCTCGATTCTCCCCTTTTCAAGGAAAAACTGCTTTGAAGCCCTCCATTCACTAGAAAAAAGTTGGGCATGAAAGGGTTAATGTTTGACTTATAACTGACATTGCCGTTAATAAATTCACGCAAAGATTGATTTTGAGATTTTTTTATCTGGCACTTTCACCAAACCAAAACGAGCCGATTCAAAGTAGAGCCACCCTAATCCACCCCTCAGCTGTATATACTTGTATTGCATCAACACCTCCTAGGCGCAGTCAGCAACCAACCCACCGAATCACGCTTCGAACGGAATTGCCTATAATATGCACACACGACTCAGTGTAAGTATGTATGTCACGCACTATCTCGTAGCTCGTGAAATTGTAAACTTCTGCCACAGTAACTAGAATGAATGCCTTTTTTCTACGTTTTCGCTCGTTGGCTAGTTGATAACTATTCGACACTACTTTCAACACATTAATTCGCTATGCTTTCTGGTACAGATAACTAACACCACTTTGCACAAAACGGAACATTATTTGTCATCGCGATAAGCCAGCCTGATCGTAAGGACTTTGCGCGACGCACCGTAAACCAAGCGAACAACCGAATTCGCAACCCAAACGGAACATGCACAACTGTCAACACTAGTAGCAAATGCTTTGCACGGCTGTTGCATATGAAATAAACGCACAAAAAACAGCGAAAGAAAGCAGCAATCGAGAAAACATGAAAGAAAAATTCCCGTATAAACAGACAACAACCAAAACGAACACACGTCAAGTAGCGACTGAAAGATACTGAACGAAAAGCCGTATGTGGCGTATCGAGTTAACAGTAGAGGCTCCGCTTTGTTGCCAGTGATGCCGAATGTTCTGATGCTGGAGCTTGAAAGTTATTTTCTTGTGCATTGTCTAATACCAACATCACATAGTTTGTGCTCTCGATTTTTTTGATTTTGATAGTTCATTGCACCGGTATAGCCAATGTTGCACTAAAAATTTGGGTAATCAATCAATGTATTTTTTGCGTTAAAGCAGTGTAGCGCCAGGTTTAAACGAAAATGCAATTAGTATCTATAGAATTGTTGCAACTATTTGGTTTTTGAATGAAGAATGAAATTTTTCTTTCAGCTTTCTGTACATGTTTTCTGTACATGTCCAACTCTTAATGTTTCTGTACATGTCCAACTCTTAAAACTTCAGGACGATTTTTAATTAATTTTAAAAGCAAATTTAAACACGTCCTTGTTTGACACTATCGGTCTTTTCTGACAATGATTTTAGCCTCATGGATTAGCATCTTTGACAGTTAACCCAGCAAAAATATAGGGACCAACGTGGTTGATTAGAATGTGTAGGACTATTAATTGCATTTCGTAAAACAATTTTAGCATATCATTTTACGTACAAAAAATTAAGTGAAAGTTCGACTATATGTCTTTAAAGGGGAATAAAGGTTTCAGCGTCGAAACGCACATTCTTTTGCGATTTTTTTTAGAAATTTAAGAGAAGCGAATTGAAAAAAACTCGTACATTATACATTATTTTTTCATGCAAAAATATTGACAAGTGTCTCGGGGACGAAGCTTTTTGTGGAAGATCTCCGGAAAAACACGATTTGCGGTGTTAACTGCTATTCAAAAATTACTAAACCAATTTGTTTCAAACTTTGCATACACACTCTATGTATATGTAAAAAAATGCTTAGCCTCTACGTTGAGTTTTCGAAATAATTTTAAATAATTAAGGGGTTTTTTTACTTACAAAATGGCGGAAATACTATTTTTCACAAAAGTTTGAAATAAATCTGTTAAGTTGTTTTTGAATAGCAGTTAACACCGCAAATCGTGTTTTTTCCAGAGACGTTCCACAAAAAGCTTCGTTACCGAGTCGCTTGTCGATATTTTTGCATGAAAAAATTGCAGAATATTATTGAAATGAAGCAGTACAATGTACTAAAGTTTCGATCAAAAGTTGCAAACGATTTTGTCTTGCGCGCCAATCTAATGTTTTGAAGTTTTGAAACAAAAAGAAGAAGCAGAAACAACGGCAGTCATTTCAGCTGCCAGTTTGTGACTCTTCACGAAGTCCTTAACGCCTATCAAACCAATGTAGTTGCAACAAATATGGACATCTACGTATGCGAAATAAGAATGCGTGCACAAGATTTTTCCAAGACTTAAATTAACTTTCCATAATTCCTCATTGCTTACTATAACAAAACTAAACAAATAAAATCAAAACAAATAAGTGAGTGTGCAGCGAGAAATTAAAACTTTTTGCAGATTTACCTCTAAATTAGTCGAAATCAAACCACTGATCGAAAACTAAATATAAAACAAAATACTACATGCAGGCAGTGATGTTCCGATGGGAAAAATTCCATCTTCCCGGGTTTTTATTCTTGGGTTTTAATCGGGTTTTTTCCCAAATCATTTTAACCCGGACGAAATATGGGTTTTTTTCGTTTTATCGAATGTATGATGTTCATTTAATGTTTTTTAACCTTTCGACAGTCGCTCTAGTGCACTGAGTGCACGCTGCTCTGAAAATCTAGCGAAATCGTCTTAGGGCACCAGCGGCTGCTCGTTCAGTGGGCCATAAGCGCGACTTGCGGAGGATTAAAGAATCTTGCATTTACATTTGAGAGACCGAAAATAAAAGTCGCAAGGATAAAACATAATTTGTAGAACCCACTCCAGATATCTTAGCATGTAAAAATCGAATATAAACATCAAGCGTAAAAATCGGACAGAGATCCTTGAGCATGAGAATCGCTTAGAATATTCTCACCCGAAAAAGTCGGCAAGTATAAACCTCCAGTATAATTCGCTCACAGGAAATTCCGTACAACGTAACATTCAAGATTAAAAGTTGGATAAAGAAAAGTCCTTTGTAAGAACCGGATATACTTTTTTACGGTTTTTATTCTATACACACTCAATTTCATCTTCCTAGCTCGGCAAATAATTTAGCTGAGATATGTCGGTAATACCAAAAATTGCTGACATTTCAGTGTTTTCTGAACATTTCCGAAAATCGTTAATTAATTTTACCGAACGATCGTCATCTAAAGCGTTTTAACGAGAATTCGGAAACTAAAATACCGAGAACACCAGCAATTTTGTCAAGAACCGAGGTCAGCATACCTCATTGCCGTTAAACGGTATACTGGTTGGCATTCATTAGATCCGCCATATTTTTTTTCGTTTCACACGCGGCGTAAGAGTTCTTGAAAGTGTGTTTAAAAATTAACAGTTCAAAGATGGACTGTGCATGCTATACAGCACTTGGAAATCGAGGAGGAGTCAATAAAGAGTCGTATTCTCCAATTATTGAGTAAGTTAACATATCAATACTATCTTAATTTTTAGATATCCAGTGAAACTGACAGCTGCAAAGATAGCATAACCCTGTCGTTAAAGGATGAGAGAGACTCGAGAGCGACAGAAATGCTTCGTATCGTGGTATCAGTTCAACGATGATTTAATTGATGCTTTGAGTTCTCAATAAAAAAACTAACAGTGGAAATAAAAAGTGCTCGATGTTATTTTATGATTTTAAAGAAAAATATTCAATAGCCAAACATAGTAAACATTTTCTTTTTAGATTTACCGTAAATATCAGTTGAAATCAAGGGGTGAGTCGCTTAGAACAATGTGCCATACACACTGTATCACCTACCATAACACGATATAAGATTACGATTCACAGTAATACACAATCATTTCACTCGTTACCACAATGTGTGGCACAATGAGGCACACTTTTGACAACTCAAAAACTGTCAATAAAGTGTAGTTGAATAATCATAGCAACCATTGCTTTTGTTTTACTGAACACCATGGCACAGCGTGGCACATCGTGGCACATTGCGGCACAAGCTACCACGCTGTTTGTTTGTGAGCACAATTCGTTTTGTGCTAAGCGACTCACCCCTTGGTTGAAATTAAACTGAGCCTTCGGCAAAGTTTGACAGTTCTGAGTAAAATCCAATTACCGAGATTTCAGTTATTTAGATGTGAGTGTTCATTTACCGAGACTATTGCTGAACAGTCGGCTGTTTGATTCTCGGCATTTTGTTTTGCTGACTTCGGCAAAAAAAATTAAGAGTGTAGGACATAATCGAAAAGCTCCTGTCCGATTTTGAAACTTGAAGTTCAAATCCAATTTTCGCATTCTAGTATATTTATAACGGGTTTTACGAAGCAATTTCTGTTCCTGCTACTTTGATTTCGGTCCATTCCATATTCCAACTTGTTTCATATAATACTGGGAACAATAGTCATTATTACTCTGACTAGTGAAAATTAGAATAATCGTGTGATACCAAAACTACTTTTATTCTGCTTGTTACTCATTTTAGGGGTTGCTATACTTTTAGCGAAATAAGGTAGGTATTCACACAAAATTTAGAAAATACCTATTTAGTTCGGTGAAAAGTAAAAGTGAGTAATATGCAAAAAAGGGAGTGGTCTTGACATTCGTCTTTAGTATGAACAGTAATCAGAACTCTCACAAATCGCAATCCAAATTCTTTCGGCATCAACTACATCAGAAACAGTAGAAAAAACGTTTAGTACGTTTAGGTGGATTCACAGTAATAAACGCAATCGACTTAGCCCAAAACGTGTTGAAAAGTTTCATCACTTATTTAACCACAATATTTGTAAAGAAATGTTGGATCACCGCTATAACAATGATTCAATCGAGGAAAACCATTCAGAATTCATGTACATGCAAAACTTTATGACAACAATGCTCAAAAAAAAATGTTTGGATAGCAATACATTAATGTTCAATTACTAAAATATCAAAAAATTGCAAAAAACCCAATCTTCCCGCGAAAAAACCGTTTTAACCGGGAAAAAACCTTGGGTTTTTTCCCCAAAATTATAAAAACCCGATTTGGTACACCACTGCATGCAGGACACAGAAATCCTTCAGAGCTAGAACAGACCCCTACAATCCTTGCAAAAGGCAAGAGAATAGAGTTGTAGAGAGCATCAACCAATAGACTGATGACCGTAACAACGGGATACGTACACATTCGATAAAAACATGTCATCACAAACAGGACAAATCGAGGTGGAAATAGCCCTTCGAATAATCAAATTTATCCCACCTCAAACTAATATCAAATTCACTTACAGCCTTATCATCATCGAAATCCCAATCCGGTGACGCCTGTCGATCCGTCTCATTGTTGGGTTGCGAAATGGCAGAACTCGGAGAATTTTGTGGTTCCTCCGGAATGACGGAGAAACGACCAAGGAACGGTGATGTCGGCCCATAGTTCCCTGCGAGGTGATTTTGGTTCGAGTTAGTCACTAGTTTCTGTGCCGTACTGGGCTAAGGAGGCACACTTACCTGACTGAGGTATTAACCTGAACCGACCGACAGTTGTCTCGGGAATGCCCGCCGAGGGGGCAGACACGCGAAACCGGCCGCGACGTGTTCCCGAACCCTCGTCGGAGCCGCTCGATGTTTCGTCTTCCATTACATCTGGAACAATAGAGAAAGAGAAAGTGTTATTGTAGATAAAGAAGAAACAATACGGTGTATAATAAGAGTGAAATATACTCGTAGTGCACATTTTAAGGCTTTTGAATCTTTTATTTCTCTTTCCAGCATATATGTATGTCTATACGTTAAGAAAAGAACAGCCAACCCAGAAACTCAATGTTTGCAGCGGCTACATGTCGGAACCCGAAAAAAAAAGTGAACTGAGGCAGATGGAAGCTTTGCGAGGAATGGCGGGCGGAAATTCTGTAAAACGATTAACAACATAAAGAGAAAACGCCGCCCGACGCCGGCATTGAGTGACTACCGGGACTGGAATCTGTTCATAGATCGTACAGGCCGCGTGTAAGGAGAATTTTGAACTGGATAAACGAGTAGATAAGACACAAACATAATGGATAATGGAAAAACTGTTAATACATCCACACTGAAGTGAAAAAAACTGAAAAAGGTAAGGTCGATGTAAAAGACGGTCGGTATTCCGGCCGAACTTCTAAAAGTCGAGAATGACCGGCTGTACAAAGCAATCCACTGCGTGATCGGGATGATATAGGTGGAAAAAGAAATGCTGTCGAATTTTTGGATGGCCTCAGATACTCTATCTTTAAGTTTGTGGCCACAAACTCAAGTGAAATAACTACCTTAGCATAACGGTCCTCAATAATGCCTACAAGGTACTTTCTCGTATTTGTTTAGCAAACTGCACCCATTGGCCAAATCCTTTGTCCGAAATACCAAAGCGGGTTTCGAGAAGGACGATCAACAACGGACTCAATTATTATCCTGCGACAAATTCTGGACGAATTATATATATATATATATATATATATATATATATATATATATATATATATATATATATATATATATATATATATATATATATATATATATATATATATATATATATATATATATATATATATATATATATATATATATATATATATATATATATATATATATATATATATATATATATATATATAGATTTTCCCGCCATTTTGTGTTATCCAAAAGTTGATTAGATAATACGGTGTTTCAAGTGCAGACAGAGCGAACCAAGTACCAAGTAAAAAGTTATGATTCCTGAACACCTTAGTATAGACTTTAAAGCAAAATTTGTTTTTTTCGTTAGGTGCAAGGTCTTAAAGTTATCCTTAGCCCGTTCACTGGAAAAAAATATTACCTGTTAATTAGAAATTGTTAATTAATTGGTTCGCTCTGACTGAATTTATCTCTGACAAAGGTTAGTCTACGGTAAAAGTAATTAACTTTGCAGAATAATTGAAAAAAATAAACGTCCAGTTCTATGAAAACCATACGGAAATATTATAAGATTATTTGATTGTTAGAACCTCAGTTTTAATTGGTACAACTCCATGGTAGTTTGTTTGAACTTGTTGTTTGCTTAAGGCTCAAGTTACCTTTTTTGAGCAGAATTGAGCGCTTGGTAGTATGCGTCGGAAAAAATGTGTTCAGCTTTGCCACCGGATTATCCATATAAAACCTCTTCAAAACTCTTAAAAAAGAAAATCAGTCGATTTATTAGATCATCATGATTCAAATCATGCAAGATAGCTGCTGGAAAAACTTCGATACGGGACTTGTATGCAAACTTGGATACAATGGTGACTCACGCATGCGAACCTGCATGCGATTTAAAAAAAATTTAAGTCAACGACCGCTGCAAAATTTAAAGTCAACGACTGCAGAGCTTTTTTGTTAATTCTACTCATGATGGTAAGAATAATGCAATTTTTCCTTTGTTCACGAGTGAATGTACTAGATCGAGGGGCTGCTAGTTGCCGTTCACTTGGCTCAATTGTAGGTCTGACTCAGGCAAAAGTAGAAAGTAGACTGGATGAAAAGTTGTTGTAAATCAACGTAAAGCGTACTTCTCCAACAAGCTAGTTTGTTCGATGTTGAGAAAATTTTTGAGAAAAAAAGCTATTGCACACCAATGCAAAGAGCATTTCTTATTGTATGATATTGTTGGAGGAAATTTTGCAATGGACCAAGTTCATAAAACCAGTCATAAATCACCCTTTTTTGACTTCACAACGTTGTTTTTTTCCTTGTTACGAGAGTTGTCCTGCTGGAGCTGTAGAGCTAGGTTCTCGAAAGAGCTCCCCGTCAGAATCACACACTACATTGCAGAAAAGACGGGAAAAGTCACTCACTAAAATACTGCTTTAGACCAATTACAGCGGGCCATGATTCTGAATGTGATATTAATTGTACTGTTCAAATATGTGCGGGCGCAGGGACTTCGCGAACGTGTGTATCATGGCGAAGGACTCGAGCGTTTATACGTCAACGTTCGATCTCGTGTGCTTTTGTATGTTGCGTGTCCTAACGTGTACGTAACATCACGTGTAGAAATTCAATTTTACAACCGTGTGCCTTTCGCATATTCTCGTGGATGATTGTGTGGACCGTGAATCAGACACTTATTTTTCGGTGTACAGTTTAAATGCTAGAAGAAACTGAGATCTCCCATATACCAGAGTTCCCAGTCATGTCACATGGGAAGGTGTTGTCTAGTGAATATGAGCTTTATTTATTGATTGCTCCAACTGAATGTATGAACCTAAGTTGCTAGCATGGAGGGTAATGATTTCCGGACGTGACCGACTCATGATCGCGCGAACACGGGCGTTTTTAGGTTCGCGTTTTAAACTTCGTAATTATTCAAACGTTCTCCATATTACCAAGGTGCAGGTTTGCGCAATCGCTGGCGCAGGTGTGCGTGGTTGATCGCGAAGGACTTAAGTGTTCGCATGTTGACGTGTTTGTCGCGTGTGCTCGTGACTTCGAGTGTATAAATTTCATTTTGTAACCGTGTGGCCATTCACATATTCGCTTATGTTCTTGGGTGGTCACACGAACCGTCATTCTGATATTTAGTTTCCAGTGTACGGCTCGCATTCTGACAGGGAGTGAGTTACCCCATATCGCTAGAGTTCCCGGTCTTCTTTTTTCAATTGGTCCAATTGAAGGCACGGACCTAGACTGCTGGTACCAAGGATAGACTTCCGGAAGTGACCGAGGTTCACGCTTGCGACCACGTTTGAAAATTTATAAGCGCCGAGATGTTCACCTTATCACATGTTTGCGAGATCGCGGGTGTAGGTTGCGTGGTCGCGAAGGTCTCAAGCATTTGCATGGTAATGTGTTTGTCGCGTTTATGTGACTTCGAGTGTACAATTTTTATAATCATGTGGCCATTCCTATATTCGCGTGTATTCTTGAGTGATCGTGCGGGGACCGTACAAGAAGGGAGTGTTTCCCCATATCACTAGAGTTCTCGGTCATGTTGACATGGAACGTGTTGTCTAGTGAATATGAGTATCATTGTTTTGATTGGTCCAACTGAAAGCATGAGTCTAGGCTACTTGGAATGAGGGTAGAGACTTTCGGATGTGGCCAATTCATGATCGTGCGAGCGGTGGGTTAGTGCTTGAGACCGCGTTTGTGAGTTTATAGATGCTACAACGTTCAGTTAATTACCTGAGCGTTTTATTGTTGGCGAAATCGCGGGCGTAAGTATGTGTAGATGATTGCGAAGACCATGAGCGTTTGTACGTACATGAGCGATTATGCAATTAATTGTGTTAGTGAGTGTCAATATGAATCTAATGTAGGATAAAGGAAAAATAACATGCCGAATAAAGAAAAAGATGCAAAGAGATCGATTAGAAGTGTATAAATTGACCGATACTATTTTGGTATACGATGACGATATCGATTTTGTGCACGATGTCCACCGATAAATGGACATACAATGACCCGCACCGACACTGCGATTAAACTGTGGAACAATGTCTGCAAACACTGCCCACAGCAAGAGTGAATCCTTGTCGACCCGCTAGCCGCACAGACTACTGGTTGGGCAATAGTATGGGCAGGTACAGAGTATGAAAAAAACACAAAACATAAAAACTCAGGCCATCAGCCCTCTCGGTATTCTCGATGCACCATTATTGAGACGTAATGCAATGTTCTGTCAGAGGTTCTTTAGCACTGATGCACGCAATATGCATCATCAATGTTCGCAATACCGTTAAACCCCTTAACCTAGAGGAGGGATGATAAATGACGAAAACATTTTATGCATAAACTATCTGATTGGTATATGTTTTAGTTTGGCTTAGACTCCATGTATTCTGCACTCCAAATTCGCACTTTTAACAGAAAAGTGCTTGTCCAACAAACTAACTGTTGGTTTATTGAGGATTATGCATTGACCATTGAATTCTCTGCATCAAAACTCTGAATCAATCTTTCAGTGTTATCTTCCGTTCTTGACTCTGATGTGGAATGCTGATGTTGTAATTTTTGCCGCGCTGGAACGCGAATCTTTGAACATCTGATGAAGCAATCAGAAGTATGTATATTAGACCGGCAACAATTTTGACTTTCTTTTTCGAAACACTGTTCAATCAAACCGTAATCCGCCATTTGTCAAATATGAGCTTTTTTCGAAAACTCTAGTTTACTCACAAGAGTTTTTAAGTTTGTATGTGAAAATATATGAAAAGTAGGCAATAGAAACAATAAATTCAGTACAAAATGCCAGTACAGTCGTGATTCCCTGGTTGGGCACTTTTTAACTGGACCGCTTTTTAGTTGAACCTCCGTTAGTTGGACCATTGTCCAACCAAAAAGCATCTGAACGTCAAAATCTCATGTCAAATTGACTTTGACAATCTATCCAACAATCTTTTACACTACTAATGTCTTCTTTGGAGAGTTTTTGACTTTTGTCAGTCGGTCTATCTAGCGAATTAAATTCGTTAGTTGGACATAGCCTGTGGCCCAACCAACGAATCACGACTGTATAATCTTGTGCATTCAAAGTCTGCAGATATATAGCTTAAGGTGTAAGGATCAACATTTCCGAAGACTACAAATTGATCCGATTTTGCAGTAAAGAGATATTCTTGTATAAAGTTATGTGTTGCCTCTCTTTCTCGCACATGCTTAGAATAGGAAAATTTAAAAAAATTGGTTGGGTTTCACAGTTCAATAACTTTTTAGGGGAACCTCCAATCAATACATTGTACATGTTTGGTGCAACATTCCATTTCCAATAGTAACAAGTTTTGCTTATCTCATTTATTCAACTTTGGCACAACCAAACCAATCCAGCATACGAAATTCAACTGAGTTAACTTTATTAACATATCGTTCAAACATGCACTTAACTAAGCATTTTATCCATCCAAATTTAATAATTAATTGAAAAATGTAGTCATTGCAATTAAGCTTTGGAATCGGCATATTCGGTTTATTTTGCACATGTTGAAGGAAAAATAATTTCAGTAAAATAAGCGTTGAAATCAATTGATACACTAGATATTGTACGTTTCATTGGAAAAGAGCCATTTAATCATTTTGATGCGAAGAATTGAATAGGCGCATTTGATAATAAATGCTCAAAAACGTTGAAAAATATGTATTACCCAAGTTGAGTGTGTGCTAATTATTTACTTTAACTGAATTTGTCAATAAAACTGACTGAAACTGAGCTTCTAAAGTTTCAGGTTTTCGCATGTTTTATTTACAGTAAGGTTTATACACAAAATTGCACCACCTTTTATTAAAGTGTCATTCATCCCATAAGAAATACATTGCGACGAATCGTGCGCCGAATAGCGCTACGAATCTTGCTGCGACGAAAAATAATCGTCGCGTTTCCTTTGAAAAAGTACGGCCAATAAATTTGTTTCAAAATTGAGTGCACCAATCTACCCAAGAGCACCTAAGTACTAGATTTTTATTTTTGATGCAAACTATATATTGTAAAGGGTGTCCCACATGAAATGGCATCACGGAAAAAATGCTGTAGAAAATGTTTACACTGTATATTTATCGCTGTCAGTTTTTCGAAATTTAGAAAAAAAAAAATGACTTCACCCGGAAAGCAACATCGCGAATTGCTTTTGCGCAAGCACCTGGAAAATCGAGACATTGGAAAACAACTCGGAATCGTGCAGTCAACGGTGAGTCGCGTGATTGAACGTTAATACCCGAAAGTCGAACGGAAGGAGAAATGCGATCAGAGTGGATGTTCTATTAGTGATCAGCATCGCCATCGTGTAGTGAAAGCTTCGGTCAGAGATGTGACCAAAAAGATGAATCTGCCCAAGTCTTTCGTTCGGAGAGCCAAGGACCTTTCATTGTATAAAATTTTGAAAAGGATCGGTCAACTATGTAATTTTCTAGTGTTTTTTCCGTGATGCAATTTGATGAAGGACACCCTTCAAATGTCTAGCTACGCCACTTAAACTGTTAATTTCAAAACATCCCGGATTACCCAAAACATCTATTTTTATTTACAGTATAGTTTTAATGAAAATATTAAAAATGCTTTTCATACCAAATATTATAAATTCAACTTTTAAATTTTCTTTCGATTGTTGAAACAGGTAACCTGCTTTGTACGCTGCATGGAAACGCGCTAGCTTCCATAATTATAAACGTAAATTCACTCACCTTCCGTACTGCTCCCTCTCCAACCACTCGACGATGCCGTTTTGGAAGCTATTGTGATGTTTTGATACAAGCAAATATTCTATTTTCACGAACTTTTTTATTTGATATTTAGTTTATTTACTTTATCACCTTGAGTGGAAACTATCACAACAGTGGTTTCGCTGCATTTGCATAACTGCACATCTGACAATTTTTCATTACGACAAGCACATTTGAGCTCGACTTTTGCTCGTATATTCAACAATTTTCACTTTGAAATAGATTCAAACACCGTGGCACACGAGGTACACAAACACTTGCCTTCACTAGTGAGAGAAACAACAAGAAACACCGTAATATTCTTTGATGTTCCTTCAATTAAACCCGGTAAATTTCCGATTTTCACGCGCCGTCCTCCTTCCACTGGTTTGAAACGCTTGGTTAAAAATAGAGCATATGTCATGCGAATATTTGTTTACGTTTGTTCCTCCGGTTTACCTTCTTGGCTGTTCACGAATTGGCCGGCTTTCAACCGCTGGGACGATGAACCACAATCAGCAAAGGTACGATGGCCAATGCCTCTACGGTTAGCGTCGTTATCGCCCCGCGATCGTCAACCGCCGTCGTCGTTATGCTACTCTTCGCAGCTGTCACCGTACGGAAACACATGATCCTATTTCACTGCGACAGGGAATGGTAGTTGGACTAGCAGGTCTTCTATTTTTCTACGCACACACTCACACACTTATTTTGTAATTCAGATGAAAGTGAAGCATCACTAGGACGCTTGCCAATTTTGCCGACAGCATTCGCGACCGGTCGGATTGATGTTCTGTTCTGTGACTGTTTGTTCGTTAGTAAGTATTGCTTTGGTTCCGCTTCCCGGCACTCTGTAATTGATCGTGTAAAATAAAAAAGTAGCAATTAGTTCTGATGCTGAAATTCGGGAATTGTTTTTGGCTGAGACGCTTTGTAATAAATCAGCATCTTTTGTTGCTGGTTATTTATTTTCAATAAAGGTTTTCGGGTAGAGCTTCTTCACTCAACAAATTTGATATATTACGTCAACTTCTTGCGAATTCATTCGTCATCTAATATATCATATATATATATATATATATATATATATATATATATATATATATATATATATATATATATATATATATATATATATATATATATATATATATATATATATATATATATATATATATATATATATATATATATATATATATATATATATATATATATATATATATATATATATATATATATATATATATATATATATATATATATATATATATATATATATATATATATATATATATATATATATATATATATATATATATATATTTATATATATATATATGTCAATCCTATTTATTTCACCGAGCAAGTCTTCATGAACATTTTGCTTAAAACCACGTGTTAGCTACCAAACCACACATGCAGAAATTTGGAAACATATGTCATTGTATTTGGTGCTACTACTTATTCCATTTCTTCCGCTTCTAGCAACCATATTGTAATCATGACCGAATCTAAAGCTATGACTAAACAGTCCAGTTGTGGAGTTTTGAGCTATTGTATGGACAGACTTTGAAGCCGTTTTTAACAGCGTACAGAGTATCAGTTACAAGGCAAGCACAACCATTTCTGCTGACGACTTCAATTTAGATTCTTGGCTTTGAAGATCTTAGTTGTATTGTTCGTTACACCACATTTCGGTCTAACTTTGTTAGTATTTCCAAGGGCAACTTTCTTGTGACTTTAATTCTTAATAACCTATGTCAAATTACGCTAGCTGGTAAACAGTAACATCTGATCACGAACTTCTATATTTTCAAACTGTAAACAGCTCGTGGTTTCTCTCTTGCTTCAACTTATATCATATTATTTTTGATTTCAGCCCTCTGCTAAAGTTCAGCCTCTAGCTTCCCCGCAGCGTGTGATGTTACCAGACCAATTTACATCAATTTAAATTTCATTCATCCTATCAGTCATCACTAGTGATACTGTAAGCTCACAGTGTTAAACGCAAATTGATTGTGCAGCTAAATGGGTACGACAAGTGACGGTTTTCGGGCGACCTGCACCACATAGGGTGATTGTGCCTTATTTTATTTTATAGTCAGAGTTCTTCACTAAACGGACTACAATCAATATATTTAAATGTTCACTTCATCGCAAAAAAACTGTATGAACGAATATGGAAAACGTAAAATATTTGTAGTTGAACGAAGAGTAAATTCTAACATCCAAAACGTCGAACAGAGATATCAGACGCCGTTTAAGATTGTTTGTTCAAATGGGCAGCATTCATTTTGCCTAAAGGGTTAGGATGAAATAGGAAACAGTCACCCTACATAGTCACCGAGCACGCTTTTTGATTTTGATCGGCCCATATGAGAGGTGTACTAGTTTAGCTGCATATTTACTATTGCTATACAGTGAAGACCCGATTTTATCAGCACTCGATTGTATCAGCCCCCGATTTTATCACCCCCCGATTTTATCAGTTTTTTTACCCGATTTTATCAGCTTCATATGAAAATTAATGGTTGGTAGTTTGATGGGCTCTAGCAGACGAACCAAGTTGAGTTCGAGTAAATCCTTTCTTGAGCATATAGGGTGATGAGCCTATTTTGGCACCATTATGGAGAGGTTCGCACTATTTTTTGAATAACTTAAAAAGAAGCCATATTACCTATAACCTTTTTCAGAATAAAGTATCAGTGTACTGTTTCTTAAACATCTGTATAATGCTTATTTGGCAGAATTGTCTCAATTTTCAGCATACATGAAAATAAATGTTCTATTCTGTGCATCTATTCCCACCTGAACGTTCCAATTATCGCCTCATGGGTGTGCCGATTTCCACCTCATCGAAAAACAATCTAGTTGAAACGCAATGCCTCATATTTCATTTGCGTCGATTCTAACTAGGTATCCAGATCATGGACGCCAACGCGTGATTTGTAAAACGAATTATTCTGCTTTTTTCAGCCGATCAAAACAAACGTAAACATTACGCACACGAAAGAAACTCATCAGCTGTTAGTAGAAGAGCGCCCAGAACTGCGCATGCAGGAAATAACCATGCGAAAGTTACCAACTGGAATATAAAGTTCACATCACACATTACTTCCTCCCGATCCAAATTGTATGTGCAGATGAAAATAAAATATCTGCGATCAACAATTAGTTGAATAACTTGAAATAATTGATTACTTATACCTGAAATTGCATAACATTATGTTTTCAAGTTCATGTTTTGGTTTGGCCGCACTGGTGATTCTTTTCTGTATGATGGATGCAAAAAGTTGGTTTTGATTGTGGTAGTGTATCAGCAAAACATGCCAATAATAGGAACCCCCGTATTTAGTTTTATCCTATTATAACACTAGGCCTATTCTAGTGTTTGACGAGTGCTTTTAAAGTGAAATAATCGTAAAAAGGTTCTCCAGCTAAAATAAAGGTATGTATCAGTGCAATATTTAATATATTTGTGCCGGAATAACGAGATATGAGGCGGTAAATGCTGGCTCGAAAGTGTTTATTTTGCTAAGCGCCGTTGCGTCCTGTTTCGGTTCACTACGCGAGTGAGGCGGATCAGCAGATATTTCAATAAGGTGATTTTGTTTTAATTAAAAGTTGGATTTAGTGGATAGTTCTGAATACGTATGTGCACAACAAATAAAGAATATAACTTGAGCTTTTTTGCACACCTGTTTTAGCCAAATCGATATTGTCATTATCTCATATGCTTGGTTCGAAACCAAGGGGTACGAAATAGGGTCACAATAGGCTCTACTGCCATAATAGGCACATCACCCTATCTTAGAGATCCGAAATATGCAAAAAAAAATTTTTTTTTAATTTTGCGCTGTTAGACCCCCTTAAGGGAAGTTTAAGATAAATAATCAGGTAAGGTTATGAGGCTATATCCAGGGACTAAAGAAGAATATTTTAGGAGCTTCGGTTTTTTTAAAAGGAAGGAAAAATATATGTCCCGATTTTATCAATGTCCCCATTTTATCAGCCAAAAATTCACCAAGGGGTTGATAAAAACGGGTCTTCACTGTATCATAAACCAGATAGTCGAAATTACATTGTGCCTGCTTGATAAGTTCTTTAAATACTTGATATGATCTTCAAATGTTTGTTTGTTCAAGAGCTGCTATTGATGAGTAACTATACGGAAAGGTTGGTTGTGTTGGAAAAAACCTGAATTTGTTTATTATTCCTCATCGAACCTTTTAGGTCTATGGCTATACTGGACATGTTTTTAGGGACTGTTCATAAACCACGTAGACTCAAGAGGGAGAGGGAGCAGTCTAGTTAAAGTGTACGTTAGTCTACGATGGGTGAGGGGGTTGGGGGGTTTAATTATTAGTTATCCCAAAAGTATAGGTAGATATTTTTTTTCTTTTGTCCATCTCGTACAACTAATTAATATCGAGACATTCCCCAAAGCATACACGCCTCACAAAATGCTCAATTAATGCCGTTGTAAAGTTTCCAGTATGTTTTTGGAGTAATCAGTAAACTAAACATGTAGTGCTACTATTTATTCCATTTCTTCCGCTTCTAGCAACCATATTGTAATCATGGTCGAATCTAACGCTATGACTAAACAGTCCAGTTGTGGAATTTTGAGCTATTGTATCGACAGACTTTGTAGCCGATTATTACAGCGTACAGAGTATCAGTTACAAGGCAAAAAACGCTTTTAATCCACCTAACAGTGTGATGAGACATTGCTTATGACTCTTATCACTCTCGTCGGATATTATATCGATTGAGAACATTTAGAACATGATGTCTCGCGATGTTTTTGATAACACATACTCCACGAGACAGTGGCAGGACTTAGAGAAATGCTCCAATCAGCATGGGACAACATTAGTGCGAGAAATCTCAAAGGCTAAACAAAATCAAAAATAAGGGACAATTCAAAAATTACGTAACGCGAAAATTGCCAAAAACTGACTATCCCCCCACCTATTACGTAACAAATTCATCAAAAAAAATTCTGTGAAAACAACGTAACGTAACGTTTTAACTTACTCTCCCTCCCCCTTATGTCACAACATGTCACAATTTGTATTACCCCCTCGTCCCCTAAAGCGTTACGTAATTTATGGATGGTCCCTAAAGCGAAAAAATGGCCTATAAAATAGACGGTCAAACGAATGATTACTAATACTTTGTTCATAAAACGTCAGAAAAGTTCTTCAATCAATACATAATGTAGAAATAACTGAAGGGGCTGGGCCAAGAAATCGGGGGGTTTGGGGGTTGAGGGTTTTGAATTACTTTTAAAAATTTATTAACTTCCTATTCAGGAAAAAAATATACTACAAACCGTTTTGACACATGAAATGTCATTTGAGTTTAATCACTCTAGAAGCAAGTCAATAAAAAAAACCAAGGACAATACTTTGCCAACCTCCTTCGGGATGTATGTCAAGTTGGACGGCTTCTCTGAAGGATCGGTTCATGTTTCTACAAGCTCCGATATTGGCAACAGTAGTGAGTAGACAGCAGATGTCGGTCAGCGGGCTAGCAACGGCAGCTAAAGCGGAAAAACGCTAACTTGGAGAAAATCGGGATATCGTTGTCTAGAGAAATTTTACCGCCGATGATTATTCTGTTGGAGTGGCAGAGAAATGGATCACGAAAATGGGCATCGGTATAGAGTTAAATACCGCTGCCGAGAAGTTCTCAGCAGCAGCTAGTAGATACATAAGAACGACTAGCACCAAGAAGGATAAGAAGCCCGGTGAAGGTGGTCGTACAGAAATGTAAATCCTTATGGTCATGTCTCAACAGGTGACGATATTTGCAGCAGATCTGAGCAGGTCAAGTAAGGAAAAGTAGCTATGGATAAAAACATGAAGATTAACACAAAACAAAATAAGCAAGAGCACCATTCCTACTAAAGCAGTACTTAACGGCTGCCCCGGATTGATACGGATTGCGAGAGGTTTAGGTTACTCGGCTGGCTTAACAATTACTACAAACCAATCCGAATTCACCACGAGCCAGCAGGCAGAGCACAGTGGCCGGAAATGTCAAAAACGTGAACTTAATTCACTAGAGGCCAAACCATCGAATCACAAGGTGTCTTTGGAGGAATTATTCGTATGAATATACCCCACAATTTGATAAAAATTTAATTGAGGCATTACTTACTATGGCTGAACTAGAAAAATTACCTTTTTATACTGACAAGGTAGAAAGTTGGTGTCTTCGACAAAGTTGCTCGTAATGAGAAAATTTTGTTGAAGAACTTGAACTTGTAGGACTTAAGGTTATCGATTTATAAAGCGTTTTCTAAGGCAACCCCCTTAAATTTAGTTTTTAATATAACTTTTTTCACTGTGACTTTTTGTGCAAATGATGTTCAAATGTTGAAATATTAAAACCACGTAAAATTGTTGAAGACTTCATGTAAAAATTAAATTATTGTTGAAGACTACGTGTGAAAATATTGTTGAAGACTGTGCATAATAAAGGTAAGAATGGTTGATGCGTGGCACACCTATGAATAGGGTAAGCTCACTTTGTAACTTTGTAATGTTTTTTTACTTTTTCCGTATAAAACTCAACAAAAAAAAAATCTTCTCCTTTTCGTAAAATTTTGCAATTGCTGGTAAAAATGTTAAAATCTTCAATAACTTTGAAACGAATTAGTATTTTTACTTACAGTCTTCAACAATATTATGTGGTTTCAATGCCTCCACATTTATTTGGAACATGATTTGCACGAAAAGTCACAGTGGAAAAACGCTTTATAAATCGATAACTTTAAGTCCTACTAGTTCAAGTTGTTCAACAAAATTCTTCATTACGAGCATTTCTAAAACTTTGTCGAAGACACCAACTTTCTACCTCGTTAGCATAAAAAGTTTATCAGGTTGTGGGGAATATTTTATCAAGTTGTGGGGAATATTCTTACAAACAATTCGTCCAAAGATACCCTGTGAATATATTCGATTGTTTGGCCGCTAGTGAATTAAGTTGACGTTTTTGAGGTTTCCGACCACTATGCAGCGGTATCTTTTGCTGACTCCTTCTCGATAACAAACATTTACCCAATTTTTTGAGCTGAGTCGTTTGGTTCACAAAAGACTAAGTATAGGCCTCTGTAAAAATCTTCAAAGTTTGAGGGTTTCTGTAGGTTTCTTTTAAAATAAACGTTGAAAAATCAACACCCCCCCCCCCCCCCCCTTGAGAATTTTCTGCGCACGGGTCTGCCGTTGCTAATCCTAATGCCAAAGAACAAATTAAAATACTTTAAAAACCCGTTAAGGCAAATCATCATCATTACTGGAACAATTATTTTTCTATAAACTCTTCGATATCCTTTTAAAACTCGCGGTAGTGCACCCGCTCTGTAAATCTAGCGAAAGCGTCTTTGGGCACCAGCGGTTCTTATTCAGAGTCATTTGCGCGTCTTCCGAAAGGCTAAACCAGTGAAGAATGCTAAAAACTAGTGTCTCATTTATCTTATTATAAAAAATAAACTGCATTGTGGAGCAAAAAGAGCGCAAATATGCAAATTCTTTATAACATTCACAACCTTATTAGGAAAAGTTTGTTTAATAAGTTTTTGAATCTTAGTTTTATAATATTGAATAGATGATGAAAGTTTCTGTACTTTCTCGAACCGCGACATATACAAACCCTTAAGTGTACCGATTAATTTAGGATACCCTTTCAAAATAAACTATCGTACCAAACGCACGAATGGGAGTGGAAATTCAAGGATTATGATTACTTTCAGAACTCCGGGATGAGTTTCTATTAGAGTGTTTTCATGTAGATATTGATATGATTTGACAATTATGGGATCCCGACAAAAAGACAGTTACCGGTCAGAGTCTCATTACTGCAATTTTCCAAAAGTACTCATGATGCTTAAACCATTGACTCTCAATGTACTGTTTAGACAATTATTATTGCAATGTTACATTAAATCACTATTTTTGGTGTTGGAGAGAGAGGTTCAACCGCCCAAATTATATAACAAAAAATAGGCTACAAATGGTAATCTACTAACAACACATAGACACATAACACATACATAGAGCTACATTCGCCTGACTGGTTGGGTAGCTATGGTTGTTTCCTAGACAAGCTCAATTTTCGTTATGATTCTTGTTCATAATTTGAGGTTACACTGGTTTGTATCAACTATATGTTAAATGAAATTCATGATTTCAGGAGCTTAGTGGCGATTTTTTTAATTTCTCTTCACGTTATCGTGATATTTTATTCACGAGTTTACTATCGCATTTTTCTGGCAGAGTAGTGTGCTTTATTTCCAAGATGTCAGGATCGTACTCTATTCTGTGCTAAGAGTTAAACACAGCCTGTATTGAAAGGCATCTTGGAAAACAATGCAGTAATTCTTTTTAGTGTTTTCTCGTCATGATTAATCTCTACCAAGTTAAAATTATTCTGAAAATGTTATATTCATTTTTGACCAATTTTGATGGAACCGGCTTTAAAAAATCTGGAATTCAGTTCGGTTTCCAGTTCCAGAATTATTTGGAATTCTTGTGGGGTATATCCAAGTGTGGTGGGACGATTTTTGAAGAAACAATCCATAAATGTAATTTTTTTTTTGAATTCGGTCATTAAATGACGAATAAAATTTTTCTTTTATTTTATAAACCGACAGAGCTAATCTTTCTAAATACTTTATTTATTTCAAAAGACACGTTTGCATTAGCTTAAAGGCGCCATTTTTTTAACATTTCGAATTTCTTAAAACTAGGGGACTTCGCATTTAATTATTACTATTTTTTAAAAATAATCTTGAAAAAAATTGCAGCCAACTTATACATATGCAAGAGGGGATAATATAATATTAGTAAGATTATGGGGGGTCATTTAGTGTGGTTTTTTTTTATAGTAATATACTTTAGGATCAGGGTTGTTAATCGATAATTAATCGACATCGTCGATAACGTTAACCACCCGTCAACGTCATCGGAAACTCCGTTAACGATAATGTATCGTCGCCTTCATCGTCATCGTCGATAATTGTATCGTCGCTTTCATCGTCATCGTTGGTTCATCGGTTATCGCGATACATGTTGCGTTACTTTCCCGTTTATTGGAGTTGAAGTTAATGCGGTTAACTTTCAATTGTTTAGAAATAAATACCTATTGAAAGACATGTTGTTGGCAGTTGAAAATCAATAGTTTTGGACATTTTCTATGCACAGGGGGGGTCCGACGATGTGTCAAAATGGAATTTTTTGGCAACTTTTCGGGAGAGTTTTATATTGAAGAGAAAGTTATTGGCAGTTGACAATCAATAGTTTTGGACATATTCAATACACAGGGGGTTCGACGATGTGTCAAAATGGAGTTTTTCAACTTTTGAGGAAAGTTTGTTATATTGAAGAAGTTATTGGTAAGTGAAAATCAATAGTTTTGGGCATTTTCAATGTACCATCGGTGCATCAAAATAGAATTTTTTTTCAACTTTTCGCGAACTTTTTATATTGAAGGGCAGGTTGTTGGCAGTTGAAAATCGATAGTTTTGGACATTTTCAATTCACTCGAGGATCCAAATTGACAAAAAGGTGAAAGAAATTCTTTGAACCACGAAAAACATTTTTAGTTATAGTGTCTTCAGCAAAGTTTAATTATATTTTTTTTTTGCATTTAGAAAGTATTAGTTGGGTGATAAATCCCTCTAAAGCTGAGAAGAAAGTTTTTGCTTATGTTTATGAAAATAAAAAAAAATCTTTGGCAAAGTTGTTGAGAATATCTTAAGTATTAACTTCGCTGAAGAGACTATGTGTCTATCTGTCGATTTTAATTTACATTTGTGGACATTTTTTGATATACCCCTGAAAATTGCTTTATTCAAAATACTTTTCCTGGTAATTTTGTAGAATGTCTAAATGTTCCAAGATGTTGTTCAGCATAAGAAAATACAGAATTTTTGTAATGTAAGTTTATTTGTATCTCTTACAACTTAGAAGTTATCGAATGTTTTAGTGCCCAAAAAGCGATATTTTGGTACGGAAGCCGCCAATTTCCGCAGACGAATACCAATACGAATCTGTAAAACAAACACTATCAAAATCGTTTGGTGGGCTCTAGCTTACGTTCAAGTCAAATTCGAGTAAATTCCTTCTTTAGCATATTTTTCTTATCTTAGAGATGCAAAATATACAAAAATAATAATACTGTACTGTAAGACCTCCTTAAGGGAATTTTTTACTAAATGATTAGAACGGGTTATGAGGCTTTGTCGAGGAACTGAAGAAGAATATTTTAACCGCTCCGGTTTATTATAAAGAAAGAAAAAATATATGTTAGTCCAGATGTTTGCGTTTCGACTTCGTCTCTTCAGAACCAGAAAAAACATGTGCCGATTTTGTCAATGTCATCGTTTTATCAGCCTATAATTCGCCAAGGGGCTGATAAAAACGGGTCTTCACTGTATTCAAAAAACGTTTAAAACTCTATTATGAGGCCGTACATAAATTACACTACATATTTAAGGGTAAAAGAAAGAAGCATGAAGCATCTTGTTACATAGTGGAGAGAAGAAACGGAGGAGGGGGCTAAAAGCTTCCTAACTAGAAAAGGAAATCAAACATTGGAAATATGTATGTATATTCTCCTTTTCAAAATCCGAAATCTTCTGGTTTAAATTAAAATTATAATAAAATCTGTTAATCACCACACGACTTGAATGTGTAGTATAATTTGTGAATGGCCTAATAATAGTGGTTTAGTAGTTTTTTCAATATATGTTTTTGCGTGCTAAAAATTACTAATTGCACAATAGCTCAAAATTTGTTTTCTTCATGGTCAAAACAATATTGATCACCTTTTTGCCGCTTGGAAACACTGTGCACCTGGGACTCTTCTGTGCACCAACTTACTCGAAAAGTTGAAAAAAATCAATTTTAACACATCGTCGGTTCCTTCTGCGTATTGAAATGTCCAAAATTATTGATTTTCAATTGCCAACAACTTTCCCTTCAACATAATGCATTTTCCCGAAAAGTTCAAATAATTTCATTTTGACGCATCGTCAGACCCCGCTGTGCATAGAAAATGTCCAAAACTATTGATTTTCAACTGCCAACAACATGTCTTTCAATAGGTATTTATTTCTAAACAATTGAAAGTTAACCGCATTAACTTCAACTCCAATAAACGGGAAAGTAACGCAACATGTATCGCGATAACCGATGAACCGACGATGACGATGAAAGCGACGATACAATTATCGACGATGACGATGAAGGCGACGATACATTATCGTTAACGGAGTTTCCGATGACGATACATTATCGTTAACGAGTAACGCCGATAAATTATCGTGTAAAATGTATCGCATTAACAACCCTGTTTAGGATTATCAGCAGATAGATTATTTGAGCAATTAATTATTAACTAAGCGGGACTTTTCACCATTATATTAAAACTAGAGGGAGGGATTCAATTATAAATATAGTAATATATATGTTTAACCTTTAAAACTACAGAATGATTTTTGATTTTCTAAAAAATGTATACACGTTCTCGTTTGAAACTATAGATCTTCCTTGAGACGAAGATCCGTCCGAAAATCTTTAAAATCGTGACCGACCATCTTAGATTCCAATGAAACTTTACACGTTTCACCGTCATGCAAGACTGAATATTTTCCACAGGTAATAAGATTATTTTGACTCAAGAGCAACTTTTCAAAAGGGCGTAAACGTTTCTACGTGTATGAATTTCAAATTTTTTTGTTCGATTACTGTATTTTATGCAGCAAAACTATCTGAGAACGAGTTACAGGGAATGAATACTTCTGTCTGAAAAAAATATACACTGAAAAAAATGTTGTGTCATTTTTCAAAAAAACAAAAATTTATGATAAAAATTTAAATTGCAAAAAACCCCATTTTTTTAAATTTTTTATATTTTGTTACCAAAAACCTAAAGAGAAAAGAAACATTTTGAATGTGATTGCATGATGGAGAAAAAATCGGTAAAAAAGTTTTCATAACAATAACTTCGTACATGTTTTTAAATTTCATACTAATTGACATACAAAATTGTAATTTTATTACAGAATATAATTCTAAGCACCATTTAAAATCAAAATACATTTAACAAAAATCTTCCAAAATGCGATAGTTTTCGAGATATTTGAAATTTTGCTCCTTCAAAAACAATTAATTGTGTAATTATGCTCTTTTTAAAAGTTATTCGCGTTACCCCATCAAAAAATGTCAAAAATTTAATGTTTATCGTTTTAAAGACGTAAAAGCAACTTTTTTAGTGTATTTGGATCCTGGAGAAGCTTTCAAGAAAAAAGTTTTCCTAACAACAACTTTTGACATTTTTTTATAATTCTTACTATTTGCAGTCAAAAATACAATTTTCTTTTTGAATATGATTCTAAACGCCATTTTAAATCGAAATGCTCTTAACAAAAATTTTCTAAAATGTAGTAGTTCTCGAGATATTTTAACTTTTGTTTTAACAACACAATTATTTTGTTTTATTACGACCTTTTCATAAGTTAGTTGCGTTTCTCCATCAACAATAATAGGGTTTTCAAAAGGCCCGTAAACTTACCTGCAACTTTCTCTTTGACATCAAAGCGATATTGTGAAACATTTTAAAGTTACATGAAAACAACCAACATATGATTCAGCTATATAGTTTAATCAACAGACCCTATGGTTGAAATATATTTTGGTTGCTTTCATGTAACTTTCAAATGGTTTACAATATCGCCTTGATGTTAAAGAGAAAGTTGCACGAAAGTTTACGGGCCTTTTGAAAAATCTATTATTCTCGAGTACTTTTTCAAATGGACGTAAGTAACATTGAGAGCCTCTCTTTGTTTACTTTCTCTTTCGTTTATTACGACGTCATTACAACACTTTGTACTAATTTTCCAGTACATATCGAAAGCCGACGGTTTTTACTACAATATTATGCAAATAGTAGAGTAGTAAATGTTGAAATGGCCGAGTAATGAACAGAAGAGAAAGACCTCAAAGAGAATCTCTCATTGTTACTTACGTCCATTTGAAAAAGTACTCGAGTATTGTTGATGGAGAAACGCGACTAACTTATGAAAAGGTCGTAATAAAACAAAATAATTGTGTTGTTAACACAAAAGTTAAAATATCTCGAGAACTACTACATTTTAGAAAATTTTTGTTAAGAGCATTTCGATTTAAAATGGCGTTTAGAATCATATTCAAAAAGAAAATTGTATTTTTGACTGCAAATAGTAGGAATTATAAAAAAAATGTCAAAAGTTGTTGTTAGGAAAACTTTTTTATTGAAAGCTTCTCCATGATCCAAATACACTAAAAAGGTTGCTTTTACGTCTTTAAAACGATAAACATTAAATTTTTGACATTTTTTGATGGGGTGACGCGAATAATTTTTAAAAAGAGCATAATTACACGAATTAATTGTTTTTGAAGTAGCAAAATTTCAAATATCTCGAAAACTATCGCATTTTGGAAGATTTTTGTTAAATGCATTTTGATTTTAAATGGTGCTTAGAATTATATTCTGTAATAAAATTACAATTTTGTATGTCAATTAGTATGAAATTTAAAAACATGTACGAAGTTATTGTTAGGAAAACTTTTTTACCGATTTTTTCTCCATCATGCAATCACATTCAAAATGTTTCTTTTCTCTTTAGGTTTTTGGTAACAAAATATAAAAAATTAAAAAAAATGGGCTTTTTCGCAATTTAAGATTTTATCATAAATTTTTGTTTTTTTGAAAAATGACACATATTTTTCAGTGTATATTTTTTCGGACAGAAGTATTCATTCCCTGTAACTTGTTCTCAGATAGTTTTCCTGTATAAAATACAGTAATCGAACAAAAAAAATTTGAAATTCATACACGTAGAAACGTTTACGCCCTTTTGAAAAATTACTCTTGTATCAAAATATTCCAATTGCTAGAGAATATGATGGAGATTCATACAGCGAACGCACCTGCAAAGTTTCGTTCGAAACGACGATGGTCATATTTTGCGGTCGGCCGGTTTCTCATGGAATCCCTCTTGACAGTGAATTTAGCCATACGGGTTAGCCTTTTTGACAGTTGAAAGTTCGCAAAATGTCATTCGTGGTTGCCGAAATCACCAGTGAAACATTGAAGTGATTTTAAAAGATATTAAGGTGAAGCGATGCCAAAATCACAACAAAGGTTCGGTTATGTTCGGGTCACAGTCTATAGAGAACAGTTGCGCAAAGAGTGAAGTCAAAAAAAGCCTACCAATAGAGCCCAATTGGAATCTCTGACACCTCTGCAGCAAAGTTGGATTCAATTTTTGCTCGATAGGTAGACTTTTTTCGGCTTCACTTTCTGCACACTCTTTGCGTACCTTTACGCTAAGGCCTTTGGTTCGGGTTACGTTCAGCATCTGTACTATACCGATAGGAGATGGCACGCACACAAGCGTATCGTTCAGCCATCAGCTGACTGATTTTTGTACCACGTGTTTCATTTGAGGTGCAATTTTCCCAAACGAATCAAAATTCCGTGAAAAGAATCTATTCATCTGCATGTCGTCGCTGTTGTGCTATCTTATGACAAGCGCCATTTTGCACATTTCGAGAAAAACGATTTTTAAAGTTTGAGATTGAATATCTTGAAAATTATGAATGGTATAAACAATCCAAAGAAGACAATTGATCCTTCTATCTATTCTCTATTAACCTCTCAAATATTACGAAGATCGGTTGCCTATGTTGCGAGTTTTTACTATGAATGTAAACAAAAGTCGCACTCACACGTGTCATAGACGTGCATTGATGACAAAATTTGTATGACGTGTCATAATCGTGCATGGAAAATTTTCCATAGAAAAAAATAATCAATTTTTAATTTCTATTCATATATTTGGTTTCATTTGGTCTATAAACAATTGGGGAGATGCATTTTAAAGGAAATGAGTCAGGGAATCTAGAAAAATAGTTATTTTTGGTTACAGTGTTGCCAAATATGCTATATTTGCAGTTTAAAACTTAAACTGTGTTTTTCTCACAACTCGTGTATTTTTCCTTTGGAAATTTTTATGCCATTGTGTTCCTCTGACATTTTTACACATAAAAACATCTAAAACTTCAATTAAACTTGAGCAAATTCCTAGATACAATGATTTGAAGCAAAAAACTCATAATGTCACATCGTGTTTCTCGCTATATCTACGTAACCATGCAGAATTTCAAAATTTTGAAAACGCCACTTTGCAGAGATTTTTCAGGCAAGTAATGTGGCATATCTAACTCAGTTTACCCCAAAATGGCGTTTGTCATAAGATAGCACAACAGCGACGATGTGCTAACATGCTTACATACAGTGATACAATTTCTAAGCGACCTAAGATAAGACATTTAAGTTACAAACGATTTTGCGTTGCGCGATTTTGTAAATCAAGTTTTTAGGCGACTCCATGGTAAACTAAATATCAAACTCATTTTTACTAGTTTCACGATCGACGGTGTCAGAACAGATCCAAGGCAGTAAATTAGTCTTCGACTTACAGGTTTTTGATTATTTGTTTTCCTCATTTGGCGTGCTTTGCAATTTTCAATTGGGCGCTGGTCTTTTGGCCACCTCCATTGTGTAGCTTTGAATATCCTGCAAAATTCATAGTCTAGCAGTTCTCAACCTTTTTCGTAGCATGGACCCCTTAGAAATCACCCTGGGTTGGTGCGCAACCCCGCGGGTAAAGATCAATTCTGTATGGTATTAATATGTTATTTTCATTTTGTTAGGAAACAAGACTTAAAATTTCAATATGCGCTCGAAAAATATATTTTTCTTCGCGGACCCCCAGCAATGACTTCACGACCCCCTAGGGGTCCGCGGACCTCAGGTTAAGAATCACTGGAGTCGGGACTTACGAATCTATACTTAAGGTTTTAGATCGCAAACAGATCGTAATTAAGATATATCTGAAATTCGTCGTCTGTAAATTAACACTTAGCTCGTAATTTTAAAGATTGAACTCATGATCTCAAGTTTTGGATCTTGAAACCAACATTTTTGAATCGTGACCTGAGATTCGGTATCTTTTAAGTGATATTTTTGATCAATAGCCTCAAACAAATGCAAGAAGAAACAATATCAGTCAATAACAATGGAGAGCACTCGTAACAAGGAAGCCAAGATATGTGAAATAAGAATAGCGACAAACAATCTGCTAAGATCCACCCAATATTACTTTCCTATATATAATAATCAAATACATTACATATGCACATGAATTACCCATATTCACACCCCATTGTCCTTCCATACTAACCAAATCTAACATCCGTAATACCTATGAAGATTGGGTGGGTTTCCCGTATCTTTTTAAGGGGTTACACCACTGTAGAGCACGAAGATACAGTCATTCTTCGAGAATTTTTATTGGCGCAATAAAGAGGTGAATCGAGATCTTGTTAAATGGGATATATAACATAAGAATTGATCCACACAAAATAATTTCGAGCAATTTTATCACAAGATGGAAATCTATTTCCCGTAATTTTTGACCTAGAACCAAACACTAAAGTTTTCTGATTCCTTATGTCAATATCAAACGACGTACGTATGATTATCGAAATGGCCCACTTTTGAGTGAAAAAACGCCGAAAATGTCATAAAAAAATTGTTAATCGCAGTAAAATGATAGGGATCAAGGCAGTTTAATGGAAGGTATGGTCGTGATATTTCAATTTTATAAAACAATTTTTAATTATTTTGCGCACAAATAAGTGAAAAAATAGTTCAATTACGTATTTTTAACGTCAGCTGCATCGGAAAAAAATCAAAACATCCTGTGACCTAATGACCCAATTACTTACATGCCTATTTTACATTCATCCTTCAAAATTGACATGAATTGGACCAATCTTGGCCACCGGAAAATTGTTCCGGGAGAATCTTACAAAATGAGTATATTTTTCTATCATCCCAACTTTTTGACTTCATAGATTTGTACGAAATGCGAAGTTCTTCAAATCATACACTACTACAGCTCCCTCAAACGCGGTATGGCAATTTCGGCACCGGTTCCGGATGGAATCAAATAAGGACATTTGACGCCATTTTCAAACCCAAGAGAGCGGTGTTTGGTTACTACAAAACAATGGAACCCATCAAGTATCGTATCATTGTAAAGCGGGTGGTCAGCAGAAGACGAAAATTTGTGATTGACGCCACACTGAAAGTCGATTCATCACAATTTCAGTCAAAAATTTAGTTGATTTTTTATTTCGTCTATTTAATAGCTGGACGAACTAAGTTTTTTGTTGAAGTCAATAATCCAGCGCTATTGTTTTTATTCGGTCAGTCTCAGTCTGGACAGGAATGCTTCAGCCTATTCTGTTCTAACCCTTACACAGCCAGTATTGAAAAGCATCCTGGAAAACACTGCAGTTATTCTTTAGTGTTTATCTTGTCAACATTAATATTTGTCGCAAATATTAAAACGGCCAGGCCTACCGTGCAGAGTTGGGTTTCTGGCAGGAACGTTTCAGCCTAGCACAAAACTTGAAAAGCCTACCTAAGTTAAAACTTGAAACGCTTGTCTCAGCTTCTAACGCTTGTTTCAGTCCGAACACAATCGAATATGCCGTTGCACTACCGTTTCAGTCAGGACACAAACGACTGGAATTCAACTGATCTCATTGTTGAATTAAGCTAGTTAATCGTAAAATACAACATAGGATATTTCAAACGACCGACGCACAGAATCCTGTCCAAAATTATTTATTGCTGCTATTGCTGTTATTATGCCTTAATCTGACCTAAAATAGACATTAACTAGTTTTTGGAACGATTTGACCTCTATCCACCAATCAGTGCAAAGGTAAATTTTCTATATCCCTTCGAATACTAATAATTTCGGGGCAGGCCCGTGTGTAAGGGGGGGGGGGTGTTGGGTGTTCAAACCTCTCCCATGAGGTTTTTGAATTACTTTTAAAAATTCATTAACTTCCTGTTCAAACCGTTTGACACCGTTTGGTGCGCATCTTGGCTAGTTTGCAACGCTTTCGTTTGAAGTGCATCTTGAATCAAAATCATTAGTAATTTTCAATAACTATTATTTCAGCATCTCGCAAAATTACAGGATAATTTAGCTACATTATTTTTTTATTTTTCTGTTGAAATCAACTAAGCAGGAAAACAAGAATTGGTTTTGTGATTATTTCCATCGAATGACTTTCAGTGCATCACTTTGGTCTATTCTTGAAAGCTTCATTTTGAAAAAAGCATTAACTCGTTGGAATTTTCGTTTTTATCCCTAAATTAACATCACCACAAATTAATGCGTTCACGAATATTCGTGTCTGAATCTTTAAAGTATAAACCGAAGTCATCAATTCTTAGATATATATCACTCGTTTAAATATATAGGTAAATAGTATCATTGGCAAAGATACACCAAATTAACTGCTATATAACACTGGATATACCAAAATAAGAACCTATATATGCCTTGTTCGCAGCGCACCTGGGTTCGAGTTCCGACCCCACACAAAGGGTTAGAAATTTTTCATAAGAGATTTTTCAAACCCGAAGAGGTGATTGACCTTAAGGTTAAAACCTCTATAATCGAAAAAAGAACCTATAGCTGACACAAACGTTCATTTAATGACATTCCGATCTCCGCCATCGAGTGCGGCATCTCACCTGCAATTTTGATGCGGCATTTATCCCAATTGATGCTGCATGGCGACATTTTTCTCTGAAATTATAGATGACTGTGTTTATATATACATATATATATATATATATATATATATATATATATATATATATATATATATATATATATATATATATATATATATATATATATATATATATATATATATATATATATATATATATATATATATATATATATATATATATATATATATATATATATATATATATATTATGCAGTATATCTCCAGAAATTACCCTAATTACTGTATTATAGACATTGCAAGCTCAATTATCACGTCGCTACTGTTCAGCGTGCTGAGTATTATTCGTGTGATCTTTGTGAATCCGATTACTAAACTTCATATTATTTGCTATATAGCTGTCATACAGTAATCGGGATTTTTAGTACTTCTTATATAGACAAACTTATTTACAGCAAGCTAAAACTCAAGGATATGTTATTGTTCCTAAACCAAAATGTAAAGAGCTAAGGTTTTATCAGTAAGGTTTATTATTCCTTCAGCAGTGAACAATCTAGGTTATTAACTGTTCTGTGTTGTGTTTATTTAGTGTTATTATTTTCCCATTTCCCAGCTATTTCATTCACCATTCTGCATCCTCCGCCCCTTCTTGCTACAATAGCTAACCAGGGCATTTAATAAAATATAGCATGTTTCCTCTTATATTAGGGGCCATCCATATACCACGTGGATAATTTAGGAAAGGGTAGAGGTCACGAGAAAGTCCACGCTTGTCCATGGGGAGGGGGGTGGTATATTGAAAATGTCCACGAGGACCTTTCATTATATTTTTAATTATTCTGTTATAAGAAAATGAAATAAATTTGCTGCGTCCATGGTGTGAGAGGAAATCGTGTGAAATAAAGGTCGAGAAAGATTGATTGAATCATTTGAATTGGTGAATTGGTCAAATACTACTAATTGTGGATTTGAAAACTTGTAGTTGAAATTACGAGCCAATTCAAGCATCCATAGGTTACTTCAATTTTCTGTTATTAAGATGAATATTTAAAACGTATATACAAAAGATCATAATGTCGTTCAGAAATGAAATAATTTCATGGAAATTTCACAAAAGAAGAAAGAAGTCTGTGGTTAAAGTTTGAAAGTTTTTCATTACATCTTTCTTCACCACAATAGTCAAGTTTTTTGAAATTACCCGAAAAAATTGTAAAGCCCACGTAGATATCGTAGGGAGAGGATAGGGGTATAGAAATTGTCCACGCTTGTCAAGGGAGGGGAGGAGGGAGTTGAAAACGAAGGTTTTTTGTCCACGTGGCTTATGAACGGTTCCTAAGCTCCTTTTGGAGAGTTAATTTAAGAGATGGCCCAATACCTCTCAAGCCCTTGAAAATAAGTTATATTAACTCCAATGATAGAATTAGTACTATATCCAGTCAAAATATTTTTTTATGTATTCGGATAGGTGAATTATTTTCTCTGTATAATCGAATCACCGGATAATTCTGTACATTATTTGCTAAAAAGTTATTCGGGTAGTTTGCATGTTTTGGGTTCGAAAGCTCTGGTCACATCCAGGGGCAATTTAACTGCCGCCGCCAATTTAAATTCCATAATGAAAGCATCTAGTTTACCGGGGCCAGGTGGGGTTCCCTCGATTTTTGTCAAAAAGTGCATCAGCGGGCTTTTTGAGCCACTTTTGCGAGTCTTCGACCTATCACTTACTACTGGAATATTCCCTTCCTGCTGGAAAGCAGCATATTGCATACCGATGCTATTTACATGGATCTATCTGCGGCCTTCGACAAAATCAAACATGATATCGCATTAGCGAAGCTGGCCAACCTATTAGGTATTCGTGGACAACTTCTGCGCAGGTTTCGTTCCTATCTCGATGGAAGGCAACTCCAAATCAGCATTAACCCATTCATACCCATGTTGTTTGTGGACAACAACGTTTTTAAACAGCTATAACTTTTGATTGAGGCAAGATTTGCTCACAAAAACAAGTAAGGCTCATTAATGTGATTATTGTCTTTAAATTGAGTATTCACAGTTACAAGGATCAGCTCTAGAACTGAAATTATTGCAATTAGTCTGATTGTATTCCGATGGAGCAGTGCTGCCAGAGACAGTTTACGTTGACGACGGAAAATGATTTTGTCATATATCTTCGTTATGGTGCAATATTATTGATAACTGATAAAACTTATCAATTTATACTGTCGTTTGCTACATTTTCCACGTAATTGGACTATTGTAATTATTCTAGGAGAATTGTATTGAGCATCAGAAGGTAAAAATTGACCAGCTTCTAGCACTGCCATGGAAGCACCTATCTTTATGAAAATAGGCTTTTCGTGTTTCTTGACCCCACCGTTTTCAAGGAAAAATAGTTTTGAAACCCTACATGCACTAGAAAAAAGTTGGGCATGAAAGGGTTAAGGACTGTCTACCTGCACCATTCTTCGCTACATCCGGCATCCCACCACAAGGAAGCCATCTCGGTCCAGTAATATTCCTGCTCTACTTTAATGTCGTCTATACCATATTAAAAGGACCCCACCTTTCTTTCGCCGACGACATGAAATTTTTTCGACAAGTTCGAGATAAAACCGATGCCGAGCTTCTTCAGAGGGAACTGGATAGCTTTAATGCGTGGTGTGATCTAAACAGAACGGTTTTAATCCCGAGTAAATGCTCAATCGTTACGTTCACGCGGAAATGCCATACGGCTCCGTTTAACTACCATTTCTTCGATTCGAGCATTCCAAGACACTCTCACATCAAGGATCCCGGAGTGGATTCGGCTCTAATGTTCAAACCACATACTGCATACATCGTAGATAAGGCATCAAGACAGCTTGGGTTCATCTTCCGAATAGCGAAAAAGCATTGCGCGTTTGTCCGCTTAACGTTAGAATATTGTTCTGCTGTTGGAATCCGTACTACCAGAACAGAATCGACAGAATCGAGGCTGTCCAACGCCGGTTCATACGCTTCGCCCTTCGACCTCTCTCATGGCGAAAAAGATTCGAACTGCCGAGCTATGAAAACCGTTGCCAGTTAATACTTCTTGATACACTCAGCATTCGGAGGGATTGCTCTCGAGCCCTGTTCGTCTCGGACTTAATCGCTGCCAGAGTGGATTGGAATGAAATGAGTAACCGCCATTGGGGCCAAGGGGCCAGTTGGTGAAGGTAATAAACATAAACAGGAATTGGTATTTTTTATCATTTTTTCATCGATTCCTGAGTCAGCAAATAAATAAAAGTCAGTTATGTGCAACATATTTGCTGCAGAATTACGCATTCTCTGCATTTGAAAAACAGTCTGCTATTTTACCTTAGGCTGGATGAATACAAAGAAGGCGACTTCTAAATCATGCAGATAGCTTGTCGGCTTTAGCTCATAATGAGCTCATCATCTCAAACTTAAATATGTGCATTGGGTGCACCTGCCGCGAGTGTTAGGCTGTCCCGAAGAACAGTCTAGTGTGCCCTGGATCAATTCAAATTGAGGTGTACGTAGACGCAAATCGGGGTTATGACCCGAATGGTCGACGCTAGGTTTCCCGGTTCGTCAGAAAGCTCTGATGGTCTGGTGAAACGAAGGTGGTGTTTTGACTGCCGATAAAAGCTTCCATCCAAATAATAATCATTCTGCTATTCTAATCAAATACATACTCCTTTTTGTTGATCTGTTAATTGAAAGAATTCAGCAAATTCATCGGTATATGGATCCTTCACGGTACCAACTTTTCAGCATACTCATAATCCTGCTTAGAACGGACAGACATTGAAAACAGAAATGCCATGTCTGGATATGTTGGCTCGGAGTTGAAAGTTCTGTGATTTGAATAGCTCGAACAGTCGAGCAAAGAGAGATGCTCAAAAATAATATGTAGTACACGCTACTAAGCTTTAGTTGGATCTCCAACGTAGACTGCATGTAGGAATATAAATGAGCGGAAAAATCGATACACTTATTTGCCTCATATCAATTAGTAACACGCTTGCTGTGTTTTCGCCACTTTCTCTATTTGTGGCCCAGTTCTAATTGCAAGTGGCCTTTGAAGTATGGTAAATACAGTTTGCCTACTTCATGTGTTGGTTTTTTACAATAATTGACTCAGAAAATTTCTAGACACGCTATGTATTACAAGTTAACGATAGTTTGGTCGGTCTGCATTCTTCAAAAAAATATATGAAATGATTTTTTATCTGTATGTTCAAAAATGCAAGTTAAACACGGATTTATCCGGTATGGTTATTATACTATGACAGGACATCCGGACAGTAGACTGACAAGAAAAAAAAATCACTACCAAAACCAACTGAAGCAAGTTCATCTCGAATCAGTATCCATCACTTGGTGACTAGATGTCTCGCTCATTTCTTATTCATTGTTATTTATTTACAGCAGCTTCGGTCGTTAGTGAGACTATGTACAAGTGCATGAAGAGCGTGGACACGGTACAGATGACAATAGCTGGTGTAGTAGGCAATGATTACGTCGGATTTAAAAATAATGGGGATGAAAACGATCCCTAAGACACAACTTCGGGGGTACACGAAACAAAAAAGCCAGTTATGCAATCCGGCAAAATCCGACAGGAATGTTATAGGAAATCGATTCTTCCGAGACATTAAAAATTTACAGAATAGGGCATAACTTCCGAGAAAGGTCGACTTGTGACACATCGATTGGATGGGCTTGGTATACAATTGGTGCAATTTACCTCGGGTTGCTTCGTCGTATACTCTTCAACCGCTGTGTAGTCCGAGAAAGTACGTCAATTGGCGAGAGGATGAAAAACTCGTACAAATGCACAATACCGCAGACTTCCACGCAAAAGGAAAATAAAAATCTTCTTCTGTTTACTCTTCGTGATTTTTGCTTGTGCACGTTTTTTTTCACCACAAATTTTCGGCAGTACAGACCAACCAACCCAAGTGGAACAGCAGTCGCCAAACGTCCAAATCAATACACGTTCTTTTCACACGTTTCTTGCTGTCGTTTTTTTTGCTAGGCTTCAAGACCATTCATCCACCGCACTCACTGGGGGAGGTTACAATCCTATCGTACCCCGCTATTTCATAACATTCACCGAATAATCGCTTTTTGCGAGCAACTTGAACTGAAATCTGGCACTGGTTGAGCTTGTGCTCATCTTCATCAAGTGCAGGAAGACCATCATATTGCACTTTCTATTCGGTCAATCGAACAATCTACACTACGAATATCGCGCCTCCATCGCCACTTGGAAAAGCTGTAGTTCGAAAATAAACCAAACAACGCGACGCACGAACAAATTAGATGAGACCTCAGCACTAGCTAGGGCTCCCTGCAGCTCTGGACGATAGACATAAAAATTTACACTCGCTTCGGAACACGGACGTCGAGAAAAATGACTTATTTTGTTGTTTCGTATTTCTCTCTCTCAGTCAGCCGTCACAAATTTTACTGCACTACAGCCCTACCTCCTACCCACCCAGCAAAAGAATCTACTGACAGTGGTAGTGGTGAAAGTTTGTGTAGCTTTTCACTGCTTTTCCGAGCACGAGTTTTACCGTCGGCGGATTTTCGCCGCATGCTACTGCGAGTATGAAAATGACCGAACTAGTGAGTACTGTCAAATATTGTCACCTTTCTCTGTCGTTCCCACGGGTTTGTTGATTTGCCAGGGCACTGCGGGAACAAAGCGATACGTTTTGATGGATACGGTTTAGGATTTTTCTTCATTTTATAGTGAAGATTGTTTAAAAAGAGTTTTCCAGTAATGAATTCGAATCATTACCCGAATAGAATTTTACAATAGCATTTACCCAACAAACAATCATAAAACAATAAGTATTATAGTTATTACTGTTTCAACATTGTTCGACGCAGAGTTCTCGCAGTAGATTTACAATTAAATTTAATGGAACAATCAATTTTACTGTTAACCAATTAACTGCCATATACCATTCGTCATATACCATATACCATTCGATTCAGTTCGTCGAGACCGGTAAATGTATGTGTGTATGTATATGTGTGTATGTGAGTCTGTATGTGTGTGTGTCAATTAAACTCACACAATTTTCTCAGAGATGGCTGAACCGATTTTCACAAACTTAGTTTCATCTGAAAGGTATAAGCTGATATTGAATTTTTAGTTGATGCGACTTCTGGTTCCGGAGTTACGGGTTGAAGAGCGTGGTCACACTGCAAATTCTTATATAAACTGACGTAAATCATATTAAAATGGGTTCAACATTACTCTAGTTTGCGGGTCTGGATCACTAATGATCAATCAAAGCAGCTTTGACCACATTGGCCACCTATGACGGTTCATGATACCTCCGGGACCTCGTCAAGTTCCTAAGCTAATATCACACCTATTACCCAGCGAATTCTATACCGATTTTTACAAACTTGATTTCAAATGAAAGATACAGTAATGCTATTGACTGCTGCTGAATTTAATTCGGTTCTGATTCTTGGTTTCGGAGTTACAGGTTGGTTACTAAGGTTACACTGGAATTTCCCATATTAATCGGTAACACCGCAGAGGCTAAAAACTATTGAAATGGTCACCAAATTACTTCGATTCGCACGTCAAAATCACTGATAGCCAATCAAACATTATTATTCCACCATTTAATTCGCATCGGTTCTTTGGTGATGACTGAATCGATGTTCTCAAACCAAGTCTCAAGTGAAAATACCCTCACACCTCTCACCTTCATCACTCCTCTCCCTTTGGACCACCCTCACATCCGCATTTCCTTCATCCACCCCGTATACCTCTATGAGATGAAGGCTTTCAGACGCATCCTCCACTCCCACTCTACTGAACCCCCACCCCCTCCACTTCCAAATCCATTCCACCAACATTTCAAAATATAATCACATGAAGATAACTTTGAACTCATGTTTATTTAATTAAATATTAGGGGAACCCGGGGCTAGTTGGCGGTTGGGGTAAGATGGCGGAATCCCTTTGTCTTCGTAGTTGTAGTTGTAGAAGTTGTGGGCGATATTGTGTTTTCGAGCATACCAAGTATTTTTTTTTAAATTTTGAACACTTTGTGTTATTTAGGGTGATTTCAAATCTATTTTCCAATTAATTATATTTTTTGATAGTGCGTAAAAAGAGCTTTTTTAACTAGTTGTTTGTAAAATATGCGGTTGGGGTAAGTTGGCGGTGACGCGCGCGGGACAAGTTGACGCTACTATTTACAGTGCAAATATGGTCATCAAATATTTTATATGTTTGGAATTCACTCCAAAGTAAAACTTGGTATATCTCGTCAATGCAGGGGATATTTACTTCAGCCAATCGCCTGAAGAATTTCGAAAATGGAATACGCGTCAAAGAAAAATGCCGTGGTATTGAGGCTGAAATATATTAGCGATTGTCGGTTAATATACATTTTTTTTGAAAAGACGTTCAGCACGAACCGTTGATGTAATTGAAGTTACCTTTTCTAGCGTATTTATACATACCGCCAACTTACGCAGGGCCGGGGTAAATTGGGGGTTTTCTGCGTCACGCATTTTTTGTCTATAAAAACAAAGACAATGCAACAAACACTTTGATAAAACTCAGGGATGTTGGCAACAGCCACATGTTCTATTTTGCAAGATCTATCTACATCAAAGCGGTAAAAAATGGAAACTGAAAACACCGCAAACTAGCCCCGGTCTCCTCTATACTTTTTTGTTTAAAATGAGTCTGCGTCTATTTTCGTGGTAGTCGTGGGATACGTGCTAAATGAAATAAGAGTATAATAGACATTTCCACAATTCTTTTAAACAAAACCAGCTAATGAATCATAGTTTGGATAAATGAGAAAGGCACAATTGCACTACTAGGCGGATTAAAACAGGTTTTTACTGCAAAAGTCGATTTTGCATTGAAATTTACTGTATAAATTTTTTTTGTATTGTATAATAACACTAGAATTTACTGTATATTATTGTAACATAACTGTAGTGAAACTTATGGTTGTGTTACTGTACATTTCTATTTGAGTATTCTCAAAGAAGCAAATCTCTTTGAACAAATTAAGACTTTCTTATAGTGATAAGCAAATTTGTTAATTTCATCAACACAGCAAAAATTAAAAAAAATATCGTTATTTTAAAATTGGCACAATTCAACAAATCGTAATTCACGAAATCGCGAGGTATAACCCTGTTCCGTTCAACTTTACATGTGCAGTGCCATAAAGTTACACTTAGCAACATTAAAAAACGCCATATGTAGAGTAAAATTACCTGATTTTCGAAATTCAACGTCATGTAAAATGTAAATGTAAATCAATGCAAAACTATATTATTTTCGATGTTCGTATATGTCAGTGTCAGGCGTAAATTTAGACTATTTTTCTGGATGTTTAAGGTTGTGAATATTGGAAACAATTTTTCATATATCACAAATATTAAACGACCAGGCCTATTTTAGTGAAGCGTTAAAAAAGGAACATTAGCTAACACCTTTGCACACGACAGCCGGAAGAAGAGACTTTTTCAACTTATGAAATCCCGTTAAGAAATATCTTGTTTGGTAGGTTAACCTTACCTATGGATTGAAAAGAGTAATTTTCATTGCAAGTGGCATCGTTGTGCATTTGAACTCTGGGTAGCCGTCTATAGAGATAGTCCAAGGTTTTCAAAATTATGGTTATTTGTGATTCACACGGGCGGCCATGGGTGTATTGCCTGAATCTTGAGCCAATCATCATGAATTCGTGGGCAAATATGGTAACGTAAAAAAGGACTGCAATATATTTAATGTAGAAATACATTTTGATGAAAATTATTAAACACTGTATACTTCTCCGCCGTAACCATATAAGCCGCGGTATCGGCGAATAAAAACTTTGTGCACACTTTTGTCAGCAGGTGGTACCCATGTGCGAGTAAAAATCACTCAAATTGAGATTCTGAAATATAATGTTATTGCCTACGACTGTATCAAAGACTACTAATAAACCGGAAATCATCCGGAAAAGTTATTAATTTAAAAAATAATAATATCTAAGCGAGTTGATATCACACCAAAAAATAATGAAATTTAAACGACATGTAAAACAATACGAATGTAAACATACAAAGATTGAATAAAAAATTTGATTAAAAATTACGTTAAAAGCAATTGAAGCATCAAACAGCATACAATTTTACACTTTCATTCGTGTAATATTACGTGTCGTTCATTTTACAGCAGTATTCAAGTAAAAATACATTGAAGTGCATCGGTTTTCGGTTTAAAGAAACTGTAATTTTTAATACACGTGTAAATTTATAATAAAATTCGTTGAAGAAAGCACGACAAGTCATGTGTATTTATGGTGGAACTTAATTTTACATTTATATTCATGCTCCAAATATGTGCATGAAAATAAACTTAAAATTACAAAACATTTTTATCTGTGTACATCTTTATACAAGAAAGGCAAAAACAGCATTAATTATAATATATGCTGTTCTATTATTGTTCGTAGAGTGGCTTCTACTATTAATTTCTTTTCGGGTTTGCAAAAATACCTCCTTGAAAAAAATATTCGAGCCGCATACCATATACCCAATAATAAAAGTAGGCCGAAGCAAGCTTACGTTTATCTTGATGTGCATAGTACCGATGTCACACGCACTCCGGTGGGGGTGCAAAATGAACAGACATACGTCGCCGGGTGATACCGCTTTTCATGACTTCCCACGAATAGAACACAAACACACGAGAATATGCCGACGGGGACGATTGCGCAGGATCAAATAACGTAATACAAGCACAATTTGTATAATATTTGACGTTTCTCTACACAACTATGCGATAGTCACTTCACTGAACGAAGCGTCAAAGTTCATTCAACAGTGATGCAACGTTCTCTGCCATATGGTCGCTACGTGCTACTGCGAGCAGTGTTTTGGTCGCCAACTCCTTTTTGTTGTCATTGGTTCTTTGCTTCCTACACCGTTGCGTACTTGTTGTGGATGCCGCGAGAATTTTGACAAAACTATTTGACAATTAACTTTAGGGGAGAGTGAAGACACTTGATCCTTGGGGATATTTGATTCCCTGGTCATATCTCCTAATCTATACGCATAAAGTTATCACAATATAAAAAGAAAATGAAGTATTTGGTCCTTTATGATGTTTAAAAAACAAATCTGATGTATTACATTTGGTTTGGAAAAGTTGTATAATATTTTAAAAAATTTGTGTTTAAATCCATCTCGAAGATCTTTTCACAAATTTTTTGAACGGTTGTATGAGATCGTCGAACTAATTATTTATGAATATTTTCAAATATGATTACTTTCTAAGGGCAGTTGCCTAGAAAAACACGTTTTTCGAATAAAAAGTTTTACTATATATGCAAAAAAATAATTTTCTTCACCTCATACAACAGGTACCTTTGATCCCTGTAACAATGGGTATTCTTGATCCCTATCATTAGTTCTCTCAAACACTTCGGAAATGTATAGAATTAGAAAAACATCATTTTCATAACGTACCTGGCACTATTAATTGATATAAAATGTTTTTTTCCGTGAACAAATGTTTGTATAAGTTATTGAAAGTTGAAAAAGCCAGTTAAACAGCATTGATTTACCGCAAATACTTGTCTCGACTCTCTACTGTGGTTAAAGCTTGTCGTGCATCTAAAAAGGTAGTCTTATTATTTAATTTGTCAGGATAGGTGGTTAGCTGAACTTTCGTATCTATAGGTCTTAGTCGGCTTTGTTTCTTTAGCCCTAGTAGACGGGGGATCAAGTTACCACACGTTTTTACAAAAACCTCGTTTTGGCATGATTTTCAAAACTGTTCATATTACTGGCAGGACATAGTTTTCCGATTTACACAATATTCACAGCTCTTACAATTCGAATTGACTACAAGATGGCAAATTTTGCAATTGAAATTTTTATTTCATTGAAAAGTTATGAGTAAAAAACAAAAGTGGGATCAAGCGTACCCACTCTCCTCTACTTATTTCATCGATACGTTAGCTAGTTGAGTCTTATCGACACGTTAGCTGATAGTGAAAGATCAACAAACTGAACAGAAAATAACCAAAACGAGCATGGAAAATCTGATCTGGGTGTTTGTTGAAGGTTTCGTAGGAAAGAACGGGTGATAAAAATAAATTTCGTTCTGTATTGTAGGGGAACGTAGCGTCGAGATCGAGATAGCCTATTTATTTGGGCGAATAACAGTGGTATGAAAAAACCCATCAGGCAAAACGATCAACTCTTGGTTCGTTTTCGAACCCCTATGTATTAAATACTGCACAACTACTACTACAGTGAAGACCCATTTTTATCAGCCCCTTGGTGAATTTTAGGCTGATAAAACAAAGACATTGATAAAATCGGGACATATATTTTTCTTTCTTTTTAAGAAGCCGAAGCTCTTAGAACATTCTTCTTTAATCCCGAAATATAGCCTCATAACCTTTCCTGATTATTTAGCTTAAACTTCAAGGTGTTTGACAGAGCAAATTTTTTTTTTCATTTTTCGAATCCCTAAGATAAGAAAAATATGCTCAAGAAAGGATTTACTCGAATTCAACTTGGTTCGTCTGCTGGAGCCCATCGAACTACCAACTATCAATTTTCATATGAAACTGATAAAATCGGGTCAAAAAGCTGATAAAATCGGAGGCAGATAAAATCGGGTGCTGATAAAATCGGGTGCTGATAAAATCGGGTCTTCACTGTATACAATATAACTGTTAGTTTTATTCTTCGCGTATAGAATCCATGATGTACAATATTTTCACTACATTTGAAATTTACATTATATTTATTAAATTCATCATTGTATGTAGTACATCAAATATTTTTAATATACAGCGAAGACCCGTTTTTATCAGCCCCCTTGGCTAATTTTGGGTTGACAGAATAAGAACAATAACAAAAAACATATTTGTTTATTTCTTTTCAATAAACCGAAGTTGTACTAATGTTCTTCTACAATCCCAAGACATAACCTTATAACCCTGTCTGGTTGACAAAATTAGGTAAAAAAACTGATAATACCAATAAAAAATGATACGAATAATAGAAAGAATAAAATCGATGCATACGTATAATAAATATAAATAAAAATATAAACATAATATTCATGGAATGAATATATCACATTCAAAATCAAAATAAAACATATATCCTTTATGATTGAGTATGGTGAATTGAATGATCATAATCCACATGAATATTGTTTCTAAGCAAAAAAGCACTAATTTGAACAATAATGAATGTAATTAAACACACGTTAACAATATGATTAAAATATGTCATGTAATGCATATAATGGTGAATTAAGTAAATAAATTGTTGATTTTGAATTTAGTTAGCATATTGGGCATCATTGATTGTATGCATGAATATTAAAACGGTTGCGTATACAGTCGTGATTCGCTAGTTGGACCGTCAGACAAATGTCAAAAACTCTCCAATAGAAATGTTGGCAGTGTAAATGCATCTGTTCACATCTCTAAATATTGTCAAAGTAAATTTGACATAAGATTTTGGCGTTCAGATGTTTTTAGTTGGACAATGGTCCAACTAAAAAGCGGTCCAGTTAAAAAGTGTGCAACCATCAAATCACGACTGTATACTGAATATAATGTATGCTGTACTTAGTAGATATAACAACTATTGAACATTATTAAATAGATTTAGTCCAGCCAAAAGTTTGAATTGAAATGTTTCTTTGATAGAGAAAATCATATTAGGCATTTTGTACTGCTCTTATTCAAGAAATTACGTGAATCATAAAACTTATTTGTCGGAAGACCTTCACCACGTGCAATTATAAATCACGTGGTCTTTAGTTTTTAGACCACGTGATGGAGCGAATTAAGTGAAATAGGGCGTTGAGCCCATTTTCGCCATGTTTCTATTACCACCCTACTCATTTGAAACCGTTGGTTAGAGCTGTGTCTGCCATCTTTGTTCAACGCCATGAGTCAAATGGTAGCGCAACAATAGGTGCACTCGATTCGAGTTTTCGTTGCGTTCGAACACGAGAATTTCACTGTTTTCAGCGCATTTGTGTTATTATATTGGTTCCTAACAACGAAACAAAGCTGTTGATGTCAATTTTTTTCGCATTCCATTGATTGTAGGCCGAGAAATTATTGAATTAGTGAGGCGCCCTGCTTAGCATGATGAAAATAGGCACTTTACCCTACGCAAGTTTCATGTGTTGGTAACCAAAGCATTTTTTACAGGTTGTATATTATGTCATATATATACTTGTTTTTCATAGTTTGTCTTAGTAATTGTAATGCAAGATACAGCAACCGAGTCCAGAATACATGCACTTCAAATTCCAGTTGGATCAGTTTGTAGCAAATGACATCAAACTAAGCAATGTTTCAATAAATGATAAATATAAAAATCGGAAAAAATAAACTGTTTACATTTCTTGTCTACATTGTCTAATTTTAAAATAAAGCATTGATGCAAATGAAGGTGACGAATTATTCATACATTAGTAATACTTTCATTTACTCAATACTTTTTGTGTTGTTTTCTGTTCGCGGCAAGCCACATCTATCGCTGCATTGGTACATATGAATCTTTAAATCCAGTTTGAACTCAGGCTTGATATCGAGAAAGTGGTATTAGCTAGATCGGAGCTTACAGCAGTAATGGAATGAAAGAAACAGAGTCTGACATGCTTGCTTAATCTTCCGGCAGTCGCACTCGTGCACTGAGTGCACGCTGCTTTGAAAATCTAGCGAAATCGTCTTAGGGCACCAGAGGGTGCTCGTTCAGTGAGCCATTTGCGCGACTTCCGGAGTGTTAATAACCATCGTAAGAGTTACGTTTTATGCTATTTTCAGTTTCAGAATCGGGTTGCTCTAATGTTTAGAATATCCATACAAAGGTGACAGCTCCAAGCGAACCTAGAGCAACCCTGATCCAAAAATATCAGCATTAGTTACGTTTAACGTTCTAGACTCAATTCAATGCTTAGCCACAAAAATCGCTGCTGACCAAGCACAAAAATCCCACATCATATTTCTCCTTGTCGCCACCGCTGACTGTAGCAGTTGTAGTCCTTGTAAGTAGAGTAAATTTGACGAATCCTACTGTGCGTTGCTTTACGTGAGCACGGTATATTACGTAGTTTACAGATTGATGAGCTTCATGCTTTTTTAGACTATTAGAGATTAGATTATACAATCGTAAAACAAGAAAAATGAGCCTTCGCGGAAGGAAAGCTTTCACCCGGTTGTCGTCCAAATAACCTCGTGTTTATAGCTTGAATCTCAGAATTAGTACTCGTATAAGTACTCGAAGTACTCGCTTCTTCTTCAAAACAGCATTCGTCGTACTTGTAATAACTATCAGCCATGTATCTGAATCACGGTTGAGTCTCGGTGTCCGAAGACGTGAAGAATGTCCAAACCTGATGTAGGCGGTATATGCATGTTCTTCGATTTCTAATATTTCCTCCAGCTGACAGTTGCGAACTTCGACATTATTTCGTTGATCGTGCATGCACGAGAGCTCAGTGTATTCTTCTCATCGATCGTCCGATACCAAGCAGTGGTATACTTGTGGAACACAAGACTTTCTTATGCCCTCATACGGTTTCACGCTCAGAAATCTGTTATACTATGATTTACACTCAAGAACGGGAGATAATTACGGCAGCAGAAAATTTTCACCTCCTTCCCTGTGCTCATCTACTTGTGCGGTATGTCATGATGCTCTGGATGGACGGTTATCAAATAAGGGTGTGCATCGTAGGCTCGTGAAGCAATGCCATATTGTAGATACAGGGAGAGGTTGATGGGGTTCTATTGTGACTGAGGGGAAAATGTATTAAACTTGGACACTAATAGTTTTCAAAAAGATATAGATAAGAAAAATGTAGGGGTGGTCACGGCTTGCCAGGACGTCCCGGACTGGCACATAGGGTGATCTACCTCGGGTCCGAAGGGAATTTATTAGTTGGGACCTGGCAACACAGTACTCTGCGCACAGTCAAACAACATGCTCGATACCGTAATAGCCGTTTTCACACACACAATGATTACTTTAAGCAAGTTCTATACGAAGGAGATGCGCATCAAACGTGTACTGGTTGGACGTGAGCCTTGACATCGTACGAATAAAGTCCCGGTTCACATCCAAGCTCTTAAATTAAGCATTCGCTGATACTTTCAGCATAATGGAATGTGGCCTCCATGAAGTTTGTCAACTATCAAGCGTTCTCTGACGAGATACTGAAAAATTCATTGAAGCAAATTGGTCTTTCGTAAGTGTCGGCTTCTAATGCATCGACCTTGGCTAAAGAGTCTGCCTTTTCATTGCCTGCAATAGAGCAATGTGACGGGACCCAAACCAAGGTAATCTGGTAAGATTAGCACTCAGATATTCCCGTATTTTCCCAAGGAATTACGGTGAGTGCTTTCCAGGCCACGCCACACGGATGGTCTCAATGTAGCTGAGACTGTCCGAAACAATGAAGTAATGGTCTGCGGGCGGGGTGTCAATGATCCCGAGAGTATACTGAATGGCAGCTAACTCTGCGACGGAAATTGAAGCAGAATCATTGAGTTTGAATGAGGCAGAAAGATTTTCGTTGAAGATACCGAAGTCTGTGGACCCGTCGAGTATTGATCCGTCAGTGTAGAACATTTTTCCGCAGTCGACTTGATGGTACTTATTATAGAAAATATTTGGGACCACTTGTGGGCGAATGTGATCCGGGACTCCATAAATTCCTTCATGGATTTGTCGAAAAATACATTTGGATCAGAAATGAGCACTAGAGTGGCTCGCGGTTGTATGGGAAAACTTCAAAATGATTTAAACTAGCGGGCACAGCACTTTTTGAGTTCCTTTTGTGGTCCCAAATGCCTGTGCAAAATTTGGTAGCGGATGGTTGCTTCCCGGGTTTGCGCATTGCATTTAAAGTTTGCATGGGATTTTATATGGGCAAATCAATTATTTTGCATTTACGTTAATAAAGATCGTTATTTCACTGAATATGAAAAACCAGCTTTATAAAACTATAGTTCAACCCTAGGTTAACAACTCGAAGACCGTAACTAGCTACGAGTTTTCAAAAAATAGTTATCACGATTTTAAAACTTATGGTAAAATCCAAATGCGGAAATTGATTAGACACATTCTTTCGTGACGTTACAACGATTTGACGATTCTTCATTCCATTAATATGTTATAACTTTATCAAATGAACGCCTACATCAAAACTTATTACAGATTCGGAAAGTAGACAAAATTTCACTAAAGGTTCAATAAACATAAACTGAATATACTGGAATGTAACGTGACGTTTCAACGCGTCACAAATTAGAACTTTCAACGTATTTCTATAAAAGTCAAAATATCTGCTCTATAAGATTTTTTATCAAGAACAAATCTTCTATGATGTATTTCTAAATAGCATACGAATAACTAGGTGTCATTAAATATATTTTTATTGTATTTTTTCTTATTAAGCATCTTTTAACTTTCGTGACGTTACAACGCTCCTTTTTCAGAAAAGCGATATCTCATTGCGTTGTAACGTCACGAAAATCTTCAACTTTTCTATAACCAAATACATATTTGTATTTGCTATAACTCTGTAAGTTGCGCTGGTGTTATTGTTTTGAGTAAAATTTTAAATATTTATCACATTTAGCCGTTTTAATGAAAATTTACTCGAATAACAATATGGGGTTGTCGAAAAATCACGCTACAATTTATATTTTTTTTATTGTAGCAGAAATAATTGATCAAACCAAGAATTTTTTTTCATATCTGTTGTGGATAGATTTGAGCCATTTGACACATTTATTTATTTGACAGGGCTCAATGTGGTGGTTTAACGGAGCCAGAATAGCAGCTTTTATCACATATTACACAAACAAAAATTAACTGGCAGTTTAACTTTGTTTAATTTGGTAAGGAATCAGTTGTCCGATCCGAGTTTATAGTATGATATTTGTATTGTTGGGCTTAAGCAAGTGGATTTATTCAACAAAGCGAGCACAATTTAAGCGCCAGACAATCGACAGTGCTAAGTACACTGAAATATTGTATATATTATAGTTGCAATGATTCAGAGAAAAGGAATACGTCACATCGTCGTGATGTTACGAAAGAAAATGAGTTACATCCAATCGTCAATTCGACGGGTTTTTAAATGTCTGCAAACACCAATAAACACTTCCTCATCTATCTTTTTGTGCTCATTTGAAATGTGCCAAAGCCTTTTTATCCCACTCTAAGCAATTGAGACGATTTAGTGCGATCACTCAGATAGGTCTCTGTACACCCAATTATGTTTTTACAACTTCCGGTAAATTCGAATAGATACTCGTCTATATTGGATTTAATACCTCAGGCATTTCAATAACGTAGCTGCTTTGACGATGTATTTGGGCTTGTAACGGAAGAATTGGTTAGTTACTAACTGACGGCACGTGCGACTACAACGGAAGTTGCGGACAACCTTATAACGGGCGTCTCGTCGATGATGGCGAAGTGTGGAATGTTTGATTGCTGGGAGGAAAGAAATATTCAGGGAACGCATTATTTTTCATGGCCAAATACTAACCCGATAACTAAGTTCGGAAATTCCCTCACAACCTTTCATCGCATGTCCTGGACTACGTTGCTGTTAGCGTGATTGCATCGGAGCGTATCATATGATCATTGTTTAGAAGAGTACAGTGTAGGTGGACTTTTAAAGAAATATAATGTGAAGTTGTTCAATCATTTATTAAAAATACCTCCTCCAGTGTTGTAGATCAAATCTTGTATAAAATTTTGTTTATTTTCTGAATCTACAATTAGGGTAGATGAAGGAGTTCATTTGAAAAAGTCATAACAGGTTTAGAGAATGAAGGTTGGTCAAATCGTTGTAACGTCACGAAAGAATGTGTCGATGGTATATAACCACTTAAGCACTTAAGGATATACATTCTGAATTTATGAATATCACGCTAGTATAATTTCCTGTTTACGAAACAACTTGAAAGCGTTTCAATAAACCATACGAAGTACAATTTGACACAATAACTGATAAATCATTCAAGCGTCTGATAAATGTTAAATTACGTGACGTTACAACGCAAAGTGTATCCTGTTCGAACTAAGTATTTTTGAATACAAGGAGAATTCGGAATATACATTTGAACAAAATTTCAGTTTTTTAATAAAATTAAAAAATAGGAATTTTTCGTGACGTTACAACGCAGAAACAACCAAAACTTCTATTAGTTCAAAAAGTATTAGTGGTCAAATCAAGAAAAAATCTTTCTATTTTTATTGTTCTACACTCAATAACGAACAAATTCCTTTAAACAGATAAAAATTTCAATTATAGTTTCATGAAATAGAACTTTTCTTAGAAGTCAATAATTCAGGAGCCATTTTCCGTGAAATTTAACTTATTTTTCTATATATTTTACAACTATTTGTCGAAATGTCAATAGTTGGATTACATAACTTTTCAATGGTTTAAACACTACCGAATCGAAGAAAAAATATTGTGATACCATAATAAGACAAAACAAAAACCTCTTTCTGGTGTACAATCCCGCGGAATGTGTCAAATGAATAAAATCTTAAATCTATTTTTTTTGCCACGCAGTTGTGTTGCGTGTACTGCCCATAATAGCAAGTCAGTCCCATGTTCTGTGGGATTCTCTATCAATTAGACAGGATTATAGGCAGTGTAGTCGTGAGACAAAAATTATAACATTTACAAAACCACCTAGGTCGGTACTCAATCATCGATAATCAAGATTTTCTTCGTTTACAGTTTATGTGTTGATATGAATTGAGTTGGGGCAGTTGTTGAAGGATTCGGTTCGAAGTATTTGCTTTGGCCCAATCTCACTGAAGGTGACAAATCTTGCCCTATTCTCACAGTCATGTCACCTAGTGATTAGAAGGAAATGGAAATTCTAATACCATATGAGTGATTTAAAAAAACGTAATGGAAACAATAAAAAATATCATTTATATTTCATACATTTATCGAATTAGCCTATCCCTTCTAATGACGGATTTTTTTATTTGACACTCTTTCAAATAATTATGAGATAAAAGAGAGAACTACCTAATTGTTATGCCAAATTTACAGCTATGAAACAGTATTCAAAGGGGAATACGATTCTATCAGTCTTATTCTGCATTACGATGTATTGCTTTTTCTAACGAATATGATTCAAACTAATCTGATTTCCGTTCGATTTCGCTGTAGTTATTCAGAATGCAAATCCTCTTCATTCAGAAAAGCGATTCTTCGTAATGTAGAACAAGATTGCATGAGTTGCTAATAATTTATTTATTGTACATTTGTTCAAAGCTGGTTTTCTGCTCACTTTAATATTTCCTCAGTCTCACTTTTGTTCTTAAGTTTTTGGGGAGACTTTCCGTTGGGTGCACCCTTCTTTCCGTAGAACATATCAGCAAACAGACCGGTGAAAACCAGTATTGTACCGAGCCATTGTCGACTGGAAAGATTGTTGCCGAATAGTAGCACGGAACAAAGTACAGTGAAGAACTTTCGGGTAGTTGTCACAACAGAACAAGCCAACGCACCGTACGATGAGACCATCATAAAAATAAACAGCTGTCCAAGAGCTCCAGCCAATGCGAGCGTTGCCAAATGTGCCAACATTTGCGGATATTTAATTGCGAACGCTGTGAATTCTATTCCCTCGCCGGTAATAAGCAGAGCCGGGACAAGAAACAGCGAACTCCAGCCATTCATTGCTAGCATCATGTGCTGTCCTGAGGGAGAACTGTGTTGCCGCATACGTTCCTAGGAAAGATAGTTGTTAATATTATTTTTTTGTGTTTCAGAAGCATCACAGTTTTTCATAACGAACCCCAAAAATGTTTTTAACGAGTATAAGTAAGTTATATTTTTATATTATAAAACGAAATTAAATTAGCAACGGACTGAAAGATATGTAATAGTTTTATTATTAAAAGGTGTAGTACTCAAGGAAAACCATGGAATAGCGTCATATAAGCAAGCTTATGGCGATTTCGCTTGAACCTGAAACTGAGTCAGGTTCTAACCCCAACTGCTGTCAGTTCATACATTTTGACAGCAGTTGGGGTTAGGAACTGACTCAGTTTCGCCTCAAACGAAAACCACATTAGTTTCCCGATGACATAACCCTTCTTTTTTTTTTTCTACCGCAGGAGCTAGGATTTTGGAGTGTTTTGGAATTCTGTTAAAATGTAAATCACCTGAGTCTGCGACATGCCCGGATAGTCTAAAGTAACTTAGTACCTTATGTTATCGGAGAACTAACTTTAACGATAACCATTTGTCGAGCTCAAGGAACAGAAACCCACAGTGTATAGAGAACAGTTGCGCAAAGAGTGAAATCAAAAAAGCCTACCTATCGAGCACAATTGGAATCCATCTCTGATACCTCTGCAGCAAAGTTGGATTCTAATTTTGCTCGATAGGTAGACTTTTTTCGGCTTCACTTTCTGCACGCTCTTTGCGTACCTTTATACTAGGGCCTTTACAGAAACCCAGCTTTTGGCTGGTCAATTTGTTTTTGGGGAAAACGAAATACCAGACGCAAAAGCAAGTGATTCGGGGTAGTTCCAAAGAATAACCAAAAACATAAGGTACTAAATTTCTTTAAACTATCCGAGCATGTTGCACTCATGTGATTCGATAACACAGTCTAAAGATTTTTAAGCGTGCGACAAAGTATTAGCTCAAAGCCTGATTATATCATGTTCCTTGCTAATTCAACGCTGCTGTAATATAAAAAGATAAATCAAATAGCTACTAAATGCTTACTTGGATAGCCCCCAACAGACCGTCCATCGTGAGACTCATAATCAACAGGAGTTGCCCCAATCCTTCTTGCTCCAGCGGACTATTGTTCGATTTTCCTTCCTTAAACATAAACATAACGACACCAATGACGATCAACAGTACGAAAAAATACTTTTGCAACGTATAGGATTTTCTTCCAAACATGACACCTAGGAGCATAACTGGAATTGGTTTGGCTGATTTGGCAACCACCTGCATCGGGTATGCCACCCACCGCAGTGCCATGTTCGAGCTTATCATCGCAAGAAGATAGGTCAACGCACTGCTCGCGTAGTACATTTTTGGCGTTGTGTCTTGACTTTGAGGATTTACCGTTAATAAAGCTGAAAAAGCAATATCATCTTCATTTGTTATTACAAAACAAGTTCAACTACCTTTGGAAAATAACCAATTGCATATGCACTGCACTCCAACGAGGGCCAACGCAAACGTGAAGCGCTCTCCACGCGTGCCATCTTCTTGAAGCTCGTCGCCGTACCTTCCACGAGTAATCTTCTCTTGGATGATACCAAAATAAAAGTAGCACACAAAAATGCCCAGTGCGGCAATCAAAACCCTTCTTTTGTCAGACATCTTTTCTCAACACTATAAATTCACTTTAATTCAGAAATCGTGGTTGCAGAAGGACGTATTTTACGAGCAACTACACGAAAGCGCCCTTAGGACAATACATTGCTACTAGACATTCGAGCCGCGTTATTATAAACAGCATCAGCTTATACAAAAAGAACACGTCAAGCTTTTATTTGACAGCTCGTAAGAAAACAAAAATGATACAACGTTTGACGCAGAGAAGCACATCAGCTGTTCTAGTCAAGACCCAAACCTGGCTTGGGAAAGGCCTTTTAATTCTGAATTCATATCAGTTGCATACAAGAAAGAACAGTGCGGGTAAGACCGACACCCCAAAGGAGCAAGAGCGACCCCCTTTTGAACTTTCTTTTTGGCAATTTTTTTCCATTAAAAATGTATTGTGTATGTGTGATAAAGTGTAATTATGTGTATATGAGTATGTGTGATGCAAACGCATGCTTTCTGTAGTTTCATCACGTAGCAAGAAGAAGAGTATTCGAATCAGAGCTGCAAATTTTCACCAGGTTGTTTTGAACTTGAAGGAAGAAGAAATCTTAAATCATGCCCTACTATGTTCAATACGCCGTTTTTCGTTTGCATCATTCATTCAAACAGCCGGGCTGCTCAATCATTTTCCATTCATTTTCGATTTCATTGACCCTGTGAATATCTCTGTTCTGGGATATTGACTAGATTTTTCAAGCAAAACTACTCTAGACATACTTCTTACTGTTCATGTAAGCTTGAAAATACAAAATATGTCAACATTTAACCTAAACTGGCCTCTACAGAGCAGATGACAAATTTGGTTGGTGAATGAAAATGCATCAATTTGAAATGACGTTGTACGGTTTGGTTATGAAAATCCCGCCAACTTGAAAATGAATGATTAAGGGAGGCTTTGAATTTGAATCATGCTTGGGTTTGATTGAGCTGAAAGTTGGCATTTGAAAATGAAAATTTGCACCACTGATTCGAATGCGTGGTGTTATGAATAAATAATGTTTAACGCATGGTTTATATTATGGTACGGGTTTTCTCAAGTAATTCTTTCGAGCCTAATTACCACTTGTATAGCCATTCTAAGTAGGAAGAGCTGTTCTGCAAGCAGATTATATCCGCTATTACTAGGACTCATTAACTTAAAAGTGACGCACGCTTCGTAGTAAGCCATCCGGTCCGTGTTGTGATTTTTCGGAACACCGTTGATCAATAATCCGGCGGTCAATGAAAATATTTCATCAATATCATTTCAAAATCTCATATTAGATTATACTTTTCGTTTCTGTTTGTAATATAACTATGAATCTCGTCGGCTTTTAGACAATACTGATAAATAAAGACAAAAAAACATAGTTTCCGTGTATTTCAATTATTACTATGACGTAATTATAGTCTAATTGAACACAACAAATATACCGAGTCGTTTGTATCGATTCAAAAACGAACCCAATCAACTAAACACCGTGTCGGTCTTACCCCACCCAAAAACTGTCGGTCTTACCCCAACAGCGCACATTTTCGTTAAATGCTCAATTAACAGTATTGAAATACTCAAACTTATCTTCAATTCACACAAATAACGATATGGAGAGTAGAATAGAATGAGTGACACAAAAACTGGTCATTTTCAAAGCTTTTGTGTTATTGAAACCTTAAAACGTATCAACTAAAAATAACATCGAAATGCTTAAAATAATCCTACTAATAATATCCTGTCATTATTGTATGATTTAAAATTTGATATCTGGGAAAAGTCGTGGGGTGTCGGGCTTACCCCTAGTAGTACTAATTCTCCACATTCCAGGTGGATCGGATACGACCCCATAGGGTTACCACTTTTGGGAAGACTTTGATCCGGAGATTTTTAATGACCTGGTAGTAGACTTTAAGAAACATATGAGTATTCGCTAGAAACAAACAGAAATGTAAATCAAGGCGATTGCTCGACATGTATCGCTTTTTATTACCCAATGAGTTAAAAATGAAAAGTATGCCCTCATTAATTCCTTCTGAAACTAGTCAGGGTATCAGTTCAGCACTGGTTGATTGGAATATATTGCCAAAACAAACTCACATTTGCAAAGTATAATGTGCACCGCTATTCAGAGCCGTTCACATTAAGCAAGTTCAAATTTTTCACATTTATAACGGTTTTGTAGTTTTAGATTGATATAGAATTTTGCTTCCCCGGCTAATCGCAAAGAATGCAAAAACACCAGCCATTCTCGCTGCGGAGGATAGGCCGAGCGAGCATTACCCTCCAACACAGCTAACAGGAAGAGCAGAGAAGCAGGATATCCGCATTGCCTGGGAATAACACTGCGGTGTCTTCCAAGATTCTTTGTAGGGAGCGAAGAATCCCGTTTTTCGCTACAGTCGCTAGGGATATCCCAACAAAGGAGTAAAGCTCACGTGAAAAAACACACTTCTTTTACGATTTTTTTTTCGAACTTTGCGTGAAGCAAATTTATCAAAACTTTAGTACATCACAGTGTATCATTTCAACAACATGCTGTATTTTTTCTATGCAAAAATATCAACAAACGACTCAGTGACGAAGATTTTTGTAGAACGTCTCTGAAAAAAAAACATGATTTGCGGTGTTACTTGCCGTTCCCATACGTCCTACGCCGACACCGCGGTTATGTCCCGGACATTACTCACAACCAAGGATGCAAAATGCCTACCTTTTCTGCGGCTGTAATTTTTCTGCCTACATTCTCATTTCTCTCTCGATGCTGCTGTCATTCGCTAGTGCAGGACGCCCAGCGCTGTACGGCTGCCTGTGTGCAAAACAGTAACATGACAAAAAACTACTGTCCCCAGTACAGCCACCAGACGCGAGCGGTACAGCTTCTCTTTCCTTATTTTACATTTTTTAATATTTTCATATTTTTCATATTTTTATTCAAAAATGACTACAATGAATGCGGCTCATTTACACCACGGCCGGCATCAACGCTTCCGTGTGCGGGCCTCTCCCTTTGACTATGCAGAGAAAAATGTACAAAGCGAGAGAACAAACTTTACTACGCCACACTCTCACCGAGTAGTCGGAGTACAGCAGCAAAACAAAAATGTATTCTACTGCTGTATGGGAAAATGTACTCGGTTTGGCTACCGTTCTGGCAAGAGCTGTTGTGATGCGTCGCTGTAGCGGGCTGTACGGCTTGTGCAAATGTAAATATACCGAAAAAAATGTAGTTTATCGGTACCGTTGGCATCCCTGCTCACAACTAGTTTTTCCATTATGTATTCGTCCTAATAAGGACGGTTTGCAGATAACTAAGGTGATATAAGACGAGAATCTTTTGAAATGATTCGAACCTTGCCAGTGATTCGTTTCTACTGCGTACACACATTTGAGCATTCGCCTTTCGCAACTCATATCGAATGAGCACTCTTTGCATCAAGGCGATGTCTTTTATCAACTTTTTGGTGTAGATGGAAGACCATTCTTTTGTGCGATGAATGAAAATATTTTCATCATTCTTTTTGGCGTAGCTTTCGCTTAGTATCAGGGTTGCCGCATTCACTGATTTTCTTGAAGGATTTGCAAAAACCTTTGGGTTTGTAGATTAATTACCAAAAAACTTTGGTAAATGTTGAGTATGAAATAATGGTATAAAATTCAATGAACGGTAACTCATAAATATGGAATAATGTTTTACATTGCAAAATTTACTCTAAATATCACAAAACCCAACAAACATTCATTAAAAGAGATACAGTTATCAAATCTCTTCCAAAATATAGACACACGTGTAATGAATTAGAAATAGTCAAATATGAGGGAATGCGACGATTCTGATCATGCGTTATGAATTTATTGCCAATGTTTCATAGTTCTTGCTGATCCACTGTTACCCTCTCTCCCCTATATGAGCTCAAAAAAATTAATTACTCTAGTTGATATGTCCAAACAAAGTTTGATAACAAATTACATCATTTAACGCAAATTTATGAATTACGGAATGTTTCCTATGAGGAAAGCAAAGTGTGTGTAAGGAAAGTGCAGACAACTGTCATGATTATCCGTCAGTGATATTCCAAACGACCAAACGACCTGTCAAAATACATGAATTTGACTCGTTTGGAATTATTGTTCTAATTTTGACAGTGTCGTCACTCTCCTTATATGCACTCAGGAGGAAAGGATTTTTAACTCCAAACTTTTAAAATTACCTAACGGAATTGAAATAATTAGGGTGATGAGCCTATTTTCACCATACTAAGCAAGGTGCCCCACTAATTCGGTAATTTCTTGCCTTACAATCAATGGAATGCGTAAATATTGACATCAACCGCTTTGCTTCGTTGTTAAGAACCAATATAATAACACAAATGCGTTGAAAACAGTAAAATTCTCGCGTTTGAGCACAATGAAAACTCGAATCGAGTGCCCCTATTGTTGCGCTACCATTTGACTCAATGCGTTGAACAAAGATCGCAGACACTGCTCTAACTAGGGTTCGTCGCGGTTGCGGTAATTACCGCAACCGCGCGGTATTCACCGCACCCGCACCGCAAAAACTGCGGTGCGGTGAGAGACTTTTTCTCGCGGATGCGGTGCGGGAAATGAGCTTTTACCGCGCGGTATTACCGCAACCGCACTTAAAAAAATAATTGATAAAGTCTGCCGTGAATTAAAACTTTGACTTTTACCTTTTAAGAACGACGCAACTTATTACCTTACAATTGGGAAACATAATAAACATTTAATTGCTCTAATTTCCATGGACTTGACAATGATTTGAAAAGAAATCCGAATATAATCTTTATTCGACCTATCGTTACTTGATTTTTTACATTTTGTTACATTCTAATATGATACAACAATCTATAAGCTGTGTCCAATATAATTTGACATCATTATTTTTACGACATATTTAGAACACTTTGAAAAATTTACAAGCGAACCTTTTCAAATATATAAAATGCACAATCCAATCATTGAAAAACAATTGAATTGTACTGTCAAATACAATTTAAAAATGTACCATTTCTCCCGATTCCTCTTGGCAATCGTGGAATTATGAATCATTTACGATGACATTTTCTCAACTGTGAATTTTAATTAATTTGGAGAACTTAAAGATGAACTTAAAAAAGTCTTAAGACTTAAAAACAACCCAAGGAATGTAATTATCATCATCAAACCAAACGAATTTGGAAGAATCAGCAGTAAGGGAGACAATTGTTTGAAAAGTGTCCAAAATAAGGAGGGGTCCAAATTAGGCTGATAACCTTATCATTCATTCTTCAACATCGTATTTCTATCTCTTTTGGTTTCTGTGTAAATTCGCAATGAATTTTTCTGCAGTCCGTTTTTAAGACTCCTACATAACTTTTTTTTCGCATACGTGCATTGTTCGTCCAACTGGGAATATTTTCTACCAAATTAACAACTAATATTTTTCAGTTAGGAGTATTTCGTAACTTTTTGAAATTAAAGCTTTCGAAGTTAGTGTACGGTATTTCGATTTTTTTGTGTTTCTCAAAGCCTACCTTCATATTGTGACAACTGTCAAAGTTAGCCCAGATGCCAAGTTTTGCAAAGTTTGGACAATTTTTGACCCCTGGCAACTTTAATTGAAGCTTTTGCCATTGGCATTATGGAAAAATATTAGAAAAAAATACGTAAAAAGGTAGAACTTTCGAACTAGCTATTAGAAAATTACAACTAATTCAATTTTAAGGGAGCAATCTTTGTATTTGAATAAGAATACATCCATTTCTTGAAAAATACGAAGCAAGTGTTTTGAGGTATTTTGTTCCTAAAATCCCCTATTTGTAATAACATTTCTGCTGTATGCTGTAAATCATACATCTTTTGCAGTTTTTCAAATGTCGTTCAACAACTCTGTACCAGTTGAGATGGGATGGATTCCTGTTATGTTATGTGTAGAATGATTTCTGATAATTAAATTAAAAGTTTCCCTATTAATTGCTTCGGAAGAACGTTTTTGTATGTATAATGATGAAATACAGCGCTACATTTCATAGGACTTCAATGCTATGCTAATATTTATCTTGTTTCGAAAGTATTTATTTCAAAATGTACTATTAATAAAAATAAAACTTGCAAAGTTGACATTTTTTAATAAATGTTACATTCTGAGGAGTCCGTCAAAGTTAATGTTCGTGTAAATAAGAATAATATTTTATTACATATGATTATACAAAAAATTAATAATTTTTCAACACACTTTTCAAAAATACAGAATTTTACCGCATTTACCGCATTACCGCGCGGTGCGGTGCGGTAAATGCAGTGCGGTTGCGGTAAGCGGTGCGGTTTTATAATTTTTTTGCGGTTGCGGTGCGGACTATCCATTTACCGCCCACATCCGCACCGCGACGAACCCTAGATCTAACCAAATGGGTAGGGTGATAATAGAAACACGGCGCAAATAGGCTCATCACCGGATAACAATATTTTTTTAAAAATTCTCGGAACCAAATAGAACACGTTTTTGATAACTGTTGAATCTCGCGCTTGGTCAAGTCTGTCCATGTTCCTCTACTTGGTTTGAAAAACAAAAAGATACAAATTTTCCAAGCGAATCAAAATTTCGCGTAGAAAATGTATTCGTCCGCATGCTTACATTATATATAATTTCTTAGTAATCTGAGGTAGGGCAATAAAGTTACAAGTAATTTTGTCAGGTGTGATAATGCAATGGTTTGATTTTGAAGATGGAATCAAAGGAGAGATAGAAACGACGGCATCCATTTTCGCTGCCAGCTTGCGATTCTTTCCATGATAGCATAGCATAGCAAAAACGACCGCACTCATCATGGGTGGCTGATACAGTGAAATCTTTTTATACCACAGTATAATACACTGCACAACTGGCCATGTCCTTACAATCGCAAAACGGAAGGGAATGTTAGTTGAATACCTTCTTAAGAAGATACGGGGAACCCACGCAATCTCCATATGTATTATGGATGTTCGATTTTGTTGGTAGGGAAGGAAAATGGGATGTGGGTTTGGAGTGATTTTATATATTCAACAGAATTGATAATGATAATTATTGTAAATCGGATTGATCTCACCATATTTATTTGGGTGATGGCACCAACGACAGATTACTTTCTCCAAACATCCCGCTTAGCTGGGTTACCACAGCAATGAAAAACTTGAGATGTAGTTGACGAAGAAGGCATCGGTGAGGACCCGGGTGACGATTCTATCTGCAAATCAGTAACATACCGATGCTGACGTTTTCACTAAACTGACTGATTTTCACTATTTTGCACACTCGCACAAGAAAGCTTCACAGTTTTGAACAACTCATTTTTCCAGTACAAAAAATCTAAACTAGCAGTATCAAGAACAATTTTTCAATCGGTGAAAAAACGTGACACATTAGGAATTTGCGTCCAACTTTGCTCAAAGCCTACTTCGGTTCTCACTCGGCAAGTAAGCAAGTTTTATCCCGTACGACAAACAGGTGTAACCGAATTTTACATGCTATTTTTTAATATTCTTTACCGTCAAATCTCAGCTTGCGATTCTTTCCATGATGTCCTTTAATTCATTCTTTTCGGACTTTTGAAAGAGAGTCATTAGGGGTCATGCTTAAATGACGTAGCATTTTGTGTGTTAGGGGCGAAGGGGCGGAGTATACGAAATTTGTGACGAAGTGTGACGAGGGGGAGGGTAGGGTCAGAAGTTATGCGACGTAGCATTGGGTACGATTTGTTTGATCTTGCTAGTCTACTAGTTAGCAAGATCAAAAAAATCATGCCTGATGCTACGTTGCAGTTTAGTAGCTGAATAAAATTTGCTCGTCGGATTCAACCATAAAATTTAGTAATTTAGTTGAAAGTTTATTTCTTAGAATCATTGGCAGCTGCGAGATTGTGAAATGAAAGAACTTCTCTTCAGGCTCCACGACATAAAATTCAAAACAAAGCTATCAACGTTTATTTGTTATGAAATGGATTTGTTTTGAACGCAATTTGCGGCTATAATGAAAATGCTGATAAAAGCCGTCAAATAGGGGGAGGGGAATTGAGAAATGCTATGTTATTTATAAGGGGGAGGTTATAATTTTTTGTCAAAATGCTACGAGGGTGAGGGAGGGGTCAAAAATAGTCGAAAAAGCTACATCATTTGTGTACGCCCCTTAATATCTATTCAATGTTGAATAATTATCATTTATTTCAGAGTTTGATTTTCCTCTGGAAACCCCAACAATTTGTCCTAAAATCGCTCAATACGAGTCCTATAGTGAGTATAGTACTATAATTTGTTGTAGGCCATTTAAGGTTGGAGCACTGACAAGTTGACTGAATTGATTAGAGAAATATACGCTTAGACAACTTAAAATACTAATAAATGTCCGTAATCAAGAGATTCGAATATAATTACCTCGTTTGAACACAGTACACAAAAGGTACAGTACAGTCATAACGATTCACCTGCCTATGGCGGAAAACAATCGATTGATGGAATTGTGTTTTTAATGAGTAAATTCGCCACACACCCCAAAACGCAACGAAAAACGCGCGAAATCTGCGCGACCATAACAACTCTACAACACTGCAATGATAATACATCAACTAAAATCTCAATCCAGCTCTCTATGTCGAGAGGTAGGCCTATATATCTATTTAATCTTCCCGCATGAAAGAGCATTCTTGTGGCCCTAAACAATGTAAACAAAAACACAGCTGCACGTGTTCACACTATTCACGGCATACAATATAGCATAAATAGAGTGCAGGGATAAAAAGGATTTACGCCAAAGGAAGATGAACTCGATTCCCCAAACGATATCGAAATTCATTCACTGTGTGGATGAGCGATACAGAGGGCGGAAGAAATTGCTCTGGTCGAGTCGGATGAAAAATGGGCGGAGCTTACGTTATTCAGGTGATGGCTAATCATTGTGTTGAGCTGCTGTTTGGTGGTGTTCAAAATTGTTTTTCATTCTGAACAACGTAACTTAGTAACGACAACTATTTAATTTTAGCTCACCAGGGTATTCATAGTAGAAATCAATATTAATTCTTCAAAAGGGCTAATGAGATTTTTGTAAACAAACTTATTTTACTCATTATTCCGCTGCCAAGTTGATAATTTCATAAAAAATACACATGAATCAACATCTTTACCCTTCATAGAATCAATTTCAAATGTTTTCTGTAGTGAAATTTTAACAAATTAAGAGAAATCAGCAAAACAAAAGTTTGTTTACAAATCTTATTAGCCCTATTCTAAAGTTAATATGGACATAGTAGTAGATACAGAACACTAAATTAGGATTGTCGCTGGTATCAGTGGTAGGAACATCATTGTTTTGATTCCGGGATATACCTGTCAAATGGGCCAAATAAAAAAAAGCAAAAAATAATCCTCTATCGTCGTTTTATAGCGACTAATCATTTTTGTTTCTTTTTGCCAGCAAAACAATGGCCATTCTTGGCTAATGTGTATTCACTAAATAGAATACACAAATTGTATAAACTTGTACTGAATTTCGATAAATTTTCATTTCTTAGAGTGGTATATACAAACTTTCATTTCATAACAATAACAGTCGAAAATTTTCTCCGAGAAAATTCGTTATATTGAATATATTGATTTCACACATATTTTTTGCAATTTGTAGTAGCACATAAAAATTACCTGTCACGCATAGATATCATGTGAAAATTAATGAAATTCTAATAGTATGGCACATCGAAATTTGTTTCATAGCAGATATCACATCATTTTTCTGCTTGCCTTTCGTTTATTCTGCTGCAAATTTTGTGCATTGACGTTTTCGGTCTTGAATGCATAACAATCACAGCAGAATAAACGAGACTGAAATGAAAAATAGGCAAACTCTGCATTTTACTAATTTGAAGTTCAACTAAACGGTTTGTAGGTTACAAGCAGGCCATATTTTTCTGCGTGTACCAAAAGTGCGGACCAAAAACTTTTACTATAGAAACTTTCGATACATTGACAGATATATACCGGAGACAAAACAAACATGTTCTAGGCGAAAACAATGGGAACACCAGCGACAATCCTAATCTAGTGTTCTGTATCTACTGCCATAGTGAATATTTTTTATTGCGAGTTTTGCACCAAGTTTTTTAGTTCTTGTGTTATATAACCTCTAACATTAAACAAGATAAATGACAAGCTCAAATGCTCATGCTTGTCCATGATTTGAAATTTTTTAAAAGATTGTAAGGATGATCTATTCAACACTTTCAACTTTTGAAAATACATCTTTCCATCAGCGTTCATTTTAAAATTGACAATATCACTCGAACATTTGAGATGTACATGGATTAATGTTTATTTTTCAATGTGACGTTATTGACAACAAATAACTTGTAACGTGACAGATCGATAGTTTGAAAAAACTATTTGGACTTTATCATCAAGCATATTTGTGCATCTCCGAAATCTGTGTGAAATTCCATGCGAAATACCGTGCGAAATTCGAAGCCAAATTCGTGCGAAATTCCATGCGAATTACCGTGTGAAATCCCGCAGGAAATTCCGTGTGAAACGTCGCTCGATATTTCGTGCGAAATCCCGCGAGAAATTCCGTACGAAACTCCGCGCGAAATTCAGAGCGGTATTGGCTTTCAAACGCGAAACTTTTTCGCTCGATGCGCCAACTAGATTTCATTTTTGGTACCAGTCAAATGATGATGAAAATATTTTCTTGCATTGATGATATAGGAGGGTTGTTCTACTTTCATTGTTTTAAGATAAACGTTACATAGTTTCACAAAAAGTTTAATTGTAGGTGATAAGAAAACACTCGTTCTTTCGTTTGACATCAAAACATTTAGTCGAACTCGATAATTTATGGCGAATTATTGAGATCCGGAATTATTTTTGTATTGTTGAGGTTAGGTTGGTTGTTTTAGATACGGAAAATGTTTATTCAGAAATTAGATTTATCAGTGGATAATCTCTACTGCCAACTCCGGCACTCTTTAATTCAATGATTTTCGCTCACTATCATGTTTTCTATCGAAATTTTAATCTCTGAATTTCATTTTAGTATAAACTGAAACCGGAAGAACGAATTTTTAGTGAGGTAACAAGAAATTTACCATCTGGATATTTTTTGGAGGTAGGAAACATATTTTCTTCATCAATATTACTTTTCATTAGAAGAAATAACATTTAATTATATTATTGATTGAATATATAAAATTAAAACTTACTTTCCAGTGTGTTTTGACAGATGAAAATAAAAACATCATCATTTCACTCTCGTGCCGTCTGGCGGGCGGCATCCAGCGTTAGATCACGAATTACGTGTAAAATTCCGCGCGAAATTCCGTGCGAAACTTTGCTCGAAAATTCCGTGCGATATTCTGCGCGAAATTCCATGCGATATTCCGTGCGAAATTCTGCACAAAAATTCCGCGCGAAATTCCGTGCGAAATACCGTGTGAAATCCCGCGGGAAATTCCTTGTGAAACGTCGCTCGATATTTCGTGCGAAATCCCGCGAGAAATTCCGTACGAAATCCCGCGAGAAATTCCGTACGAAATTCCGCGCGAAATTCCGTGCGAAATTCAGAGGTAATAGGTAATCTATGAAATTCCGTGCTAAATTCCGTGCGAAACATCGCTCGAAAATTTCGTGCGATATTCTGCGCGAAATTCCATGCGATATTCCGTGAGAAATTCTGCACAAAATTCCATGCGAAATTCTACATAAAAATTCCGCGCGAAATTCCGTGCGAAATTTCGCGCTTAATTCCGTGGAAAATTCTGCGCGCAATTCCGTGCGAAATCTCATGCAAAATTTTGCGCGAAAATCCATACGAAAATCCGTATGAAATTCCGTGCGAAATTGCGTGCAAAATTCCATGCGAAATTCCCCGCTGAAATCTGTGCAAAATTCCGCGCGAAATTCAGAGCGATATTACGTGTGAAATTCTGTGCAAAACTTCGCTCGAAAATTCCGTGTGAAATTCCGCGCGAAGTTCCTTGCGAAATACCGTGCGAAATTTCGAGCGATATTCCGTACGAAATTCCGTGCGAAATTCCGTGCTAAACTCCGTACGGAATTCCGCGTGATATTCCACGCGAAATTCCGTGCTAAACTCCATGTGAAATTCAGTGTGAAATTCTGTGCGAAATTCCGTGCGAAATTTGGCGCTCTAATCCATGCGAAAATCCATATGAATTTCCGCGTGAAATTTCATTCGAAATTCCCCGCTTAATTCCGTGTAAAATTCCGCGAAAAGTTCCTTGCGAAATACCGTGCGAAATTCCGTACAAAATTCCGTACGAAACTCCGTGCGAAACACCGTACGAAATTCCGTGCGAAACTCGTGCGAAATTCCGTGCGAAATTCCGCACGAAATTCCTTGCGGAAATTTGCTCGAAAATTCCGCGCGGAACTCCGCGCGAAATTCCGTGCGTTATTCCTTGCGAATTTCCACGCGAAATTCTGCGCAAAATTCCGTGCGAAATTCCTTGTGAAATTTCGTGTGAAATTCCGTGCGAAATTCCACGCAAAATTCCGTGCGAAATTCCGCGCGAGATTTCGTGCGAAATTTCGTCCGAAATTCCGTGTGAACTTCCGTGCAAAATTCCTTGTGAAACTTCGCTCGAAAATTCAGTGTGAAAATCCGTGCGTTATTCCGTGTGAAAACCCGTGCGAAATTCCGCTCAAAAATAACAGATTATTGATTTCGGTAATACTTAACGCAGTTTAATCCATCCAGCCTGAAATTCAAATGCCTATTTCCGGGGCGATTTACCGCAACCAGTTTTCCATTTCAACGCCTTTCACATTCATTCACTGCGAACACTACGGATTCTTTTTACACGATCTTCATAATTAACGCATTCTGGCACATACTTAACAAAAACGGGCTGGAAGATTTTATTGCGGCCCGTACTTCAGCAACATGGGTACATGTTTTTGGAATGTACTTGACGACCAAATGCCACTGGTCAATGGTCCCGCCATGTTGAATTCCATGTTTAGCGGAATTTTTTACAATCCAATCAATATGGATATTTTCGGAAAGGGCTTGACGAGTGGCCGTCAAATGTCGACGCCCACAGTTTACGTGGTTTTTATACAGTACACACCTCCTCTATTAAACACCTCCTGTCTTCTACTCTCATTGCTTCAAAAAATCGTTTTTTTGTTTCCTTGGCATATTTCTGGGATCCGAAAGGTACCCACATCTCCGTGTTTAAGATACTAACCACGATGACGCTTGTCTATGGAAAAATCATTGTTTTAAAAATTCACGGGCCCATTCTTGACGGTTTATGTATATGTGAGCGTGTGTGAATGGTTTCTTGTTTTTTTTTTGGGGACGAGATTATCGTACGAAAGAATGCGTCAGATATGTTGAGAAGCGTATGGGAACGAGATTACAAAAATTAAAGAAAGAAAACAAAAGTATCGATGAGAAATGAAAGGCAAGTTTACGGACAAATCAATCGGCCAGCTAACAAAATTTTATGGGTTGGCGATTCGGAGAAACTCAAATTCTGTAGAACATATGCGAAATGCAATCTGGGCTTCCCTCGAACACTGCTCTTCATCGAACAAAAATCCCCAACACTCAAAGTGTTCACCCGGAGAGGATAATTCGTGCAAGTGGCGTCAGGCGAAGCAGAATGAACTTTAGAAACTTTCGAACGTGTCAGGATCTACGAAAGTCTGTCATCTAATGACCTATTAGAAAGATCTTTAGGAGCTCACACCCAAAACATCAATGAGTCTCTGAATAGTGGAATCTGTTCCTTTGCGCCAAAACACATGCACAAATTCTGGTAGGCAGGTGGTCAATGTTGCAACTTATTTGGCAGTCAGTATCTTCAACCAAGAATTTTCATCGATATTACAAGCTATGGAGGTGATGGGAATTGCCTTGGGGACTGAAGCTGGAAGATGTGCTACTCGACTCGACGGTGAACGTATAACTCGTTCTGAACGCAAAATGTGTGTCGCGGCAAAAAGGCCCGAATTCAACAGAGGGAGTAAAATGTGGACAATCAAGAACATTTGCGTGATGAGGAAGGTGAACTCTACGGCCCCGGTATAGTAGATTAACTAGTAAGGCACTACAATCGAGTTATACACCGTATTTTATCTTTAAACGCGTTATCCCGAAAGTAGTGTTTTTAAGCGGTCAAATAAGACTTTTCATAGAAGTACTGGTCCGATTTCAATATTTTTTCTCCAGTTGTTCAGAAAACATACCGCTATGTTTGGTCGAGAGGGATTTTCAAAATGTCAATTTGCCAAAAAATAACGTAAATATTGAAAAATTTTACAAATCGTTACATAACTTTTACAAATTATAATATAAAAGAAATCCCTCTCGTCTAAACATAGCCAATGTGACTATGATTATAAAAAATATGAGTTTTCTGATTTCAGATTACCCAATTTGCCACAACTTTACTTAAACGGGACCCATGCAGCTTCAACATCAATGCCATCAATGAACTTTCAAGGTCGCGAGAGATTTTTCTTATCGTCTACAAAAGTAAAATTGAAAAGTCAGAACATGTATCCTCAAAATAAAAAAAATCTAAATCTATTGAGTAGATGCTTTACAATTTATTTCCAAAAAAGTGCTCAAATAGGCCTAGCGAGTAGAAGACCCCCTCAATGTTATTTTCATACTGAAAAATATCAAGCGAATATACGAAACTGTAAAGCGGAATTTTTCCGAATTTGAAGTAATGCAGGTGAGTAAATCTCAGGAATTTGGAAATTTATTTTCCTAATTTTCACCGGAGTTACTAATATTACGCCAAAACCATCCTTAAAATTTTCGGTTACCGAATTTGATTTGCTTGGTTTATTCCATCAGGTTTACAAATTTTCATCTATATAGTGTTACAAAAAACAAATATACCATAAATATATATATATCTATTAGATAGTGTTATGCAGTCACCATTTTAACAGTGAAAAGAGAAATCAACGCAATTTTTTTGGTAACGTTAACGGTACAGTCAACGAAGTGCGTCGACGATAAACGATTAAATGAACGCCAAAATCAACGTCGTTAAATTCAACAGATAAATTATGGATTGAACGATATCGTGTTGAAACGATTACGTTGAATTCATCGCGTTAACAACCCTGTTCCCAAACATGTTGTTCCAATGGACATTTTGCAATATCAATTGGTTCTGGTCAATAAAGGAGTAGCAAACCACATACATTTAAAAAATATGTTAAAATATCACCCTTTTCAAACACTTACATAGAGAAAATATCAATTAAAAAACCTTAAGTCATTGATTAGAGCATGGTTTGATAAACAAGTTAGTCGAAAAGTACAGGTGAAAACACACAACATTTTATTTCTCTTTTTGCCAGCATTTGGCCTCTGCACAGTGGGACGAGCCCGGACTTAAGTCCATATATGAATGTTATGCGTTATTCTTGCTAGTATTTTTCTCCTATCAGCTGAGCCATTAGAGACATTTTTGCGAAATTTTAAGTGATTTGAACGTAAAATTAATTTTTGGCAGCTATTTCAGGTGTTTTTTTGCATAATTTGACCATAGGAACCAAATCCGGTTATTTTCGTTTTTCAAAGAAATGGTTGATTTTATGCATTGCATTACTTCACCAAAATTATCCGTGTGATAAAATTACATCATATAATCGCCAAAAATAAGTCACTAGTTGGTTTAGTTAATGTTTAGATAACTGTTTGTCATAAATTGTTATTGAATTCGAACTTGTAATGCGATAAAAACAACGGCGCCCGTGAATGCCCGCGATCACACTATACTCATTCGAAAGCTTTTAATTTTCTCTTTAAAATGAATATATGCTAGTTTTGCGAAAACTTGCGATAAGCAGTCAAAATTTAAAAAAAACTGTGAATGGAGACGCATGGTTATTACTGATATTGAATTTGAATAATCACTTTATAGCTAGAATAATGACACGAATACATGCACAACTGTCAAATAGTTTTACTAGTGATCAAGAGTAAGGAGCCGAGTGGAAAGTATGTTTTTTAAATGGTAGATGCATTAAGAATGCTTGAAAATCAGTAAAAAATTTCAACCATCTGAAATAGGTTATAAAATGTTTCTGGAACTATTTCTTGCTAACTTGCGCAATAACTGGCAAATAGAGTGAATACAGTTGAGCTCTAGTCGTTTGGTGAGAGTATTTTGATCCGAATTTGTATAGCACTGATATAGCTTATAGGTATGTGATATTATCCAAATAAAATAACACCATTTTAAAATGAACCATGTACACGAAAAAAGGGTTTTGGATTTATTTTCATTTAAGATATGAAATAAGCAATCTAAGTAACTTAAAACACACCTACGAAAAAAATCGTTGACCATCTTGTTGATTAGTGAATGCAATAAAACATTCCACTAATACGCTCAAAATGTTTGTTTTGAAAATGATAGAACATGTAGCTTCCATATCAAGGAATTGAATGTTCCAAAATTAGTCGAACGCATCTTATTTGATCCGTAAAAACAACATAGTCATTTCTAAAGCCCCATAATGAGATGCCCATTAATTCGTTTCAATATGGAAAATAAATTCCAAAATAACTATTGCAAAATCATTGAAAAAGACAAAATATTGACTTTTGAGCCACTCTAATAAGTAGTAAAGTTAATTTCTATTTTTATAATTAAAATAGAAATTCAGCGCACAAAAACTTCTTTAAACAAATTTTTGAACCTTCACAAAAAACAATTTTTTGAGCTACCCTAACGTATAATGATTTTTTTTGCATGTGTTAATATCAACAACGATTTAGCACACGAAAATTAATATACACAAATTTCGAAAAAAAAGCATTTGAGACACCCTAATGATTAGTAAACGCTTATTTTTGAAATGTTTTAATATCAAAAACGAATTCAGCGTACCAAAATTACATAAAATCGTCCTATTTGAACCGATACGGCAAAGTTTGGACTTTAGTTCACCTTTTGTTCTAAGTCGTGCCACTGTGCTCTGTGCAACGTAACAAATTCATACGATTATTCGAACCTAATCCAAAATCATACTACCCTCCAAAAACAAAATCTCTCATATTCTTGGCTACATAATATATTAAGTATACCATGCCCAGTTGAGCACCAGTGGCCACTCGTCTCGGAAATCATTACAGCAAATTTTGAGTTAGTTAAGAATCGCTGGCGCTTCGGATAACGGTTATAATATATACGTGTTTCCGATATCACGATACAACATTTTCAATGAAAACTGATTATCGCGATTTCATGGCTAAATTAAATGAAGTATTACTACGGGACCGTGTGCCCTGAATTTTTTGTTTTTGTGGGTTTTCTTTAATTGTATAGGGGGCGAGCATTTTTTTTTCCCTACGCAACTATTCGCTAGTGCGCCTATCCAAACCGCTGCGCACGACTTGCTGCAACCCACGAAATGATGACCAAATTTCTCAATTTATCATAACTATCGACAGGGAAACACGTTTTATTCAAAACGCAAACAATAATATCTTAATTTTTGTTCACCGCATCAAAGATTTTTAATTTAATTTATGCAGCTGTAGTTTGTTTTGCTACCGTTCTCCCTTCGCCCATGCCAGTGCGGTTAGAGTATGTTTGTATTATACTGATAGCACGTTTGTGATATTCACGGTTGGCTAATTCTACCGATCATTATCGTAATTCCAGCTCGATTATCATCTCTCTAATGCGCATCGGTTGGATGATGAAAAGCACGTGAGTTTCGCAAGCTCTCAACTCACGTTTTTCTAGAGATCGTTGTACCTTTTTGTTTCAGGATTGCGGTTATGGTAAACGTTTGTTACCATTGCTTTCATTCGAAAAATAATATATTTATGAAGATAACAATATGATTCACCCCAAACCGGACATTTATGACTGCTATTTTCGCGCTTGAATGCGGAACAATAGTGCAATCGATAACAAATTAGGGTCAAATAAAACACTCAGCCGGTCACCCTCACCTTTTGAGTGCCGCCAAACGGGTCTCTACCATCACGCATTGCTCATTAATATCTGCGTTCCAAAGCAAACCAAATGCACCAGGTGTCTTATTCACATCGGCAGTAACATATTGGAACTCCCTTTACACGAAAAAACAACAAATTGACCCCTTTTAGAGGGAAAGGTCTGTGTACGCACCTCGCTTATCTGAGGAGGACATTATTTGTTTCCGGAACACAAGTGCAGTTTGGCTGGATCGTCCTTTTTGGTGTGCGGACCGGAAGTGTTTAACTGCCATATGACAGTTATTTAATTGTCGACTGTACTTCATAATTTATAGGTTTCCACTCGTTGATAAATTTCACTATTAGCGGCACATTTTGCCTTCTTATACTTCTTAGTAGCACGTTTCGTAGGATTGAAGAATGGTTTTGGGTGGATTTCACTAGATGAATTTCATATCAAAACAACAAGCCACGAAGCCCATGCATCCACCATTAGCTAACATGTGTCCAGTCAGAGCGTAATCGTTGTTATTTATTATGAGTATTTTTAGTTATTGATAGACACTTTGAGGTTTTTAGGCCAATATGATGTGGCTTTTTGGGCATTCTGGGGAGTTTGTTGGCTAAAAATGATTAAAGCTGCTTTCGCATGGTTGAACGGGCTGGGATTTCCTTCTACATATATCCCGGTACTCAGGTTTTGGTTTAAGTGCCAATATTCGCTATGTGTAACATGTTCATTAAAAGGGTGTTTGTTGTAAAATGAGTATCTAACCTTCCGGAAGTCGCGCTGCTCTGAACATCTAGCGAAGTCGTCTTAGCGCACCAGCGGTTGCTCGTTCAGTGGGCCATTTGCGCGACTTCCGGAGGGTTAACAATGTGTAAATTAAGATTTTCTGAGCGCATATTTATTTTCAAATATGGTATTGTATTTTATTTGATTAGATCTTCAACCAAGACTAAGGCTCTTGATATCTTCAACAAATTTTGATGTGTTGATAGCTTTTTGGAAAGTATTATCCGATATAAGCGAAAAACACTATAAAACAAGTATTTCTTTCTCCCAAAACAGATAAATATTTGAAATCGGAAACAAATAACTGAATAGTTTATATATTAATGTACAGGGTACATTTCTTTTAGAATTCGCCCAAACTTTTCGGCTTTCTTATATAGAAAGGTTATGTAATCGCTCGGAATTTCGACTTACTAACCGAGGCCATGAAAGCCGAGTATTTTACACCAATCGACCCAGTTCACTCCTGTATGTGTGTATGAGAGTATCTATAATGTCCCTCAGAGATGGCTGTACCGATTTCAATAATATAATATTTAAATGAAAGGTGTAAGATTGTGTTAAAAACTTACTGGTTGAAGTATGTAGTCACTAGGGTGTGTCAAAAATTACATTTCTGCTACGAGCAACTTTTTGGGTACAATTTGTGTCCTAGAACAGCTGTGTACATTCTTACCTCGATATTCTGGTTGCAGTTGAAAATCGAAATAGTGAACTTGCGCCTTTCGGTTTTTCTCCAATTTTCAGCTTGTGCAACTAAAGCGCAACTGGTGTAGATGACGCGCAAGTTGATTCTCTAACATGTACACAAGATGCGCATTAGTTGCCCACTCTGCAAATAGGGAAAAAAGCGAAGGCGCAAGTTCAATATTTCGATTTTCAACTGCAACCGGAATAAGTGAAACTATATTTTTGCGCCCACTGTTTGAAGTTTATATGAGATTTCTTATGGGAAAAGTGACTTTCACAAAATAATTTCTCCAGGAGTCGCTAATGTCTTCCTAAAAATAAATCGTTATGTGGTTTTATAGGATATTTAACAAAGAAACCAAGTCTCGAAGACCACGAAACGGTCAGACACTCGAGAAAAAAGTTATCCTACGCATTTGGCGTGAAACCGTCCACTGCAACTTCCTTCGCACATAGTGAATAGATCCATTTTGCAGTCGATCACCGTATCACATTTTTGGACATCATCCTTCACTGCTCAGAGTAATAACAATTAGACGCTGTATCCAATGAACAATGGCACCTCGGCACTTGAAATTTATCGAAATAATTCGTAAACAAATCGCAAAACCACTGTTCAATTTGCACTTTGGTATAACACAGCTTTAGATTTAGGCGGCAACTATATCTCATCACTTTATTTCCACGGAATCAGCACACTTCCTGTGTACAATTCAACGAAAACGACAAGCAGAAAATACACAGCTGTCGCGATAGGCCGGTCGAGCAACATGTGTCCACAGTCGTCAAATCATTTTGCGATCTTCGAGACTTTGTTTCCTTGATAAATTTCCTATTAAAATTTCATATCGACTTATTTTTAGAAGGCACTGGGTCACTCTTGGATGAATTAATTTGTAAAAGTCGATTTCCCCATACGAAATCCTATGTAAACTTTAAACCGTGGGCGCAAGAATATAGTTTCACCGATCGAGCTTAGAATTTGTATAGTTATTCTAGGACCCAAATAGAACCTAAAAAGTTGCTCGGAGCAAAATTTTATTTTTTTCATATAACTACTCACATTTAAAATTCCCACATAAACCGGTATCTAAATGACGCAAAAATTATTAAAATATTTTTAAATTGCAGGGATTTGTGATTTTGGCATATTGACGCTATGTTATCGCTGGAACGTATGACTCGATTTTCACAAACATAGTCTCACATGATAGCTAACTGCACAGTATCCTTATTACGATCCAGTTTTTTCTAAATTTTGTACTGGTCGTATTGATGTTCTTCGATTTTGATGAAAATTTTTCGTTTGTTCGTGCATATATGGGATGGACTTCAGTCAAATATTAGATTTCTACGTTGACAGGAACTGGGGTAAAATGGGCATTAAAAATTGGTCGAAATCTTAAAATCTCTCTAACTATGGATTAACTTAATAAAATCTAATTCTGTTTTGCTTTTCAAAAGGGCTTTGTGTAGGTTTGTTTGAATTTTACACTAAACGCCCACACTAGGACTGTTATAATTGAAATATCTCATAAAATACTTCTAGTTCCTTTCTGAAATTTTCACACAACCGATATAGTTATAAATTATTTTAAAAAGCTAAAAGAATTTTTTTTGCTCAACCCTAAAAAATATTTGTTACTAATAATTGCAGAATACATAAATTATATAACAAAAACAAATATCACAAAAAAATCCGGTGAGATCATGCGAAAACGCAACCTTTATTATTTATTGCTTTTTCACACAAATCTAATAGTTTCTGAGTTATCATGGATTAAAAAATGTTCAATTCTATTAAATTTATAATATTTAAATAAATATTTTATGAAGTTCAAAACTCATAACTTGAAAAAATATCAACTTCAGCCATATTGAAAAAATCGTGTCAATAATTTTCAACAAAGGACTGCAAAAAAAATTGGAGGGAAGTACAATTTTACTTGTAAATCTGACGTGAAATGACTCGCTTTCTGCAAATTTAAGACTTTTTAGTGGTATCCAAATATTAGAAGCTAATACTTTTTTAAAGTTGTCCCGAAAACAAATTTATTTGGATAAAATAAGTATATTACGAAGATTATGTGAAAATTTCAGAATGGAACGCGAATTATTTTACGAGATATTTTAATTATAACAGAACTATCACTGGGAGTTTACTGTAAAATTGCTTTCTTTTAAGTTTATAATTGTAATATCTCGCACAGTATTTTGATATCCACTCCCAAATTTTTACACAATATTTTTAACATGACTCTTAATATTTAAAGAAAATAAGGAAAAAAAATTTGATCCAACTTTAAAAAAAATCAATTTGTTTCAAATCATTGCAAATTTTTTAAGTTATATAACAAACATTTTTTTGTGCATTTCTTTCGGTAAGCTAATTTTAAAACACAAGTTTTTTTTATTTAATATTTTTCAATATGTCAAATCGTTTCCGTGTTATAAGTGATCGAAAAATGTTCAATGTTATAAACTTGAAAAGTTCAAAAACAAATAACTTGAGAAAAATATCATATTTAGCCAAAACCGAAAATACGTATCAATTATTTTTAGCTAAAGAATGCAAGGAAATTTTTTGGACGAATTTAAAATTTTGGTTGTAAATCTGACGTGGAATGACCCGGCCACATAGGAATGTTTCATACATCCCGGTACAACCGGAATACCTCAGAGGTAAAAATCTATTGAAATGTTCTACATTAAGTTACTTCGATTTGTAGGTCTAGATGACTAATGTCCAATCAAAAATTCGACGGTAAATACGACGATAAATACCGGAAGTCCCGGGTTCCGTTTATATTTCAGGAATAAAGACACATTGGTTCATCGGTGATGACTGAAACAACTTTCACTAACCTAGTCTCAAAGGGAAGGTAAAATATGCCATTACGTGTCACCCGGAGAAAGCTATTTTGAGTGTATTGAAACAATTTCAGAATGACCAAAAATTATATGCTCGAATTATATTTCCGTCCAGATAAAAAATGGTTTCGGGAAAAACGTTGATAAAGTTGGCATATCATTTTTTAAACTCTAAGGCAACAAAAACGATTTTTATTTGTCAAAAATTATGCAGTGTTGTAACCTCTCAAGCATAAATTCAAAAATATCACCGGATTCATTAGGATTTTGCACAGTGGTAATAAATATATAAGAGTAAAGCCATGTCAAGTGATCCTCGAATTTTTCGCAAAATCACCGATCTTCATGAGGTATATTTTATTGTATAGGGCTTATGGTGTATAGCTTTTGGAATAAATATTTCGTTACAATTCCTTTTTTTCTTTAAGATATTAACCCTTAAACTTTATTGCATGATAAAATTGAAAATTTTATATCTCAAAAACTACTGAAGATAATTCAATGAATTTTTGCGCACTTATGGAATGATATTTGAACTATCTTATAAAAATGTTTTTACTTTATAATTGTGTGAATAACGGTACTTTACATCTATTTAAAATTTTCAATTGTATTTTTTCTTGTGTTCTTCACGCTAAAAAATGTCGTCATGTCAAATTATGCGGCAATCTTTCACCTTTAATAATCTGTATTGATAATTTTTCATTTTTGTTCCTATCGAGAGTTATAGAGGATTTTGTAACAGGGCGCTCTTTCAACGCACGGCCCACTATGATGCAGCCCGCGAGAACGTTCATATTGGCAACGCCGCACGTCGTTACGTCAGAATGCGCATCGCGTGGAAAGTGCGCATCGCATGACTAAAAGAAACCACATCTCTCGATTAGCGCAAAAGGGTAAACTTTTCAATACGGATTATCGAAGGTGATTTTTTCCGGATTTTTGAGATGCGTTAAATTTTTTTGACCGAAGTGCACAACAAATATTATAGTTGCTTAATATATTTTTTATTATTATAATTTAACGTTACTAACAATTAACATCTTTAAATACACTTTTGTTAGTCAAAATACATCTACATCATATCCAAATTCTTTTTAGTCTACAACATTAATATATGAAAATGGAAAATCTTATTCCAACAGCATTTTATTACACGTTTTTATTTTCACCTTTAAACAACGATGTGGCTTTTGAAAAAAGTTTACATAAAATCTGTTGTTCAATCGCATCGATGTTGGGGTTTTTTATCACTGTTGCTTCTGTTATTTCTGTTAATTGGTGGTTCTCCAAGTTCTGGTAATATATTATTTATTTTTGTCGAATTTCAATTAATCATCAACGATCTTTATTTCAAAACCATCGTTACAGTTTTCCGCATGTACCTGTTGAGTCATCGAATATTCCTGTTCCATTACTTTGGCAAACACTATAAGAAGAAAAATTAAACGTGTAAATTTTCCTATATTTTAAACGCGTTATAGAGGGAACCCATTACTATAAACATGGGATGTAAAATTGAAAATTTAACGAAAATAGTGTTTTGTTCATGTCCATATTTATTTTCGTTGTATTTTTTACGTCCATTACGACATATGCTACACATGTGTTGACCAATATAATTTTTAAATTTATCACTCCACATTAGACTGCCCAGAAAAATAATGAATTTTTGAAAACTCAATCAGCCCACCCCTTATTTGATTCCTATTTCTGCCAGAAGTACTTGCACCAAATTTGAAGCAAATCGGACAAGTCCAACTACCGGACCAACGTGCCTGAAGTTTGTAAGGGATTTTTTCACAATTTATATGGAGAAAACCCACTAGCTCGCATTTTCGCCGCTAGATGGCGCTGTATGCATCGTATTATCACTTTAAGTGAAAATAAGATAGATAATTTAATTTTCTACAACTTTGCCGAAGACTCCTTGTCAACCCGACTTTATTGAAAGAAGTTATTAAACTTTTATCGAAGTGATGTCTGAGTCAGTTTTGCAGGGGCCTAGCAGTGCATGGTTGTGTATCAGTACTCGATTCCCACGAACTATACATTTTTGTGAAATAATGGTTAGATTTAGCTCAATGCAATACTGACTCAGACATCACTTCGATAAAAGTTTAATAACTTCTTTCAACAAAGTCGGATTGACAAGCAGTCTTCTTCAAAGTTGTAGAAAATTAAATTATCTGTCTTATTTTCACTTAAAGTGATAATACGATGCATACAGCGCCACTTAGCGGCGAAAAAGCGCGCTAGTGGGTTTTCTCCACATAATTTGTCGAATAATCCCATACAAACTTCAGGAACGTTGGTCCGGTAGTTAGACTTGTCCAATTTGCTTCAAATATGGCGCAAGTACTCCTGGTAGTATTATGAACCGACTCAGGGATGGGCCGATGGGGTGTCATTTTTTTCTTGTCACTCTACTCCACATGGATGCCACAAAAACAAGATACGACGAACATATTTAAGAATTTTTTTAACGGAATGCATCATTCGTGTGACCGACCCATATTTATAACATAAAACAATCGATTTTTTTTTTGAGCAAATATTGTATACCTTAAGATAATATAGCATTTCGTCGAGTTGTCTCTATATAGAAAAAAATACCCAAGTGCGATCGAAACAAAAAAAAAATGTTAAAAAGTTTTCTCACTAGAACTGATGCAAATTAAATGAACGCGTAATTTAACGCACGACCCGATGGCGCATGGCTGAAAAGTCGCTATGCGGATTTAAGAAAAGATTCGCAATATACCGTGCTACCTCTCAGACAGAACCAACTGAAAATAAAACGTGGTTAAGTATGTCAATTTGCGAAAAATATGTCAACGCAGGTTAAAACATGCCCACTGCTAAACTTTGCTCATCGGCTCGCAACATCCGAGCGCGCTTGTAACAGAAAATTAAATAACTTCTGAACAATATAATATCGCTAAAGAGCATGCAAATTACTCAGAAAACACCACTTTCAATTATCCATAAAGAAAAGCTTGTCTTTTTGCTTTAATCTCAGAGATGCCAATTTTGAACATGAGATACGCTCCTTCAAAGCGATGCGCATTAGGACGTTGCGACGTGCGGCGTTGCCAATATGAACGTTCTCGCGGGCTGCATCATAGTGAGCCGTGAGTTGAAAGAGCGCACTGTTACAAAATCCTTTATAACCCTTGATAGGAACAAAAATGAAAAATTATTAATACAGATTATTGAAGATGAAAGATTGCCGCATAATTTGACATACGTTTTGAAAATTTTTAGCGTGAAGAACACAAGAAAAAATACAATTGAAAATTTTAAATAGATGTAAAGTACCGTTATTCACACAATTATAAAGTAAAAAAATTATAAGATAGTTCAAATATCATTTCATAAGTGTGCAAAAATTCATTGAATTATCTTCAGTAGTTTTTGAGATATAAAATTTTCAATTTTATCATGCAATAAAGTTTAAGGGTTAATATCTTAAAGAAAAAAAGGAATTGTAACGAAATATTTATTCCAAAAGCTATTCACCATAATCCCTATACAATAAAATATACCTCATGAAGATCGGTGATTTTGCGAAAAATTCGAGGATCACTTGACATGGCTTTACTCATAAATGAATATGTAAATAAATAAATGAATGAATAAATATATAAATAGATAAATAAATAAATATATAAATGAATGAGCAAATAAATAATAAAAGAATAAAATAAATAAAAAAATAAATAAATTTAAAAAGCTTAAATGAAAAAATTTATTAATTAATAAATTAATCAATTAATTCGACACAGATCTTTCATTAGGGCCTAAGTCGCAATGTACTCAAATGGAGAAAAATCAGTTTCAATATTCGGCGAAGGTTTTCTAAATGTAGTTTTTATTGTAGGTATAAATTACTTTATGACCGTGTTTTTCCGGAAGCATTTTTCGTTAAACCTTATGACAATATAACAAAGAATTTAATTCCTATGTGCTTTTAGTGGGTAGAAACTAAAAAATGCTTACGCCCAATTTGCATCCCAGTCGTGATTTCGCCCTTCAGCAACCACCATTTGCGGAAGGGCTAAACGATGTACATAATTTTCAGAAGGGCGCGGTAAAAGGGCTAAACTGACTCTGTCTTGCTGGGTAGGGCTGGGTAAATGGGCGAGCTTGACAGTATACTTTTTAATAGGGCTCAGCAAATGGGCGCATAGAAACCCAATGTAAAAGAAAGGGCGCGTGAATCTTTTCTTCAAATTTCATGAAAATATCGAAATATTCGAATGTTTATGTGCAACAACTATCGAGTAGACATGATCATAGTAGATATTGCTTATCATTTATATAACAGAACCGCCGTTTATTCTTTTATTTGTGAATAATAACCGTACGCCCGCTTCTGTCTAAAAATGTAAGTTTGGCCTTTATATTCCATATGAGAAGAAGGGCCTGAGTCGAAATCTCGAAGAAAATGCATGTTTCGCCGTTTTGTTTTCTTTAATTATACATCGAACTAAAAACCATTTTAACTAATTTTCACCTCAATCTTGTAGTATTTTTGTTGCATAATGTCGTAATAGCGAAAACGCAGTTTCTTTACATTTGCGATTTAAGCCCTAATGAAAAATCTATGTCGAATTAATTAAATAATTAGTTAATTAATCAATACATAAATCAATAAATAAATAAATTATTAAACAAATAAGTAAATAAATAAACATATTTTTATATAATCAAATAAGTGAGCTAGGTTTCACAGAATTGTACAAATCATGCCATCCTCATCTATACCAGCGCACGAAAACTATAATCGTTTTGTGTTATTCTTTCCCCAAAAAAACTCCAAACGAAAACTTTTTGGAGATTCTGGATAAAGGGGATTCCTTTTTTCCAGTGATTTCAAACTTTTATATACCATGCACCAAGTAGAATGTCAAAATTATTCTCAAATAAAATATTTTATTAAACTTTTCAGCATTTCAAATAATTTCCAAATGTAAATTAACATCATTACCGAAATAATGCGCACTCGAATATCTGTTAAAAACATGATCTCCTTGCATTTTCCACCCTCCGTACTTCATGTGCGTCCTGTAACTGTTTTGTGCCCTTCTATCATTTAACAATTTATGTTTTTTCAATTCAAATCGAATGATAACAACTTATATGCGAACTGCCGTACATAAGGAAATCCTCGTGGCAGTGAACCGCGAAATTCTCACCCTCTGTTTATGTAGCTTCATAAACAACGCATCCTACTGTCAAATGTGAATCGCTCTCTCGATGTTTGATATCCTCTCGGATGAATATTTCACTCCCCTTCTCAGCAGAAATTGAAAAATTCAGGAATGAACTCGACCCAAAATGGGACATACAATTAGTCCTTTTCCGACTGTTATGCTGCTAAGATCGACTGCCAGCAACGCACCGGAAGCTATTAGTAACGCCTAAGCTGCAAGTGCTATTATCTAATAGACTGCACGTGACCATTGTGTCTGTCTGGTAGCAACCCTAACCCGTCGGGGGGTTACAAGATGGCAAATTGGTTGATAATTCTTTTATTTTCTTAAGCCACGTGTAGGTGACACAGATTTACGCGGAAGCTCAAAAAGAGTGGTACCACGGAGTGGTTGTGGTCACAGGTGGCACGTGCAATCATGTGAAAATCCGTTAAAATAGCAACCGTTGAAATTACCATCATCTAGTCATTTTTGTATGTGATAGATTAGTTTTAAGAAGTGAATTGCATATATGATAACTTACGTCAACATGTTCTCGATGGATACGTTCGATTTTGAGGCCGTTATGAGCCGGCACCTATTCGATGGACCGTCGATGCAGCATCAGCACCATCACTTACAGACCGCAAATGTAGATTCGACGACCTCCAATAGTTCGGATTACTTTCTCGCAGATGATGACAATACAACCGATAGCGATTCATTCTGTGGATTCAATAGTGATCAGGAAAACAACGACGGCATTAAAGAGTGAGTTTTCAAAAGTATTTTATTCTTATAATTTTCGTGATGAAGACGGAGAGTTGTGGCTGGGCTGTTCGAAGATGTCTATATTTTGAATATTTTTAAATATTTTTAATCGATTCTAATTGATGACCTGAACCAATGTCATTGTTTGGAAATATTGTCTGGTACCTAGTCTCAAGAAGTTTCATACGGCATAAATTCGACAATGGTTTTCTTGATTTTTAAAAGCATATTGGTGAAATGTTTGAAAATTGTCGAATCTGCAGTTTGTTCAGTGAAATGGTATTATTTTTGCATCAACCCTCATTATCAAATGGATGGGATGATGATTTTTTCTAAAAAATATATTTGATGTTCAAAATATTGGAGTCGTTCCTGCATTAGCTATTGTAATTAGGATTAACAGTTGAAAGTTTCAGATTGATCCAAGGGGTGGGTCGCTTAGAACAAACCGAGTTGTATTTGCAAACAAACGGTGTGATAGCCTGTGCCACAGTAGTACATTGATGTTGATTTGTGAGAGAATATCTGGGGCAACCATTTGGCCAGTCAATATTTTCCCAACAAATACCGAATGTATTTTGCCTTTTGCCAGAGTTTCCATATCGAGCAGACGACAGGGATCGATGTATGGTGGTAGCTCTGTTGAGTTACGCCACGCAAAGCTCTAAAAGCAAAGCGGAGGAATCTTGCTTGCACTGCTTTGATTCTGTTAGCCCAAATGTTTGTATAAGGACACCAAATGGCTGCTGAAGTTTTCAGGATAGACCGAACAAGTGGAAAATACAGTGCCCGCAGACAATACGGATCAGTAAATTCGTTGGCGATTCTTATTATGAAACCAAGATTTCTATTTGCCTGTGCTATAACGTGAGAGTAATGGTTTCTGAATGTCAGTTATGAGTCCAGGAGTACACCAAAGTCAGCGATAACTGACACTCTTTCCAGTGATTGGCTGGCGATGTTGTTACTCCAGAGAATTGGATTTTGTCTGCGCGTGAAAAATATTATTGAGCATTCGGACACACTGAGAGCCAACAAGTTGTGATTACACCAGTTACAGAAAGCATCTAGATGTTGATGCAGTCCTTTATTGACCGCATAATGGGAAAGAGTTTGTGATCATCAGCGTATATAAGTTTGCACCCAGGGGGTATAACATAAAGAAAAAAGCAACGATCCCAGATTGCTCGCTTGATGTATACCCGACAAGTTGATGAAGATATACAACATGTTCCTTCTTAATTTCGCAGACAGAGAATGATCTAAGAGATATGATATAAGCCACCAATTCAATTCAATAAATCTCAAAAACTAAAATCCCGTTTTAATTATAGTGTGCTAAGGAACTTCAATTGTTTCATGGCTTGTGTACGTTGATATGTTGTAATTTTACATAGATATCTTAGAAAATTTTGAATGTTCACTTGTAACGGCAGATAACAAGTTAGGTAAACAGTATCGGTAAACTTTTTATTGCCTGTTTGGACATTTTTAAAGCAATGCAGATCTTGAATCGATCAAACCGAGGGTGTTCTATAACGATATGCCAAAGCAGATCTCCTTTTCTGACATGTTTTAGTTTTGTTTTATTTGAGATATTTTTTGATGAATTACCTGAAATTGTCCACCTACTACTATTTTTTCAAAAATCATTACAATTTGAAGTCTGTTTTCGTATTCCGAGGTGACTTTGACAAGTCACATTAAGTTCTTGATGTCAATGTCTTTCGTGTATTTGTATAAAAAAGTACAACTGACAATTTGTCTAAATGAACTAAACTAAACTAAGGTAAACTAAAGATAATTAATACACGACGACGAAACTGCGAAGAATTCATGATGAAGTCGAAAATTTCAGTAAACTCGTTAAAGCGACGACTCATTGCTAAAATTGGACTATTGGTAGCATAGTTAGTGCTGCGCATTTCAGAATGCAGCAGGACTCGAGGGCGAAGAGAACTAATAGCGCTAGTAGCTCCGGATCATCATATTCAGCCAGCAGAATCTGTGACACGAAGGTAGCCTGCGCTGCATGTCTCCGATGTGTTAAAGTATAAAGTCCTAAAAGACGACAACGGTCCTCGTACGGTGGCAGGTTTACCGGATCGTTCCACGGCAATTCTCGTAACGCATATCGTATGAATTTACGCTGGACTGCTTCGATCCTAAGGCTCCACGTAGCTTGATAAGGGCACCAAATGACGTTTGTTAATTCCAACTGCGGGCGCACCAATGAGCAATAAAGAGCCTTGAAACACAGAGGATCCCAAAATTCGTTAGAAATTTTGAAAATAAATCCCAGCAATCGATTGGCTTTGTCGATGGTCGCTGAGTATACGTTAGCTTTTCATTAAGAATGACTCCTAGATCCTTCACGTGGTCAACGCGTTGTAGCTGAGTTCCTGCGATGTTATAGTTGAAGGTAAGCATATTTCTCGTTCGATAATAGCTGATGATAAAACATTTTGCAACACTAAGGACCATCATGTTTCTTACACACTATAAAAGATGTCGATAAGATGACATAGCTCACGGCAATCGGCTTCATTCCGTATAACAAGAAAAAAATTTAAGTCGTCGGCAAAAAACAGTTTTCCTCCACGGCTTAGAACGAAAGCCGCGACGTTCACGAACAGTGAAAAAAGCAGTGGACCCAGCGTACTACCTTGAGGAACTCCGGAAGTGTTGAAAAAGGATTCTGAAACAATATCGCCAATTTGAATATAGACTTCACGGTGTACAAGGTAGGATCGAAGCCAATGGCAGAATCTAGTAGAACACCCTAGCTTATCAAGCTTTGTTATCAGTATCTCATGATTATCTCTATCAAAAGCCGCCTTTAGATCAGTGTAAATAGTATCCACCTACAATTTCTTAGACATTTGTTCCGTGCAAAATGACGTGAAGCAGACGAGATTCGTCTCGACCGAACGTCCGGAGAAAAATCCGTGCTGGGATGTACTGATGTGCACTCAAAAAAATTATCACTTACTTATCATATGCAAAAACATATAAATATTTTCCATAACACTTTTCACGTAAATGTTACATGTTTCACACCTAAAAGGTTTTATTGTCAATCAAATTAAAATCATCGTCGACTGCATGTAAATGTTACGTGAAATTCAGATACTTTCCATCGGAATTTCACATACTTTCTAGATTGAATCCGCATTATTTTCATATGAATTTCAGTCAATTTTTAGCTGCATTTCATATAGCATTCAAATGCTTTTCTTAGGTGTTTAAGGAGAGTGAAGGATGTAGATTAAATATTAAGGCATTTAATTGATATGAAATGTGTATATTTACTTGACCTATTTATAATGACATATCTATTCCAAAATAGAATCGCTGCATATTTGTTCCACCATAGATTCCAATTTTGATGACGAAATTAGCGTAATTTTCTAGTTTCCGTTGACTCCAATTCCACTAAAACTAGCAGTTTGTTCATTCCCAGATTCTGAAATGTAATTACGTATTAATGGTATTGTTCTTAATATTCTTACATTTAAATACCTGTGGTAAACTATTCGGGAATCTCTGGCCGTAATTCGGATGCCTTACACTGATAATATGCCATATTGAATCGGTTTACTTTTTTCACATTTAACATTCACATAATGCTCACGTGATTTACATATAACACTTGAAGTATATGACAATCACATAGAATGTATGTATTCTATACTTGAAAGTCATTGGTATCTTATTTGAAAGTCATCATTGTAGGTATGAATGTTAATTGCTGCACATGAATCTAATATGATTAGTCATTTGTAATATTTATGTGCTTTTTCACGTAAAATGTATATGATTTATTGGCTCAGTGTGGTATCGACAAGCAGAAAATAACGCTTCAATTCAATTGTTGATTCAAATACTTTAGATTCGACTTTTAGCGAAGTGATTCCGCGGTAGTTCTCTATGTTGCATTTGTCACCTTTCTTGAATACCAGGAACATTACTGAGCATTTCCAATACTCAGAAGACGTTTGCTGCTGAAGCGATAGGTTAAAAATATATGCAAGCGGTGTTACTAGTAAGTCCGAACATTTTTTCAACACGGTTGATGGTATGGCACTGAGGCCGGGTGCATAAGATGACTTGGTTTTCCGGATCGCAGATATAACCATTTGTTCAGAGACAGTAAACACATCCAAATCAACAACACAAGCAAGAACGTCACGAGAAGCACTTTCGAGCTCGATTGCGGTTGTCGAATCAGATGAAAAAAACACTGTAAATGTTTATTTAAACTCATTCTGAAGATACTCATTTGTTAAATAGATGTTAATTGGTATTGTACAATGTAATTTAATATACTGTAAAATACGAATGACCAAAATTCGTGCAATTCTTGAAGAAAAGAATCTAAAAACATGTTTAACCGCTAAATTTGTTTTATTTCAGTGGTTTATCAATTAATAAAGAGTTACATCCATTTTAACACATTGGACTATTGAATATGAAAGAATATTTGGAATTCACGCTTGAAATAGTTTGAAATAATTGCAAACTAGTTTCACGAAAATGTTTTTAAAATAGCATGCTCTAAAAAATCAATTTGGCACACCCGACTCCAAAGAAAAAAAACTCGCTTGGAATTTACTATTCTTGCTAAAATCTAAGATTTTTATGTTGCATAAATAGTAGACACTTTACGAAGCATCGTCAAAATAAGGTAAAGCAAAATTTTGGATTTTTGTATATTTTGTACTCAAAAATCGAACAGAATACTCAAAAAGTTTAACCCCGATGAATACTCACCCATGGGAAGCCAAAAGCCAACATATGTAACTAAATAATTAGCACTCTTCGAATGTATCGAGCAGTGGCGGATCCGAAATTTTTTAACTTCTTGAGAAAATTTAATATAATTTTTATTTTAAATTCGTTATAAATTCAAAATCAATTCAAACCAGATTCGACCAACAAAACTGATTTTAATTGAATGAGGGTATTACATATTACGTATTGAACAACAATATTTCAAAATCGAAATTTTGGATCCCCTCCGATTTTTTTCTGGATCCGCTCCTGGTATCGAGCAATATCTCCTTTACCACGGGCTAAAAACGGAGAACTTTGTCCTTGGAAAACGTTCATTCACTTCATTTTCTGGCAAGGAAAAATTCAAAATTATGGCAATTTACAATTTTGACAGTTTTGTTCAGGTGCAAAAGAATTGCCGAGCAAAATTTTTGCTCTTCAAAACGCATGTCTCAAACTTCTATACTGCCCATGATTGTATATTTGTCCAGTTTTCTATGTGATTTCCTATATTTATGGGACTGATTTAAGATCATAGGCACTGTAACTTTGTCAAATCAGAATAAGCTGAGATGTCAGCTTCGTGTGCTAGTACATTGACATTATTTTATCCAAATTATGAATTCACAGCTTGCTGCAACGCTATGTAATAAAACGGTATTGCCAAAACTGTTATTCTGCCATACAGACCACAAAAATGGCCACCTGTCCTTGAATGAGATTTTTCACAAAAAATTCTTCAGATGCATATTTCATTGAAGAAATTGAGGTTCTTTTTGTAACAAACATTTCTAGAGAAAATCTCAATAGGACGTAAGTAACAATGAGAGATTCTCTTTGGGGTCTTTCTCTTCTGTTCATTACTCGGCCATTTCAAGTTTGCTACTCTACTCTTTGCATAATATTCTAGTTAAAGCCGTCGGCTTTCGATATGTACTGGAAAATTAGTGCAAATTGTTGTAATGACGTCGTAATAAACGAAAGAGAAAGTAAACAAAGAGAGGCTCTCAATGTTACTTACGTCCTATTGAAAATTTTCTCTAGATTTGTTAAAGTGATATAACTCCATGAGTATGCGTTAGATCGGCAAAACAATTGACTTTTTTCGGAACACCACTCAACCGAATGGTAATTGGCTCCAAACGCCCCATTCCAAATACAAACTTGTTCGGATGCTTCTGGTTTACTCATAAGAATTTTTAAGTTTGTATGCACAAATATAAGAAATATCGGCAATGGAAACAATACATTCAGTACAAAATGTCAGTATCATCTTATTCGGCCTAAAATCCTCAGGTACATAGCTGAAGATGAAAGGATTAACATTGCAGAAGACTGCAAATTCATCCGGCTTTATGATAAAAAGATTTTGTAATATAATGTTAAATGCTGCCTCTCTTTCTCGCACATGCTAAGAATAGGACATTTTCAAAAATTCTTCTTATCTTCTTTGTCCGGAAACCTCCAATCATTATGCAACTTTCAACAAAGTTGTTCGTTATTAAAAAAGCTACACAATCTGAAGTTTTGAGGTATGCAGAGTAACTGTGAGAATTTTTATTGAATTTTGATTTCTTGTTTTCGATTTTTCATATATGTCACCATAGAAACTTCAAAACTCTTGCGAGTGAACTAGAGCTATAGAAAAAAGCTCATAAGTGACATATGGTTTGTAGAGCTAATTAACACTTGTTTTAGCAGTGTTCCAAAAAAGTTGCCGGTCTAGTATGTTTGCACAGTTCTGGCTGCATTGGAAAGCGTTTACGTGAGAAAAATACATGACACAAATAAATGGTAAATGTGTTTTAATTTAATTGAAGATAAGTTCGTCAAAGCTTAGAAAATATTTGTAAAAACTGAAATGGATGCAAACATACGTGCCAGGAATATTATTTGCAGTATGCACAGTTGATGTCGAAATACCTAGCGGGTCTGCTAGGCCCCTTTGCCTTTTTGTGCATGTAAAAAGTTTATACGAATCCATGAAGCACACCATATGAGATATTTCCGTAATATCTTACTTTTTCAATGAATTTTAGCATCAGATAATGGAATTTCCATGATCACGCTCTTACTGTGACGGCGCCGGTGGTTGAGTGGTAAGCGTGACCGCCACTCATTCCAATTTGCCTGGGTTCAATTCCAGCCGAGGTTGTTGATATTTTTCTGAGGTGAAAAAATCTGTGGTCACGTCTTCCTTCGGAAGGGAAGTAAAGCCATTGGTCCCCGATCTATGAAATTGGTGGATCGATATCTAGTCCAGATAATGAAGTCACCTCTCTGGCGTCGGTAAAGAAGAAGTAATCCAACTTCTATACTCTTACTAACAAAAATATCCTCCTCCTGTGATACTTGTGGAGTGCGCAGTAGTATATACGTCCTCTAGCAAAAGTAAGTATCGGACTAACCTTTCCTTCCGCGATCTACGTTCGGGCCTGGCCGGCGCCGGTATTGATCAATACTTTAGGATTACCAGGAGTTGCACATTGAAAAATGTTTCGCTACTCCCAAGCATAATTATCTACTTATTCTCTGTGCAACTTCAGCTAGTCCAGATCGATAACGGAGTAGCAGCCAGGGGTGGTCGCACAAGCTCAAGCTCAAGCTCCATGATCACGCTCTTACTGCATGCATAACGCTTTGTAAGTAATAAATCGATAGCCACCGGGCGTGGAAGACCCGCGTGTGTTTTTGAGGGTTAAACTTCCCTGACAGCGCAAGATTAAAAAAAAAATTTCTTGCATATTTCGGATATCTAAGATAAGAAAAATATGATCAAGAAAGAATTTGCTCGAATTCAACTTGGTTCGTCTGCTAGAGCCCATCAAACTACCAACTATCAATTTTCATATGAAGCTGATAAAATCGGGTCAAAAAGCTAATAAAATCGGGGGTAGCTAAAATCGGGGGCTGAAAAAATTGGAAGCTGATAAAATCGGGTCTTCACTGTATACGAAAAAAGTTTCGAGTGATGAAAGTCACCCCTATGATCAAAGTCACCATGGTTTACGGTACCCATTAGATTTATTGATATCGTATCTGTGTGCTTTTTATCCCCACTCGATTCCTTGACATCCTCCTTTTTTCAGCTAGACAGCAATTCGTTTGAACACTGTTCGCGTATCAATCAAATTAAATTACATTTTAGGAACAACGCGGAATCAAAAGTGTTAAATCTAGAAAATAGTAGTTTCGTAATCTTTAGAGATGGTCGGATTCGGATTTTTAAACCCGGACCCGACCCGAAGAGTTCTGGGTCGGGTTTGGGTTCTACAAATGTAAACTTCTCGGGTTAAGGTCGGGTTCCGTGTTTTCAAATTCAAATTTCTCGGGTTCGGGTCGGTCCGAGTTTCGGAAGTTTTAAGCTTTCGGGTTCGGGTTCGGGTTTTTCGAATTTGGATTAATCGGATTCGGGTCGGGTTCTGGTTTTGAACAGATCACACCCGACCATTTCTTGACGCTGTTTACGTCTATACACAATACTCAGTCTCTTTTTGTAGTAGCTTTACTTCGTGATACGAATGGATGATATGTATAACCGTATTAAATTTCACCACCTTTGAATCGCTAGAATTCGTCATTTTCTCTGATAAGTGATAACCAATTTTTTTTCTACATATAAATTCATCCCTTGAGATTCGCAAACTGCTCGAGTTATTTATTTTTTTAAGCAAGCACTCATGAAAAAGCATTCAACAATAAGCGTTTCAAAGCTAAAATCTCTATGCGATTTATTTTACATGATAATAATCAATAAACCAGGTCAAAGAAAATTTGATGGGAAATAGAGACAATACAAAACTATCTATCTACCTAAACTACATATGATCCGCTCCTGATTGGTCGCTGGTTGGCTCCTGATTGGTCGACAATCGCAAACATTCGAAAAGTTTTTAAAAGTTTCGCGAGTGCTATAAATACTTTTTGATACATATTGAATTACAATAGTAGGGGAATTGTGGAAAAAACAGACACTGTGGGTAAAACCGACACCCCACAACTTTCCCTAGAAATCAAATTTTTATTCATTTCATAATAACACATTATTATTGGTTCGTTTATTTGAAGGAAAATTGGATTTACGTTAGTACGCCGAATGTCATAAAATAAACAAGACATACGACAGCAGCGTTCATACTCGTCTGGATGTTAAATTTTTCGGTACATTTTAAGGTTTTAACCGAATAAAAGCTTTTCAAATCACCACATTTTTCAGTACCTATTATTATCGGCCTTCCCTATGATCAACTGGGTGCATTGAAGACGAGTTCGAGAAATTCAATATTTTTAATTGCTTTTTTAAAAAATGTGCCCTATTGGGGTAAACCCGACACCCTAGAGTTAGGGTAAAACCGACACGCTGTTAAGACGGTTGTGTTTACTTGCGATTCATTACAAAATGCTGCGGATCTTTGTGACACTTCCATTACACTATTAGCACACTATAGTAATAGCAGAATTACACAGAAATACTTTTATTGTGTTTATTCCTTGTAAGTCTCTTTAAAAATCAATAATTGGAATTTTTGCTTATTTGATTCTATCGAAGCTTTTGCTATTTCTGTAAATCAGGAATAAGAATATATTGGCTCAAATGGCACGTTCCCCGTACATAGTCGGGGATTTGTGCCTCATTGTTTGTCATGGACGAACTTTATCACAATGAAACAATGATCTTTTGTATATCCCGGTAGATTGTTGATGATCAGAGTCCGAAAAATGAAGTCTGAAAAAGGTAGTTTTACTCAGAAGTGTGTGTCACTTATAAGTGAAATACCCATTTCAAGAAATAATCTTATAGCATAAAATACTCTTATTTATAGCACTACGCTTTCGAACTCTCTTTCCCTCACTTCATGATGAAGCTATAAAAAGCACATATTTGCATCACACATACTCATACTTTATTAATCATGCATATATCTCATTTTTAATAAAGAAAAAGATTTTAATAAAGTGGAGATAAAAAAATTAAAGGGGGTGTCGGTTTTACCCGCAGTGCCTAAAAAAAGTCATTTTGTATTCCAAGTTTAACAACCAATAATTTTTAATGAAATAAATTTTTTGAAGCGCTGAAAAAATTAAGCATTGTTAAGAATATTCTGAAGAAGAATTCTGCATAGAAATTATAATTTTATTGGTTTTGTGGTAACCCAGAAAAAGCGTTAAGCTTAAGGTGTCGGTTTTAACCATAATTCCCCTATAATGAGATTTAACTATGTATATTGTTAGAAGAAACAAAAATTAAAGTGATAATAAAATTTAAATGCAGTACGATTTGTATAGTCTTAGCATAGTTGCGATCCATTGACTACAAAGACCGTTGCAGTCTGGGGACGATTTGACAATTCCTATATATTGAACTCACAAATTTGATAGTACTTTGATGGCATCAAGGCGGGTCGATTTGAGCAACATTTGAAAAAAGCACATCGTCTTATTTATTTTTCAAAAGCAGATAGAGAGAGACTTTTTTTATTCCGTCAGACTTAAACAAAAAAAACAATGGATTACATTTTGGATAAGAAAAAAATAAAATGAAATAAATCGATGTTATAAGTGACGAAAATTTTTGGATTTGAATCAACATCTCCCCAGACACTGAGCCCCCCGACAGAAACCTTTCCGACAGTGCCCATGGATGTATGATGATTTCTACACAAAAACAAGTTGGCCCAAACGTTGCATGAGCCTTAAGATCAGTAACTTGAAGAAGGTACATATGCAATATTAATTATCTCTGCTGGTAATACTCCGATTTCAACAAATACCTTTTGCGAGTAGCATTCACATAGACTTCCTGATGTTTAATAAAAAATGTAGATGAGAATTGTGGCCATTATAAAACGCTTTTTAAAACAGTTGACGGCGTCTTTTTGAGTGAAAAACTCCGAAAATTGACACAAAGTTAATTATTTAAAAAATATGCAATAAAATAATAAAATCATACGTACGTCGCTGTCAAAACCAATTTCGTATATACTGTGAAAATTTCAAAACGAGCAGCATTCTTTTTTTCGAGTTATATTTCCAACCAGCTCAAAACAGTGGTATGGAGAAAACGCGGTTAAAGTTTTCAGTACACTCAAAGTAGAGGCGTTGTGGCAGAATTGAAAATTTGAACTTTTATATATCGTTTTCGTCTTCCATTTTTTGGGATATCATTTTTAACATTCTAAAGCGTATTTTAGGGCAATAAATTAAATTCGTAACTCTTTGCTGTTGTTTTGTTGTTGATCGATCTTCCTTTGAATATACTCATTTGGTCTTATTCCAAGCTCGTGAACATATATTTAGCGTGTAATCCAACGAAATTAACTATTAGTTCTGCAAAATTTCTTGTACTTTTTATTGCTTTTACGTTTTAGGTGCAATGGATCTACAGAGTACCAGCTGTTCGCGTTACTCCAAACTATTTGTACAATCTTTTAACACGTTAGTTAGAACATCTGCTTTGTTATCCAATTTCCCATAATCCCGTTAAATCCAGGCTTCTAGAAACAAGTTGAGTCATGGCTTGTGTCGAATATCTTTTTCAGCGCTTAAATTCAATTTTATCCTCCGCACGGTGTTCATTGTGCAGCAAGAATGACATCGTCTCATGGTCTGAGATTTTACAATCGGCGAACCGAATGAACCTCATCAAAATTGGAATACATGTGTTCTATCAATGTTCTACTGTGTCTGGTAATTCTTGTAAACTTACTAACCGTTTGCTTGAAATTGAAAAACTCTGCTGCCATCTGCTTTTATTGATTCGAATTTCGATAACTGAGTCAATCATTACTGAAATCGCTCGAAATTATATTTAGCTTGCTCAAATCAACAGAGCTCTCCCACCAGTTTTCTAAAATTTCTAAAAACCATCGATCGTTTAAACTAGGAGAATGGTATACTACTACAAAGTTCCCCATCTGCATGCCTCTTTTAACTGTACCCAAGAATCAATTATTATTATGAACCGCTTCGTTTAACCGAACGTTGAATTTAATAGATTCTTTGGCGTAAATAGCAACTCCCCCAGTGTGAATAGGATAAGCAAAAAGCAACTCTATAACCTGGAATACTATCTTGATTATATGCATTTACATCAACTATATGCGTTTCTGATAGAAAAACCAACAATGGACGTTTGTTTTCAAAAAGATGTCGCATTGCGACAAAGTTTGTAGATAACCTATATTTAAATGCAATTTTTCAGACAGCCTCTCTTTTGATCGTTGCTATTCATTTGACAAAATGTTGCTTTTGTCGGGACAAACGACTTACCTTTCAATATAGGGGCCCCTTTTCAAAATTTCGGAAGAAAAATGATGTAAAGTTTTGAACGCTTATATCTTTTGTTGTACTGAATGGATTTAATCAATTTCTTCGGAATTTTGTCGAAAATATTTGTACCAGTGTTGTATTAAATTTTGGAATATGTAGGACATTCATTATCAACGGAAAAATAGTTGAAAAATTATTCGAAAACGACTCGGAAAAGTGAAAATTTTCAGCCCATCCCGCACAGAGCCCGAACAATAAAATAATGAAAAGTTTATATATAGGTCCACTACATGTTCCTATGATTATTCGTATTGGGTTGCTTGACGAGAGTAGTTGGTGGGGGAAAGCCGACATATTAGCACAGACTAACAGACATAACACTATGAGGGAATTCCCTCAAAAAACATCGATCCGACAATTTTCCCAGAACACTAGCTCCACCTTTTATTCACAGTCCCAAACACTTATTTACTGGTGGGTTACCCCTCAGGTTTGGGAACAATTTTTCACTAGTGGTCTATCCCCCATATGCTTGTCCACATGTCAGTGGCGCCATAATTTCAAATGTGGCCACAGTCCCAACTACAAATATATTTAAAATAACCGTTAAAACGGGCGAAGCTTTGTTTTTGAGTGTTATGTCTGTTAGTCTGTGATATTAGTTTTGGTTATTCCATTAGAAGCCGGACGGAAAGGAAAGGCTCATGCACGTCACGAGAACGCGCGAGAAAGCGATAGTAGTGCATATTAGCGAAAGCGTTACGTACATTTTGAACCCTAATAACTTTTCTTCTACTAAACGGATTGCCAATCTTGTTTCATAAATTGGAAGGAAAACGTTCAACGCTTGCTACCGATACGTTGTTTGCTATATAAAATTTGTTTAAATAGTTCAAAAACTACTTTAAATGAGAATCAACTTTAATGATAAAACCTATAAATAGAGGTGTCGCAGCTTTTCTCAAAGCCAGACGTGTGTAAGACGCAGTGCATAACAGACGTGCGTGGTCGTGAGAAGCTGCACCGGACGACCAATCAAATCGGCTACCACCGGAGAGAAGAAGAAAAACGTTGGTGGAGGTGGTGGCGGTGAGAAGGCCAAAAAGCCAAATGCTAAGAAACGCAGTCACTGAAAAGGCGGTAGCAACTGCCACTAAAAATGCCACCAAAACATCGAAGGTTACAGCGAACAAGCCGAAGACCCCAAAGCCAAAGAAGGCCGCCAAACCTTCCAAGAAAGCTGCCCGAAGCAGATAAGTAAATTCACGCGCAACTAATGTTGCCAACAGTTCTTTTCAGGACTAACAAAATACTTGTAAAAAATTAGTGGTGCTTATTTTCCGTTAGCGCTGTTAATTGTAGATGGATTTGTGTCATAGTTATATGCAAACCGTTCTTAGGATGAATATATAATGGAAAAAGAATTAGGAAGCTTCTTTTATTAATTTGTATAATTAAAAATAATTATATAAGAAAATATTTTTTCTAATTAATCTACAAACCCGAAGATTTTTGCAATTTCTTCCAAGAAAATCAGTGAATGTGGCAACTCTGCCACTAAGCGAAAGCTACACCAAAACGAATGATGGAAATATTTTCATTTATCGCACAAAAGGATGGCCTTCCATCTGCATCGAAAAGTTAATAAATAGGAACGCCTTGATGCAAAGCGTACTCATTCGGTGTGAGCTGCGAAAGGGGAATGTTCACATGTATGTACGCAGTAGAAACAAATCGTCGGCAAGGTTTGAACTGTTTCAAAAGATTCTCGTCTTGTATCACCATAGTTATCTACAAACCGTCCTTATTAGGACGAATGCAAAATGGAAAACGATGGGTTGGTAATGTATATGACATAACAGGGGTGTCGTGACCACACCAAGTTATTTCAAATCTTGCAAAGCATAAATTGATATAATTTCAGTGATTGTTCCTATATGAATGAAATGACAAATTTTCAGGTTAACACGGCAATAACTTTACAATTTATAGAACAATTTTATATTTTTAGTTATCATATAATAACTGTCATCTCTTCCAAACAACTTAACCCTTTGCTGCAAACCCCGCGGTTTTGCGGGGTTAAGAAGAATCATTGTAAAATGTCCAATACATGATTTTATTTTGTTACCTACACTAAAACCACTTCAGAACACTCCCACCTGTCATACAAGTACATTGTCTGCTTGTTGAAATCATATGAAATTATTGACTTGTATTCAATGCGAAGAACTCGGTAATAAAATTGTTTTACTGAATAGATTGACGAACGGGATCCCAAGGAAAATTTCGATGAGCCCGGTGAATCGAACTTAATGCGTAAAATTTAGCCATTTGAAAGAGATACAAGCAGAATTTTAAGAATATGATCATCGCGGTTATGTCCCGGACATTACCCGCCCCTATTTTTTCGCTAAGCCTGATTCATTTCTGTACGCTAGGAAAAAGATTCCGATGGTTGTTTCGAGAGATTTTATTATTGATATTTCAAAGCAAGAAAATATGAAATTTGTTCATTTCATGAATGAATGTCTCAACGAGCTTAGAATCCAGCGCATCCCCTATCAACGCCATCGCCGACAACAAAGATTATTTTCAGAACCACCATAAATATTGTAAAGAATAACTTGAAACATTCCCATCATTGAGTATCATTCGATTTGAATTACAAGTCAAACGAGTAGTCACGACACTCCGGTCATGTCCTAGACATTACCCACCCATCTTTTTTAATTTTAGCAATATACTGAATACTGCTTTCTAAATACCGGACGGGTTACGTCAAACTTCATTTTACTTTCAGTATTCTTTTTACACAATTAACACATTTAAAATCAGTTGACGAGCATTCAGATGTTCTATGTGCTCCATTCAGTGCTGCGAAATTTCAAAATCAAGTACCTATTTCTGCTTATATTTTCCGAAACCAGCATTCAGATTCACCGCCTCCCTCATTCATTATCTTTCCAACTGACCGAAATTTTATGCAGAGATTCTTTCACCAACCAAAGCATTTATTTGTTATTATATGTGAATAGTTTGAAGGCAGAAGTTTGCATCTTCTACATTTCCGAGCATTGAATGGCTGGCGTCCAAAAGGGGCTAACCCACATTTTTTCCGAAATAGATATTTTTGCATTTGTTGATAGTGCTAAGTAATCTACGTGTACTGCCATTTAAGAAATTTGCACACAAGTTGCTCATTATATACAAATTAAACTACAGCTGGAGTAGCGGGACAAAACAAAAATTACAACAATGAATCACCTCACTGCGGGCCAGCCTATACAGCCGGCCGTTGCAGCTAAATGATATCTGAAAATCACAGAACAATATTATTACAATATTAATTCGTCAAAAGGGCGAAAGTGCTTTTTGTAAACAAACTTGTTTCGCTCATTAGTCTGCTGCAGACTGGAATTTCATGAAAAATATGCTTTAATGTAAATTTTTACCCTTCGTAGAAGTAATTTCAATTGTTTTCTGCTTCGAAATTATAGTAAATTAAGAGAAACCATCAAAATAAAAGTTTGTTTACAAATCTTATTCGCCTTTTTGCAAATTTAATATGGAATAGTCTTTATCACTACATACTACACTTATCTGAATGATATTCTGATTGGCGCCCAAAAAATGTTCAACGAATAGCAAAATATTTCGCACAAATTTCAACGATTGATTTTTGCACACAGGCTACCATACTATCTTTCACAAAAGCAAAGATTAGTAACCTATACAGAAAACAGATAACAGAAAACTTGGAAGTTGATCCAGTTCGGACCTTTTACCGTATATACGATCTGATAAGAGATCGCGAAAAACCGTTTGAGATGAAAGTGTGTGCAGTCGGTGGAGCTTTCAGGAAAACATAAGTTTTCACAAACCGGTTGACAGATTTCGACGTTATAGCTATTTTTAGGTAATTTGGCCCAGCTACAAAGTTTTATATATCAAAGTGAACTTTTCATTTCAAAATTTGAAATTTAGTGAAAATCAAATAGAGAAAAACTTAGTTTAAAATATTTCTATTGCAAAAATCGATAAGAAATGGGTGGTCCGAATTGGAACAGGGTTGGGGTAATTCGGACCTTTCATGTACCTTTGCGCATAACCAGTTATACACAATACGGTAAAAGATCGGAAAAAGTCGCCTTAGAAAAAAAAATGTGCGCAATAGATCAGGCTTTCAGAAAAAAATATTTACTTGTGAATCTGTTGACATGTTCCAGTTCTATAGCTCAAAAACCCTTACTAGGTCCGAATTGGCCCAGTTCTGCCTACCGATTAATAAGATCAGATTGTAATTCAAAAAGTCGGCCTTCGAAAAGCTGAAATATCTGTTTCAATAATTTCGTTAAAACGTACCTACTGTGGGCATGAGTACGTATCTGTAATATAATGGGTATCCATGTCAACCAACAGTTCTTATGCTCGTATGCTTATATAAATTTCGCAATTTATTTTGAGAATCACAGTAAACGAATTACAAACAAAAATATTGATAGCCGATAAATTCTAAATGACATTAGCTGATATACCGACAATTTGTCTTTCACTCCAGGATTTACGCCAACCGATCGTCGAAGTACCGGCGTCCTAAGTGTGCCTCCCAGCAGGCACAGCAGCGTCAGGCGGCCAACCTCCGCGAGCGCAGGCGAATGCAAAGTATAAATGAAGCATTTGAAGGACTTCGCACGCACATCCCAACCCTTCCGTACGAGAAGCGACTGAGCAAGGTGGACACGTTGAAGCTCGCCATCAGCTACATCTCCTTTCTGGGGGAAATGCTTCGCAAGGACAAAAACGGCAACGAACCGGGTGTCAACGGAATGAAGCGAGCACCGGTGAAAGAGCCACCGAAAAAGTTTATTGTTCGCGGTAGGTACCTACAGTTAAGTTGAAAATGGTAAAAATAGAGGGAATATGTCATTTTTATGATTCCGTTGTTTACGAATGGGCTATGAAGCGCATCCAATTGAGAACCGTGGCGAACGAATTATCACGAATCCTATGCGTTGAACGTGTTGCGTGGTACAATCCAGTTGTACGCAGCCGGTTTGATCGTTTTCGTATTGAACTTTAGGGTGCGCTCAGTCCATGTGGATCACGGAATAATTACAGATGAATGGGACGGCTAAATTAGGCGTAAACCGTAGCTAATTTAGTGCATCATTCTCCCTAAAAATTCCATTGTCTCCTGTAGCCTACTGCTGTTGAGTACGGATGACAGCGTGTTTTCTGGTTGCCACAATATGGTTCAAATTATGCCAAATGTTGTTCGGCACTAGCTACACACTTGTGAAATGTACACAGCTGAACTTTAATCGAAATCATCAATCGCCAGATCTCAAAAGGATGATAATAACCACAAATCCGAAGATGTAACGGATTTAATATTAATCAGCCCCTATGACTTTGGTTTGGTTAAATAAAATAATTCTGAGTTGAAGTTCAACATTATAGCGCAAAGAACGGTGTTGCTTGAAACAATTTTCCAAAATATATTCGCCCTGTTTCCAAAGTTATGATTTAAAGAAAAAATCTTAAAAGCTGCTCTTATAAACAACATTACCTGTATTCACAAGTTAACATCGATACTAGGCTTAGCGCTGTGAATGTTAAGTTTCAATTTAGTAAGTACACTCCCTAGACAACCTGAACACATAAGTCTATGAAATGGTGTGAGGTTGTTATGTGCTAATATCTCGGTATATGCTCCTACCTATGTCGTACTTTATTATCTAGTCCAACAAAATGATCCACATGGAACAGAAAATAATCAATTTGAACCCCATTGCCGCTAAGGTGTATTTATCTGAATCCCTAACATCTGCGGTCCAATCCCTATTTTCCCACGCCTCGATCGATACTGTCAGTGGGAGTAAATGAAAAAACTGATAATTCGCTTCGAGCATCAGACAGCGATATCATACAGCACCGTCCAACCCCATAACAATGCGTGGGTGGTAAATGGTATACCAACTAATGCCATTCGTCAGCTCTCCCAGTACTTCAAAAGAGGTTGGACCAAATTTGTGGATTTCTGATGCGCATGTTCCACCAAACTCGTAATGGAGAAGTAATTCTCAAAGTGAGAAAATGCGGTTTGGAGTTCACTTTCATTCCCTAGTGTAAAAAGATTTGAACGCATTCGCTTGTATCTCTTTGCTGTTTACTCTGCCTCGTTCTTTTCAGCGGTTTATGGCGCCTAGCTAGGGGTGCTCTAGATAACTTTTCTTTGAAGCAGAAAATACTGTTATTTGGGAGACTCCATTGCTTAAGGGGAGGTTCTTATTCAAATGACAAAAAAGTAAGCAAAATTTGGAATTTTTTGTTGGCTAAAACATACAATGAAACGGTTTTTAGATTCAAAAAGCTTATATTTCCGTCTTCATTTACATTTTTTAAGACGAAAAAAAAATGGCGCCCTTTGTGACGCTCTGTTTAAGGTTAGGTGCGCGTGGAATTTCAAAACTGCGTACAGCCTGCTGTCTCATGATTGCTCTGAAACACAAAACTAATAATAAGTATTTTAACGACATTCAATTAGCTGGAGATTACTGGGTAGGGAAAGTTATGAAAATTAGAGCCATAGTACTTAAGTGAGAGCAAGGATGTGAAGTAAACAGATCGGAAAACTAGAAGTGGCAAGGTCATTAGAACAGGCTTAATATCGTACGGGCTTAATTTTTGTCTTCTGCTAATGAGGGTCGAGCTTAGGCAGCATAACTACGAATCACCCGAGTTCACTAGCATGTGTCCTGGTATAGGCAGACAAGTCCATCTTTACCGTGACAACCGGTCTAAACTAAATTTATTGGAGGAATTATCTGAGAATTTCAAATTTGAGGTACTGGTGAAATCTCAAACTTTAAGATCGTTTTTTTGCCATTTTCATTCACATGAAGGCTTCACTAAAAAATAGTGAATACCAAGAATTAGTAAATTTTATGGGTCATTCCTCCAATGAAAATGGTTTTCTTTCGAGATATCAAAAGAACTTTTGATGAATTATTCGTGGTAGAATGTCAATATTTTGTAACAATTACATGGAATTATGGATTTTGGACATCGCTGATTACAAATCTAAAGTCAGTTTTTTGAAATTGAAAATGGCCAATCCAATATTACGGACCCACTAAAAATAAGTGGTATTTCAGCCAAAATCGAGAAAAAATAATTTTGTGATTTATAAACACGAATTTGAGTAATACGTATCAAAAGAAAAAAAATGAAAAAGAACGATTCCAATATGGCGGACTAAAATATAGCTTTAACAATTTTGACCAATTTTTTTCGTTCGCTACAAGCAGACGTAGTTCAGCCGTGGCGCCCTCTACAGATCAAACTGTGAAATACCTTCTCGAGACCTGTACACAGGTACAGTGCAACGCGATGCATTCTGAGAATATGCATAATACCACGAGAAGGTTTCTACCTGAGGCGCGCGTCTCGAGTCGAGAGCGTTCCACGGCGGACAGGAAGCCGCTTCGTACAATGGCCTGTAGAAACTTTCATGACGCGCGCATCGAAAAACTAGTTTAACGCAATATAGTAGACACTTATACCTTTCAAAAAATACAGAGCAAAAAATCTAGTTTTTGAAACTTTTGAATGCGAATCTCCCCTTAACGCTAGTGAAAGGAGTGCACATATCTTTGCGATGTGATCAAGTACGGCATTTTTAAAGGATGGAACAAACAAAACTTGGTTGCACTGGAATCGCTGGGGTACGAGAAAAAATAATTACGAACGATTGAAAAAAATAAAGAAAAAAGCCCTTTTGAGAAAACGACATTTCGAGATAATCGAGTTTAAAATTTCAAGTTACCACTGCTCTTGGTAGACGGAGGGCGCTTCGAAACGCTGTAAAGCGCTCTATGAAAATTTGGGAAAAAAATTCTCAATCAGTTATACTTTCAAATAAAGCATTTTTTTTCAAAATAAATTGGTATGTAACCACTTAAAGGCAGCTTGTAACTAAATTAGTTGTGGAACTTGCGTTTCAACTTCGTTTCATCAGAATCCGACACAAACTTTGTGACAGGACCAAGCTAGCGCCGGATTAACGCTAGTTTCAAAAAACGGAGACACTAATTGTGTTCCTGAGTAAAACCCAAGGCCTATAAGAAATGGAGTTCATTTTGAAGCTGAAGAGAAAAACAAAAATTAAATTTCATTCAGATCTAACATTGGTTTTGGACAGTTTTGGTTTTGGAGTTATAGGTTGCTTAGTAAGGTGACACTGCAGTGTATTGGAATTTCCAATATAAGCCGTTACAATCGTAATACTTCAGAGATTAAAAATCTACTGAAATGAACATAAATAACTTCAATTTGCGATCAAAGATTGTTCGAATTTATTATCTACTATCTACAATTCCGGAAGTACCGGGTTTTGGGTATACTCCAGAATTTGGGCCAAATTGGTTATTCGGTGATGACTGAACCGATTTTTAGAGATCAGCATCAAATGGAAGGTAAATGCGGTTAGTTGCAGCTCCCATCAACCCTCCTCTAACCCCTTCCCCCTTCCGAAGTCTTGTTGGTCACATTGACCACCATTAAAGTTTCCAGCAGAACTAGGAAAAATGGCCATCTTTCATTTTCTCGGATATGGTTGGGTCGATTTTCAATTAATCTCAAATTAAATGGATATTATCTTCATTGATTGTCATAAAATTTCATACGAATCAGTTAAACGGTTCCGGAAATATAGATCGTTCGGTCACATGGAATTCTGAAATAAACCAAATGTCTTTAAAATTCATGAAATGTCAAGATTTGATGTCATCTCGAAAAAAACTAGAAGTGGGTAATGTCCGGGACGTAACCGCGGTGTTGACGTAGGACTAAACTTAGGCATATCATATGACATTCATGGATAATTTGAGCCAATGCACTTTTTGAATGAATGTTTACTGGAAATTTCATGTCGAATGAGATTGCCACATTCACTGATTTTCTAGGACTTGCAAAAACCTTCGGGTTTGTAGATTAATTTGATAAACATTTGCTTATATGAATCACTGGTAAATGTACACAAGAATTGACAGATGCAAACTTATTAAATGGAACTTTCTAATTCAATTCTTTCTCCATTATGTTTTCATCCTAAAAAGAACGGTTTGTAGATAACTATGTTTGGTGATACCAGACGAGAATCCTTGCTAACGATTCGAACCTTGCCCGAATTCGCTTCTGCTGCGTACATACACGAACATTCCCCTTTCGCAGCTCACATCGAATGAGCATTGTATATCGGAATGCGATCTCTTTTATAAACTTCTTAGTGCAGATGGTAGTCCATCCCTTTGTGCGACAAATGAAAATATTTTCATCATTCGTTTTGGCGTGGCATTCGCTTAGTAGCAGGGTTGCCACATTCACTAATGTTCTAGAAAGATTTGCATTGTAGATTAATTCGATAAACATTGGTTTATATGTGTCATTGATAAAGTACAGCAGACTTGACAGGCGCAAACTCAATCCAAGTTATTAAAAGGAGCTTTCTAAATAAATTCTTTCTCCATTATATTTTCATCCTAATAAGAACGGTTTGCAGATAACTATTTTTGGTGATACCAGACGATTACATACACCAGATGCGTACATACACGAACATTCCCCTTTCGCAGCTCACATCGAATGAGCATTGTATATCGGAATGCGATCTATTTTATAAACTTCTTAGTGCAGATGGTAGTCCATCCCTTTGTGCGACAAATGAAAATATTTTCATCATTCCACATTCACTAATGTTCTAGAAAGATTTGCAAAAACCACCATTCAAAGCACGGCTAATTAATGCTTTTACAAAATCATTTCTATCAAAATATACGGTAAAATCTACGGAATCTACTACACAATTGTTTTAATTATTTCCCAACAAATCGCGCAAAAATCTGTTCCGTACAGCACAGCGCAAATAATTGACGTTGGAAAACAAATCGGCAACTTCAGCTGCCAAACACTTAGAAACGATCGAAGCATTTTTCCGTTAATATCACTTTTCTGACTCAAATTGTTGTAGGTATTTTATTGCTTCCGTCCAATTGGTCAGTTTATTGGTTTTATCGCACATTTTTCGGATATTATTATAGAAAATAACTAACCCGATAAGAGGGAAGTTATTTTCCAAAGCACGAAATGGAAATTTCAATTGTAATTCTTCTGAGAACGATTTTGTGGTCCTAATAAGGACCGTTTGTTGTGAATATTATTTCGCCGTTTCCCGCTCGGCATGATGATTATTCGCTTGGCATGGATAGCGCACAGATTGGTATTTTCCAACAAACTAACCAGGCAGGCCTCGCTGGCTTCTTAAAGGGCCATTACGGCTGAGCTCCGGAAGAGTAGGTTTTGAAATTCTGTGCAATCTCACGGACCAGGCACTGGAAGAGCAGCTTGCGAATTAGTAACTCTGTCCACTTCTGAGAGCAATGAATTTCACGCAGGGCGACGACTGGTTGGCAGCGATAAGGCAGTAGCTATGATTTGGTTGGTGGTCAAAATGCAGCTTCTCGTTGAGCAGCACACGTACGTGTGTTCTGCTCTGTGGCTTACACACGTCTGGCTTTAAGAAAAACTGTGACACCCATATTTATAGGTTTTAGCATTAATGTTGATTCGCATTAAAAGTAGTTTTTGAACATTTTAAACAAGTTTTACATAGCAAACAAGGTATCAATAGCAAGCGTTGAACGTTTTCCTTTCGATTTATGAAACAAAATTAGTAATTCCTTGAGTAGGAGAAAAGTTATTAGAGTTCAAAGTGTACGTAACGCATCCGATTTGAAAATTTTGAAATGACACCCAGTATAGTAAAGAAAGACGTAAGTCCTACGTCAAAAAAATTCTAACGGAAATAAACTTTTTAGGACTTAGCCTTGCCTTTCTCAATAGATAGCTTCAAAAGCTCTATGCAAAATATGAACTGGTTCGGTTGCTTCTGGTTTACTCATTAGAATTAGTATGTTTCTATGTTCTCAGATATAGAGTAGAATTAACATTTCTGAGGACTGCCAATTGATCAGATTTTGCAATAAAAATGTATTCTAATATAAAGTTATGTGTTGCCTCTCTTTCCGGCACATACTTAGAATAATATATGTTCAAAAAAATAAGTTGACCTCCAAAGTTAAATGACTTTTACTGGTAACCTCCAATCGATATGCGATTTGAACGATACTATGATGTAGTATTCGGATTATGAATCTGCATGATTTTCTCTGACAATTGCAATATTTTGATGCAAGAGAAATTTTAAAAAGGGCGTAGATATTTCTTCGTGCCTTTTTCGTTATTTTTTTTGTTCGGGTACTGTATTTTATACAGCAAAACTTTCCAAGAACTAGTAACACGAAGTGAATATTTCTGTACGAAAAAAGTACACGCTGAAAAAAATGTTGTGTTATTTTTCACAAAAACAAAAATTTGTGTTAAAAATTTTAATTTAAAAAGAAAATCTGCAGAATATAATTCAGTTTAAAGTTTCATTTCATCAAAATGGATTTAAAAACAATCTTCCAAAATGCGATAGTTTTCGAGATATTTTGAATTTTGTTCCAATAAAAACAGTTGATTCGTGTGATTATGCCCTTTCAGAGGCGTAGCCGGGGGGTTGGATGTTAACCCCCCCCCCCCCCAAACCAAAATTAATTGGACTGAAAAAACGACTTGCTGACAAAATTAATAAAATATTGCACAATAATAATTTTGGAAGTATAATGTTTGATCACTACATACATTGATAACCTATTGCTTTGAGCATCACAAGGACACTTGAAAAATTGTGGGAATTGGATCTTGTAATTAATTTCTCAACCGAGGTCCATAGTTGTCAAATTATCATGAGCTGTTTTTGTAGAGATGTTCTGAAATATGGATTAGGGGCAATGATTCGAAAAAAATAAGCAGGGTTGGAAATAACTTTTTTTTTAATAATTTAAGTTAGTGGCCATTAATGATGCATCTTTGAGTGTTGAATTGAATTGGGTAATAATTTTGTATATGAGGACTCGTTCTGGAGTTGTGAGCTTTAATAGTGAAGAAAAGTAAAATGAATGCTCGAAAACATTTTTTTACGGTCACGATCACATTAATTCGAAACAGTCAACTTAGGATGTTTAGTATTTTCGAAGAATATAACAACGTAAAGCAGCACCTCTTCTAGTAAAATAAATTTGGCGCTTAATCCCCCTAGAAGTAATTATAAAGTACTATGCTATATTTCACCCTAAGGAGAAAAATTGGACAAGCACCAAAATTTCTCACTAAGGCGAACATTTTTGGTTAAACCAGTCTTTGTGCATGAAGGACACAAATCCTAACTTATTAGTCATGGGTGCGTTTCAACTTCTGATTAGACTTTTTAGAAATAACAATTATTTTAAATTGACGTGCCCCTCGGTATAAACGATAAAATTTACATTCTATTCATAGTAGTCTCTGAAGATTACAATGAAATTTTATTGAAAAGAACTGGCTTTAGGAAAATTTCTTAAATATCTTTTTATATCTCGATATATTGTATTTATGTAGCCTTCAACTTTGCTGAAGACACCAAGTCTCTTTCTATTTTTGAAGAGTTATTTCTCCATGATTACTTCTAGGAGATTTTATTGCCAAAATTATTGTATCAAAAGATGCGCTTTTTTATGATGGTAAGCTTCTTCGAGGTTATTGAACCTTCAAAGTTGATTATGTGATCTTGACCGTTAGAAAAGTTTCTGAACGTTTCTTCACTTTAAAAGTGCACTTTGTGTTTGCATTCTTTGATTTCATTGACATATTATAAACGAAATTATAAAAGGCAACTGTTATAATATTGTTTCTCAACTTTCACTAATTTATCACTTACATTAAATTTAAGCATTTTAGAAAAATCAACGATTTTCATCAAACTCCCCCAAACCAAATTTCTGGCTACGCCACTGTGCCCTTTTCAAAATTATTCGCATTACCCCGACATAAAATGTCAAAAATCTAATACTTATCGTTTTAAAGACGTAAAAGAAACTTTTTCGGTGTATTTGGATCATGGAGGTTTCTTTTTGAATATGATTCCAAACGCCATTTTAAATCAAAATGCTGATAACAAAAAATTTCTGAAAGATTTTAAATTTTGGTTTAACAGCACAATCCTTTTATTTTATTACGATCTTCTCAGAAGTTATTCGCGTTTCTCCATCAACAACAATAGGTTTTTCAAAAGACCCATAACATTTCCTGTAACTTTTTCTTTGACATCAAGGCGATATTGTAAACCATTTTAAAGCTATACAAAAACAATCAAAATATTCGTTGATGGCTTGTCAAGAGAAACATCAATGAGTACTCTTTGGAACACAGCCGAAACGTAACTAATGAAAGCGAAGATTTTTCGAATCGCTGGATATTTAATTTTGCCAAGAAAGTTTGTCCAGATTCTGCTTCTGCGCAGAAAATCATTCGCGATGCTCCCACAAGTAACGATTCCATAGATTCGCCTTTGACAATGATGGAATTTTCAATTGCACTCCTCTCATGCAACAATAATGCTCCGGGTCCAGACAGAATTAAATTCAACTTGGTGAAGAATCTGCCTGACCTAGCAAAAAGACGCTTGTTGAATTTATTCAATAAGCTTCTTGAGCAGAACATAGTCCCGCACGACTGGAGACAAGTGAGAGTTATCGCCATTCCAAAACCGGGAAAACCAGCCTCCGACCATAACTCATATCGACCGATTGCAATGCTATCCTGCATCAGGAAATTGTTGGAAAAAATTATCCTACGACGTCTCGACAATTGGGTTGAGGCGAACGGCTTGCTATCAGATACCCAGATTGGTTTTCGGAGGGGAAAGGGAACGAATGATTGTCTGGCGCTACTTTCGTCAGAAATCCAACTAGCTTACGCAAAAAAAGAACAAATGGCGTCTGTGTTCTTAGACATAAAAGGAGCATTCGACTCTGTTTCCATTGATGTTCTCTCAGAGAAACTACATCAATGTGGTCTTTTACCAATATTAAATAATTATTTATACAACTTATTGTCAGAAAAGCACATGCATTTTTCATATGGCGATTTGGCAACATTCAGAATAAGTTACAAGGGCCTCCCACAAGGTTCTTGTTTAAGCCCCCTTCTCTACAATTTTTACGTGAATGACATTGATAATTGTATTGTCAGCCCATGCACTCTAAGGCAACTGGCAGATGATGGCGTGGTTTCTGTTACAGGACCAAAAGCCATAAATTTACAACAACCACTGCAAGATAGTTTGGATAATTTATCAAGTTGGGCTTTGAAGTTAGGCATCGATTTCTCTACGGAGAAAACAGAGTTAGTTGTTTTTTCAAGGAAGCGTGATCCAGCTCAGCTTCAGCTTCAGTTGGTTGGTAGAACGATAGCTCAAGTCATGACCTTTAAATATCTCGGAATTTGGTTCGATTCTAAAGGTACATGGGGAGGCCACATTAGGTATCTGATAAAGAAGTGCCAACAAAGGATAAATTTTCTCCGAACAATAACCGGATCTTGGTGGGGTGCTCATCCAAGTGACGTGATAAGATTGTATCAAACAACGATACTTTCAGTAATGGAATATGGGTGCTTCTGTTTCCGTTCAGCTGCAAACACTCACATTATTAAATTGGAACGAATACAGTATCGTTGTTTACGAATCGCCTTAGGTTCCATGCAATCGACACATACGATGAGTCTTGAAGTTCTAGCGGGAGTTTTTCCCTTAAAAGATCGATTCTGGGATCTCTCCTCTCGTTTATTTATACGATGTGAGGTTATGAATCCACTTGTAATTAAAAATTTCGAAAGACTTGTCGAGCTTCAATCCCAAACCAGATTCATGACAGTGTACTTCAATCACATGTCACCAGAAATAACGCCTTCTAGTTATGTTCTGACATGTGTTAATATACTAGATACTCCCGATTCCACTTTATTTTTCGACACGTCCATGCAAGAGGAAACTCGTGGAATCCCGGATCACCAGCGCTCTCTGGAGATCCCTAAAATATTCATAAGTAAATACCAACACATTGACTGCCATAAAATGTTCTACATTTGGTGGGTCACGAATCAATGAGGCCACTGGCTTCGGTATTTTCAACAATAACACCTCAATCTCTTTCAAGCTAGCAGAACCTGCCTCCGTTTATACAGCCGAACTAGCAGCAATTCACTATAGTCTGGAAATCATTGATACTTTACTTCCGAGCCATTATTTCATCCTCACAGATAGCCTCAGCACAATTAAGGCACTACGCTCAAAAAAGCTTGATAATCACGCTCCGTTCTTTTTGAAGAAGATACGAGAATACTTAACTAAATTAACAAATAAATTACCTTAGTGTGGATTCCCGCTCATTGCTCCATACCGGGTAATGAGAGAGCGGATAATTTAGCCAAAATAGGGGCGCTGGACGGTGACATCTATGAAAGACCTATTGCCTTCAATGAATTTTATAGCGCTTCTCGTCAGAGGACGCTTACTAGTTGGCAAACATCATGGGACAATGGAGACCTGGGACGGTGGTTGCACTCAATTATCCCCAAAGTATCAACGAAGGCATGGTTCAAAGGGTTGGATGTAAGTTGAAACTTCATTCGTGTGATGTCTAGACTCATGTCCAACCATTATACGTTGAATGCGCATCTCCGCCGTATTGGAATCGCAGAAGATAATCAATGTGCTTGCGGAGAGGGTTACGAAGACATTGAACATGTTGTTTGGTCTTGCACTGAATATCGTGAAGCCAGATCCCAATTAATAGACTCCTTACGAGCCAGAAGAAAACCACCCTATGTACCTGTTCGTGATATCCTCGCTTTACGAGATCTTACATACATGAGCCATATTTATCATTTCCTGAAAACAATAAATATTCAAATATAATTATCCCCACAATGTTTCTAGTTTTTTCCCTTGCTACCCACAAACAATTTAGATTTCTTCGCAGTTAGTTAAGTTAGATAAAACGATATAAATAAAGAAAAAAATAATAATAAAAGATTACAGAAAAACTATCAATAGGTTTACAATGAAATTCAAGAAAATAGAGTATAATTAAAAACATTCAAAATGATGATTATCCTCAGTGTTAGCATTAGAAAGTGATTTTTTTTATAACGTGATAGTCTTAAGAACCTTTGTAACATGTTATGTAAAAAAAACCCCGGCGTAAAAAAGCTTTTGCAAATGCCGTGTCAAATAAACGTTTTATGAAAAAAAAATCAAAATACTATTCCACTAAACTAAAATACTAAACCACCAGGGTCTGATGATTAAACTATATATAGTTCGATCATATTTTTGTTGTTTTCATGTAGCTTTCAAATGGTTTACAATATCGTCTTGTGTCAAAGGAGATGTCACGGGAAATGTTATGGTCCACTTGAAAAACCTCTTGTTGTTGATGGAGAAACGCGAATAACTTATGAAAAGATCGTAATAAAATAAAATAATTGTGTTGTTGATACAAAATTTAAAATATCTCGAGAACTACTACATTTCAGAAATTTGTTGTTTTGAACATTTTGATTTGAAATGGCGTTTTAAATCATGTTAAAAAATTGTATTTTTGACTGCAAATAGTATGAGTTATAAAAATATGTCAAAAGTTGTTGTAAGGAAAACTTTTTTATTGGAAGTTTCTCCATGAATACACTGAAAAAGTTTCTTTTACGTCTTTAAAACGATAAACATTAGATTTTTGACATTTTATGACGGGGTAACATGAATAACTTTTAAAAATGGCATAATCACACGAATCAACTGTTGGAACAAAATTCTAAACATCTCGAAAACTATCGCCTTTAGGAATATTTGTGTTAAATGCATTTTGATTTAAAACGATACTGAGAATTACATTCTGTAATAAAATTACAGTTTTGTATATCAATTAGTATGAAATTTAAAAACATGTATAAAGTTGTTGTTAGAAGAACTTTGTTAACGATAAGTTCTCCATCATGCAATCACATTCAAAATGTTTCTTTTCTCTTTTGGTTTTGGTTGACTAAATAAAAAAAAAACATTAGAAAACGGTATTTTTTTGAAATTTAGATTTATAACTCAAATTTTTATTTTTGTGAAAAATGACATAACATTTTTTCAGTGCACATTCTCAGTTTTACTGTATAAAATACAGTAATCGAACAAATAAATTTTGAAATTAATGCACGTAGAAATGTCTACACCGTTTTAAAAAATTGCTCTTGAGTCGAAATAATCTTACTGGTTGTGGAAAATGTTTAATCATCCATGCTGGTGAAACGTGTAAAGTTTCATAAGAATCTAAGATGGTCGGCCAAGATTTTAAAGATTTTCGGCCGGATCTTCGTGGAATTCCTCAGCTACGTAACCTTAAGGGGGTATATATAATTGTGGCAAAAAGTACCTAATGTTTGATAATTTTTTTTTTTGGAGCAGTAAAATAACTAGGCCATGTGCGCTATTCTGCAAAATGTAATGTCAAAATGTCAAAAATGGCGGCTTTTTCGGAACAAGATTTTTCGAATCTGCAGGCATTCTCGTTTTTGAACCATTTAACCATACAAACTTCGGGATTTCCCGCCTAAAAGAGGACAACATTCTCGCAATATTTTAATCATTACCGATTTTTTGCAGCTGGCCAAAGTGGAAAAATCATGCGAAAAAACGATACTTTATTTTCAAGTGGCCGCCATTTTGTTTCTATATTGAATTTTTTCATGGTTTTTAGGTTGGGGCGCCTCTACGGACTGTAATCTTCAAGATTGTTTTGTTTTGTTGCTTGTAGACAAAGAATTACGACCTGTATCGTGGCCGCAGTTGCGGTCGGTTTTCAAAACACCTTTTGCTGGAGCCGCCAATTTTGGACGCTTTTCCTTCCTGCAAAAGACGGGATAAATTCTAACGGGTTCATGTAAAAAAGACAAATTTTATCCTTTATTTAATGACCCAATTCACATTACACAAACGAAATGGAAAAAACTAGGAGTGGGTAATGTCCGGGACATAACCCCGGTGTTGACGTAGGACTAAACTTGGGCATATCATATGACATTCATGGATAATTTGAACCAATGCACTTTTTGAATGAATGTTTACTGGAAATTTCATGTCGCATGAGATTTCCAAATTCACTGATTTTCTAGGACTTGCAAAAACCTTCGGGTTTGTAGATTAATTTGATAAACATTTACTTATATGAATCACTGGTACATATACAGAAGAATTGACAGGCGCAAACTCAATCCAAGTTATTAAATGGAACTTTCTAATTCAATTCTTTCTCCATTATATTTTCATCCAGTTTGCAGATAACTATTTTTGGTGATACCAGACGAGAATCCTTTCTAACGATTCGAACCTTGCCCGAATTCGCTTCTGCTGCGTACATACGCGAACATTCTCCTTTCACAGCTCACATCGAATGAGCATTGTATATCGCAATGCGATCTCTTTTATAAACTTCTTAGTGCAGGTGGAGGTCCATCCTTTTGTGCGACAAATGGAAATATTTTCATCATTCTTTTTGGTGTGGCTTTCGCTTAGTAGCAGGGTTGCCACATTCACTAATGTTCTTGAAACATTTGCAAAAACCACCTAATTAATGTTTTTACAAAATCATTTCTATCAAAATTTACGGTAAAATCTACGGAATCTACTACACAATTGTTTTGATTATTTCCAAACGAATCGCGCAAAAATCTGTTTGTTCCGTACAGCACAGCGCAAATAATCGACGTTGGAAAACAAATCGGCAACTTCAGCTGGCAAACACTTAGAAACGATCGAAGCATTTTTCCGTCAATGTCACTTTTCTAACTCAAATTTTTGTAGGTATTTTCTTGCTTCCGTCCAATTGGTCAATTTATTAGTTTTATCGTACATTTTTCGGATATTATTATAGAAAATAACTAACCCGATAAGAGGGAAGCTATTTTCCAAAGCACGAAATGAAAATTTCAATTGCATTCTTCTAAGAACGATTTTGTGGGCCTAATAAGAATCGTTTGTTGTGAATATTATTTCGCCGTTTCCCGCTCGGCATGATGATTATTCGCTTGGTATGGATAGCGCACAGATTGGTATCTTCCAACAAACTAACCAGGCAGGCCTCGCTGGCTTCTTAGAGGGCCATTACGGCTGAGCTCCGGAAGAGTAGATCGGTTTTGAAATGCTGTGCAATCTCACGGACCAGACACTGTAAGAGCAGCTTGCGAATTAGTAACTCTGTCCACTTCTGAGAGCGATGAATTTCACGCTGGGCGACGACAGTTCTTGGTTGACAGCGATAAGGCAGTAGCTATGATTTGGTTGGTGATCCAAATGCAGCTTCTCGTTGAGCAGCACACGTACGTGTGTTCTGCTCTGTGGCTTAGACACGTCTGGCTTTAAGAAAAACTGTGACACCCATATTTATAGGCTCTAGCATTAATGTTGATTCGCATTAAAAGTAGTTTTTGAACTTTTTAAACAAGTTTTACATAGCAAACAAGGTATCAATAGCAAGCGTTGAACGTTTTCCTTTCGATTTATGAAACAATATTAGTGATTCCTTTAGTAGGAGAAAAGTTATTAAGGTTCAAAGTGTACGTAACGCATCCGTTTTGAAAATTTTGAAATGACACCCAGTATAGTAAAGAAAGACGTAAGTCCTACGTCAATAGTTTTTTAAACTGCTGAATGCTTATAACCTCTAAAATCATTTTATCGAAACTGAATATCAACATCGGTATTTTACCTACATCCCTATCTAAGAGATAAGACACGCACGAGTGAAAACTCCAACCCCTCTCGAATGGATATGTGTCCGAAAAAAGAAGATCATACAGCGGTGGTTTGGTGGTCTCTCCGTCATCTAACGCGATGGGAAAAACGACGGTTGCTCTCCTGCTGCTGGCTGAGTAAATAATTTTCGCTAATACTCGCTGTATTAGAACATCACTTAAATTGGATTTGTAAACACTCGATGCGAACACGAGTGTTCAAGCATAATTTGTACCCTCTGTCTACAAGGGGCGGCTATGGGACATATAACATATTGCATACAGGAAGGAGGAAGCAGAGCAAATAAATTGATGCGTGCTTCAGTTTCATAATACATATCTATCTTTTCCTTTTCCGCAGGTGGCAGCGGCCAAGTTCACTCCCTCTCCTGGCATCGGAAAGGTGATCGCAGTGCGGATGGACGCTATTTCGCACGGATCTGGCGCCCGGAGGATCCTCGAAGCAATCAACGGAACATCGCAGCTGGCCCATCGTCATACACTAACGGGCTGGTTTAGGGTTCCAAGTGGCATATTGGAACCTCATTTATTTATTATAGCTTTAGAAATTCAAACGATTCATTATTCATGGAAATTAATGAATGTTTTGAAGCAATTCTAGTCGTTTCTTTAGATCTCAATCCTATATGTTGAAATATTGTAAATAAATTCCTTTTACCGAAAAATTGACACCGTGCAGCGAATCATTACTTCGGATTAGAAATAAATCACTTCAGTAAACATCCCTCTGAGAAAAGAGTTAATTTTAAATGCGTTTCGAATCGAATACCTAGTGTATCTGAACTGGTAAGTTATTGAAATAATCATCCTATAGTTTATGCTGGTTCTGCTGTGTGCGGTGATGGTGGTTTGATTTGGGTTCCCCTTTGGTATGTTATCGAGACGTAAAAAAGAACATCAGCTGAATAAACACCGACCGAAAAATATTGCTTGAGGGCAAATTTGTACGATAAATTTAGCGTTAGAAAATGTTCGAATGCTTAAACGTGAACTGAGTTTTTTTATTTTTTACAAATGTCCTTGTTGTTAAGCAAAGTAATGTTATCGCTTAAATCTAGTATTAATTTCACGTGGAAAACGGTATACACTTGGCTAAAATTAATCGCAATCGTATAATTAATTGATTTTCTTATGAAACCCTGGACTGGATTGGAATGCTTGCGCATGCTTAACTTGAGAACGGCGACATGGTGTTATTAATCTTCACACTCAATTATTGAGGCATTTTTAATCCCATTCATCAAAAAATAATTTAAAAACGTCGGCTTATGTCAAGCGTTTTAAGGGGTGGTACATTTTGCTCTTGTTGAAGTATTCCGGTTTAAAGCATAATCCCTCGCAGTGATATGCAACGCACATTTGGGGTTGAATTATGACTCCTGATTACAATTTCCGTTAAACCCATGCGATGAAATAATACGGTATGCTTATAGGTTTTATCAATGTAGTAGTAAGTGTGTAGTAAGTAATGAAATTACAGCTACTTTAAGATTTATAGAACGATAGTTTGAAGAAAGACTTCTATTTCATTGGACTCAGCTAAAAAAGTGTTCAGTGATACCGGAAAATACAGGTACCGTATGCGAGATAATGTTTGCACATGTTTCCGTATCACCTCTACATACAAAACCTTATTTTTCTTTGCATGCATGTAACTATAACTCATACAATTGTAAACTATGAATAAAAGAGAACAAATTTTCTAGTTTGACAGTTTGCATCATGACGAAGTGGTAGTGTCTTCGTGATTTGACACTGTATTTTTTTACTTCATGGTGCAATTAAATTTAAAATCTTTCCTTTCTATTAAATCTTCAGTTAACAAAAAATAAGAAACTCACAAAAAGTCCGTCATCAATTTTTTTTAATATATATTTACCAATTTTTTTTTTAATATATACGCATTTTTGTTTTTGCGAAAAATGTCAAAACCCTCTCAATATTTTTTTTTGTTCGCGAAGAAGTATTCATTCCCACTCCTTCTCGGATTATTTTGCCGTACCAAATACGTTAATCGAACTTTTTTTCTGAAAATGCTGCATATAAAAACATCTACACCCTTTTAAAAAATTGCTCTGATTGAGTTTGGAAATGTTTAGTCTTCTATGCCGTTGAAACATCACAAGATTCATCTGATTCGACGATGGTCGGGTACGATTTTAAAGATTTTTGGCCCAATTTCGTTTCCCCGGCTCATAGCAAAGAATGCAAAAGCACCAGTGACTCTCGCTGTGGAGGGTAAGTCAAATGGGTATTGCTCTCATCAGCGACTAAAAAGCCAAGAACTAGTATCGCATGGGAAACACAATGTGGTGTCTTGTTCGGTTTTACAAGGAGCGAATAAACCGATCAACACTGTCGTTGGGAGGATTCCACCAAATGAACAAAGCACACCTCCCTAACGAACACCTAAGAACCGCTGCCGAAGCAGTAACTATAACCAGTGGTGCAAATTTTCATTTTCAAATGCCAGCTTTTAGCTCAATCAAACCCAACCATGATTCAAATTCAAAGCCTCCCTTAATCATTCACTTTCAAGTTGGCGGGATTTTCATAACCGAAGCGTACGTCTTCATTTCCAATTGATGCTTTTTCATTCACCAACCAAAGTTGTCATCTGCTCTGTAGAGGCCAGTTTAGGTTAAATGTTGACATATTTTGCGTTTTCAAGCTTACATGAACAGCAAGAAGTATGTTCAGAGTAGTTTTACTTGAAAAACCTAGTCAATATCCCAGTACAGAGATATTCACAAGGTAAATGAAATCGAAAATGAATGGAAAATGATTGAACAGCTCGGCTGTTTGAATGAATGATGTAAACAAATAACTGCGAATTGAACATAGTAGGGCATGATTTGAGATTTGTTCTTCTTTCAAGTTCAAAACAACCTGGTGAAAATTTGCAGCTCTGACTATAACAACAGGAGAACTCGATTATTGTTGATCCAGCCTATCGGAAAAGAAAACCCACCTTCCCTTCGAACACCAGATAAGCAACGGACAGTAGTAGGGAGATTTGGTTGAAATAAAAAAAAATCGGAAATGAAGCTTGCTTGAGCCCAAGCTTGTGCAATAGGCTGGTTCAATTTTTGACTTTTAGCTCCACCAGGCTCTACTGATTCCTTTTATGGCCCTTAGTAATTGTGCAAAATTTCGTACAGATCGGTTGTGTCTACGGATCCTCCGAAAATTTCAAAGTTTGTATGGAAAATCGGTTAACATTGAAAATAAATTCTTAAAAAATCACCTTATCAATCAATTAATGAGAACACTTTATATTTCTAAAGGTAATCTTCTACTGAACACATTCGTGGAACATTAAAAGTTTTTGAAAATTCGCTGAAAAAAATTATTAACTAAAGAAGCAGCATGACTTCAAAACAAGTGGATTTTATTATTAATCATAGCAACCCTGTTTGAATAATTGTATCTGCCATACGCGAGCGGTGGGTGGCAAGTCTAGTTTACGCTGGTATAACGATGTAGCTATTCAAACAGGGTTGCTATGGTTACTAATAAAATCCACTTGTTTTGAAGTCATACTGCTTTTTTTGTTAATAACTTTTCTCAACGAATTTTCATAAACTTGCAATGTTCCCCGAATTTGTTCAGTAGAAGAATACCTTTAGAAATATATAATGTTCCGATTAATTGAATGATGAGGTGATTTTTTAAGAATTTATTTTCAATGTTAACCGATTTTCCATACAAACTTCCATATAAACTTTGAAATTTTTGGAGGGACCGTAGACACAATTAATCGGTACCAAAATTTGCACAATTACTAAGGACCATAAAAGGAATTAGTAGAGCCTGGTGGAGCTAAAAGTCAAAAATTGAACCAGTCTATTGTGCAACGATCCCTGGATGCTACTTCGATCCTGGTTGCACCTATTGATCGGGATTAGGTAAAATTGCACAGAGAATCAATATATGGTAATCATCCTACAATGTACATACAGCTCCCTGCAAGTTGTTTATTAATCAATAACGGCAGTGATCTGTCCCGAATGTGGATAGCAGTAGGAAAGGGATGAAATGTTAGTCCGCCACTTGCTTCTGCCAGAGGCCACATATATAATTGCGCACTCCACGAGTGTCTCGGGAGCAGTGAGATTGTTAGCAAGGATAGGTATTTGAAATTGTACAAGAGCTCGCAAGTGATTTGAGATTTTAGGAGTCTCGGTGCCCGCGCCCTAGAGGATTCTTTAGGTGTCTTAAATACGTATTATCGTATTGTATTGTAATGGCGAATATCTAGAAAATGCCTAAAAATATTGGGAAACCCGGGGCTATTCGAACCTACCTAAGCAAATCGCCGTTTTAGTTTGATATAAAAGAATTTATCGGTCAAATGTCCTCATCGTTAGTTTGAACCCTCAGCTACATTTTGGTGTCATTAAAGTTCATTTGCACCACTGCATGGCAGCACAAGGCGACGATTTGCAAAATTTTACGTTTTTCTGTCCTTTTCCAATGTAGGGGAAATTCGGACCTCCCTACGGGGCAGCTCAGATCGTCATTTTTGTAAATTTTTTTACAATTATGTTTACCTACGAAATATTTATTAGAGAAGGAAGCGAAAAAAGAATAAAATTGCCGCATACAAAATTAATCTGGTTAGTCACAACTATCGATTGGCGCATCAGGTAGTTTCTTTGCTGTGGCGTGTGCAATCGTCTGCGTTGCAGTAAGTCGCTGAACGGAGGTTAATGAAATAGTGGGTCCGAAATGAAACACTTTGTATCTCCTTTCTAAAATAACTTCAGAATGAGATTTATCTTTCAAAAGTAATGTTTTAGAATAGCGGTTCCACGAAAAAGTACGACAGTGAGAAAGTCTTACGAAATCGAGGGAGTCCGAATTACCCCCACGGTCTTAATAGCACCGGGTTCCCCTACTTAATTCAAACATCATTTTTACAGACGCTTCTTTTGTTTTAAACAGCCTTGCATTTCTCGTGCGTATTTACTATAAACACGAAGATTTCAATCTAACGACAACAATTTTTAAAAACCTGTTTTAATCTATCTAGCGGTGTAATTGTGCCTTTCTCATTTCTCTAAATTATGGCTCGGTGGCTGGTTATGTTCAACATAATTGTGGAAATGTCTATTACGTTCATAGCACACTTTGCACTTGTATACAATGGCTCGCCAGCCACTAACTCGATGAGCTACGTGTCGACGGTGAAACACTTGAAACAAAAAAATATCATACTTAATTAGCCTTATTAGCATTAGTTCAATGTTATCTGCTTGCTAACACATTTTGTCATGCAGGGTGGGTGTGTGAGTAGGGCGAAAATCCCACGAACGAACGACTCCCTAGCTTAATTTGATAGTGGTGATTTTAAGATGATGGGGTTGAGAGGGGGAGGAGGAGGGTATGAGAACTGGATGGGGTGGTGCTCTGAGGGGTGATTTAAGGGGATTTTAAAGAGTGAGGAATTAACAGTAGAGGGGTGGGGAATGAACAGTAGAGGGTAACCCCTCTTCGTATACCATAACTACGCTCTTGCTAAAATGCAGAAACCTTATGCCAGTCAAAAAAAATGGCCGGGATTAGGTTGACGGTTTTTAGAGTGATTGCTTAACCTTTCTATATGAGAAGGGCAAAAATATGCCCAAACCAAAAAAAGTGAATTCTCATCAATTTTTTTTCGAGTTTGCATCAAATTTTATGCACCTTAAAGACATTTGACATCAAAAATAAAAATTCTGTTTTCAATTTTTCCTATAGTTTATATGGGAAATTTCTTTTTTGACACATACGCACATGCATACATACACATACACACATACAGACTTTTTCCGATCACGACGACACTCGGCTCTCCGGGCCGGGATTACGTTAACGGTTTTCAGAGTGATTGCATAACCTTTCTATATGACAAAGGCAAAAACTGATAGCGATAAAAAATACAGTGTAAACAATACACTCTAAACTACTTCTACCCAAATTTTCAAGAGAAAATACCCAAAGGGTTATTTTGTGCAGCGATTTTAGTGCTGCAATTTGATGTGGGACACCATTTAAAAGCATTTTTCTTGAAACCGCGTTTTTCAAATTGGCGAACACGATAACTCAAAAACTAATCGACGAATTGGCTTGAATTTTTTATGAGAATGCACAATTTGTGTAGCCTGTCGATGAAACACAGAAAACAAAAAAATCTGCCTTTTATTTTGAAGAAAAGTGAGCGAATTTTACAGTAAAATATGAGATTTTTCTGTTTTCATGAAGTAATTTCTCGAAACTCGAACTTTTTTCTATTTTTTTGCTTCATCGAGTAACTACAAGTCTAAACTTTACAAATCATATTTGTAAGTAATGTAAGTCCACTACTCGGGTACTTGTTTGCCCGGCGGACCCTAATTTTCAGGGCGGCCTAGGTGCTTCTACAGAATTTCGGATTTTCTTTTCACAAAAAAAAGCAAACAAACAAAATTTAACTTTACCGTTTATTTTCACCAACTCTCCTTCACTGCAAGTGCACTGCACTGGAAGACATCGCAGTGTTTTTCCCAGGGGAAGCCACTGTCCACTCTGCTTCGCCCTCCTTGGCTATTATCTGGGAAGGTGAGCAAGACTCGTTCGGCTTATCCTTCCCAGCGAGGGCGGATTGGTGCGTCTGGATCCTTTGCGGTTAGTCGGGGATGCGAAAACTCCTTGTTGATTAGCTTCCCCCGACGGCGATCCATCACCAGAAACACTATGAGTGCCCAAACCACGGACCGGCGCTTTCGACGGGAATCTCTTCCGTCACACACGCGCACTTCGCTCACAAGTTATTGTGGCGGTAAACTTTTCCGAAAACTATCGACGTCTGTCTTTAACCGTGGTTCGTCACTTTCTCCTTTTTACGATGGCCGCTTTTTTCACTCGACCAAAACAACCACCAATAAACGCACCATCGCATAGCTGTCAATGCTAAGGTACAGCATAGTCAGCAATCACTTTTGCAGTGAGAGGAGAGCGATTACCTAACTAAACCCTTTGCTATTTATTTAAAATTACGCAAAAATTACTACACCTATCTGAACTAATGACAACGTTCTTGGACTATTTACATCAAAAACATGAACGAGCATAATGAACAGCGGTGAGTTATGTTGCAATAACAAAACACTCTACGGAGAGAGTACACACTAATAGGTATATTTCCACCCTGTGCTAAATTGTTTCCCTGACGGGTTACATATTGGATCTCATGTGTCAGACAATTTTATCAAGAGCAATCGTGTTCGCCGCGGCGCTCCTCAACGTGGAAATGGTTGGACGTCTCCTTTTGGAACGCTCGTATGTGTGGCTCTCCGTGATCGATTTTTTTTTTCTTGAGCAATGAATGTATGAATAAATCCTAACATTACACAAAATATTACCTTGCCTTCAAAATCGTAAAACAAAATAACTCTTGGCTTGAGCACGTTACACCAGACGCCCCCCTCCTTAATAGTTATTTGCTCATTTTGTCCATCATTTTAGAAAATAAATATCCCGCCATTTGCTAAAATTTACTGCACTCTAATGCATCTTAGCTCCTCTGTTCACCCCACCCCTTTGAGCACCTTAGTTAGAGCAGTGTCTGTTATTTCTATTCAACGCATTCGCTCAAATGGCAGGATGAATAAAGGTACGTTGTACTCGACTTTTCTCTTGGCTCAAATGCTAGCATTTTACATTTTCCAGGCCAAAATTTTAACTAAACTATGCTATGTTTTCCCCTAAGGAGAAAAATTGGGCTATCACCAAAATTTCTCAATGGGGTGAATTTTTGTGGTAAAACCCGTCTTTGTGCGTCAAGGGCACAAATCCTAACTTTAATAGTCATGGGTTCGTCTCATCAGAAACCGACACTAATTTTTTATCGGAATAGATTAGTGCCGGCTTGACGCTAAATCCCTAAAACTAAAACACACTTTGTGTTTCGGCCTCACCGTGTCTTATCGGCATAAACAGAACTTCTGCTCGCACGGGACGTAACATTTGACCAGTCGTTCGATTGAAACACAAAGTGTGTTTTATTTTTGGGAATTTAGCCTCAAGCCAGCGCTAATCTATTCCGACAAAAAGTTAGTGTCGGTTTCTGATGAGACAAAGTCGAAACGCACCCATGAATATTTAACTATACTGCTTCTTAGGAACTAAGCAAAGATGATGACACCTACTTAAGCGCAATTCATTCACTCTTAAGTCGAGTTATCAATGCAATAGTCTGACTAATGAGATTAATAAGGGCTCTTCTACCCTATTTTACATTCCACAAAGCCGCTCAAAATGGTTTAAAAAAGTTAAATTTCTTCAATTTAACCAAATCACCTCACTGTTACTGATGCTTATATGTAGCCGCTTCAACATCTAATGATTTCTTATTGTGTTAACGTTTGTTGGTTTTTTGGCGGTCCTTAGATATTGACTACGGAGGTAAGTTTTGCTCCTTTGCAGGGATCTCCATAGCAAGTCTGGCAAAAACTGAATTCTTTGCTCCCTACAAAGATTCTTGGAAGGCACCGCAGTGTGATTCTCAGGCAGTGCTGATATCCTGCTTCTTTGCTCTTCCTGTTAGCTGTGTTGGAGGGCAATGCTCATTCGGCCTATCCTTCACAGCGAGAGTGACTGGTGCGTTTGCATTCTTTGCGATTAGCCGGGGAACTGAATTTCTATACCAAACTAAACCTACAAAATCGTTACAAATGTAAAGCGCAATGTAAACGGCTCTGAATAGCGGTGCGCATTATACTTTGTAAATGGGAGTTTATTTTGGTAACATTCCAATCAACCAGCGCTGAATTGATACCCTGACTAGTTTCAAAAAGAATTAATGAGAGCATACTTATCACTTTTAACTCATTGGGTTAGCGATAAATGTCGAGCAATCGCTTTGATTCATATCTCTGTTTGAGTCCAGAGAATTTATCCTCATAGGTTCCATGAAGTCTACTACCAGGTCATTAAAAATCTCCGCGTCAAAACCTTACCAGAGGTGGTAACCCTATGTATATTAAATATAACCAACCGTGTTCATGAATGAGAAAGGTTAAATTGCACAACTAGGTGGTTAAAATCGATTTTTTCTTCTGCAGTAATAATATCAAAAGTCAACATCAGTTATAACGTATAACCTAATGAATAAGTTAGTAGAGAAACGCAACATCTAATGAATGAACGAACAAAAAGATTTCCTATGTTCAAATGTACGACAGCAATTACCTCCGTGCGACTCATACACAAATCAGCAGCCTATCGCGTGCAATCAAACAGTGACACACACAAAACTATTAGCCATGTGCCACTTATTTGCTTATTGACCATTGACAACATATACCAGTAACTGCTGAGCGGTTGTCCAGTCAACATCTTACACTATTCGAGGCGTACCTCGTGAGAAATAAAAATGTCTCAAAATGTGCTTGGAACATGCTGCGATGATGAGATAGAGATCATTCACTATGAAGAGAAGTACTGTGACCGCTCTATGAATGTGCTACGAAAATCTTTCTTTTTGCACGAAGCCGTTTGCATTGGATCAGAAGTGAATCTCGATTCTCAGGCCCAGAAAGATTTAGAACAACTTTGCTTGGATGTAGGTCGCAGTGGAGTTTCTTTGCTGGCGCGACACAAGTCAAGCGGTGAAATCGTCGGAGTGTCGTTCAATGTACTGCAGGTATGTAAGAGCAGATATCTTATCTGGCATCGTAATAAATCTCAAACTCAGTTTTTCTACTTTGTATTCACATTTTAGACACCTAGTGCCCCAGGAGATGCGAACTACTTTGAATCATTCCGTGATCATCAGTGCAAATCGGCAAGCTCAAAAAGTCTTATGCAGTACATGATAACGATGGACGCCAAGGTGGATTTGTTTCAAATGTTCAACGTTGATTGTCTTCTGGAGATCATGTTCCTCGCAACACTACCAGCTTTCGAGGGGAAGGGAATTGCAAGTAACCTTGTCGCGTGCTCGATCGATCTAGCGAAGCAGTTGAAGCACGGTCACGGCATTGAAAATCTCCCAAAGGATTCCAAGCATAAACGACCGGAACTTGTTTCAGCACTTTTCACATCAAGGGTATCACAAAAAGTGGGCACAAAAAACAAGTTTACAGAAATTAATGAAGTGCCTCATGCGGAATTTATTTTTCGTGGTAAAACGTATAGCGATCGTATTGGCCCGGATCATCCAACTTCGATTCTAATGGCTAGAGAAATTTAAAGTGATAATAGATTAAATCATCTGTCGAAATTTCTGATGGTTGGAGAAATTGAAAGTGATAATAAATTTGAAAACCTTTGAAAGGTAGTTTCTCAACAGTCTCGTTTAGGGAAATTCAAATAGTCTTAGCACACAGTGTGTTTTGTAGAATTTCTTATTCGTCTAACCCAGTTCAATCCACTTTATATAATGTCACCAAACAGTTCATAATAGAAAATTATTACACTCAGGTTTTTTTACGCGGGGGATACAGGCCGCGTAAATGAAAACCGCGTAAATGAAAACCGTGTAAATTTCAAAATCCGCGTAAATGAAAACCGCGTAAATTTCAAAATCCGCGTAAATGAAGACCACTTAAATTTAAGAATCCGCGTAAATGAAAACCGCGTAAATTTCAAAATCCGCGTAAATGAAGACCACTTAAATTTAAGAATCCGCGTTAAAGGGAACCTCGTTGATGGATACCGCGTAAATTCCAAAATCCGCGTAAATGAAAACCGCGTAAATTTCAAAATCCGCGTAAATGAAAACCGCGTAAATTTCAAAATCCGCGTAAATGAAAACCGCGTAAATTTCAAAATCCGCGTAAAAAAAACCGCGCAAAAAAAAACTTGAGTGTACTACGCTTTTGATATTATGACATGACATTTTAAGGGAATTATAAAAGCACTGTTTTTCGTATGTTGAACTGTTTTTGCGAAAAACATATAGTAATATCGATTATAAAGCTATTTAGATAGATGAAATAGGAAAATATAGCATAACAATTCAACGCATCAACAGCCGAAGGCTTAAGGTAATAGACCTACCTATTGTGAAATAATTGCCCATGCGATTAAATTTTCATATTGATTCCTTACTGGCCGATTAATCATATTCTTTGAGAGAATTGGACTTATAGCATCTATGGCTGTTTTCTAAACACGACAATGTCCATGCTAAATCAATGAAAAAATAATTCAAAGTGCAATATAACTATATGTAACTGGTAGTAAATTGCACTATACATTTTAAAGAGCTTACTTCTAATATGTCATCGCTTTTGAACGTACTATCAGATGAACTTACTAGTATATGCAATAAATACATGATTGGGGTAATTTTCTCCACAATGTCAACTGCACTATGCAAACGATCAACCGCATAACAGTCCCACGATGAAAAACGTGGAGTATATGGAATAACGATACAGGTATACCTCGATAGTACGTACACCTTCGCTTCGTTTAGTGTACGTACTATCGAAACGTACGTACTATCGAATCACAAATATAAATTTCAAAATATTACTTTTTATGTTTAATATTGCATGAAAACTTACAAAAATAAGATTTATCACTGAATTAATCCTCATATTAGTGATAAACTGTTCAATCACTGTGTACTTGGTTTTAGAAGAACGGTTTGCTACAACCAGAATGGTTGAAAATGGCATGTAAAAGCATTTCCTCGAACTTATTAGGTTCCTTGACTACGTACGATTTGTCTGAATTTCGCATAAAATATTCTGAATTTGTAATAAAAAAATCCGGAAGGAATAAGATGCCTAAACTCTTTGCATTTGGTAGCATTCCCGCGAGCGCGATGCCATTAACAACATATTGTTTTTCTATTCCTTTTTTTTTGTCGCAAAACGGATATTTAAATATATTTGTAATGGCGATTAAATTTTAAATATATTTTATGACAACATATGAAGTTAAAGATATATAAAGCATAGTTCCCTGTCATACCTTAATCCTTTAACCATGCCAATATGTTGAATACTTCCTTTAATTCCTCACACAAGTTTCACAAAAGAAGTATAGAGGGAAAAAGGCTCGTTTAGCTGTGTTTGTCCAGATCTGTAAGTCATATTAGTCTCCATCAAATTCGCTGGGCGTACTTGATCCGAATCTTACCCATTCCATTCAAAACTTAGTATCTCCTAGAATGTAATGAATTCAGCACTCACATTTTATGTGCATAATCTTTGAAAATCAATTAGCAAAAATCCTGTTATCATTGCTCTAGATAGTATACCTTAAAAGTAAAAGAATTTTACCGGTTACTTCGAAGTTAGTAATACTTATCTGATACTTGTGAGACACCGTACATAAAGCATACAAAAGTTTTTGGTCAAACTTTCATAATTTTGTGAAGTTAACTGTGAGTTTTAGAAATTTACTTGAGGTTTGTTGTAATTTATCTGTTTGAAGTAATATTGCAAAGCTTGAAGACACCCCTTGACGTTTGAAATTTTTTTTTCCATAAATCCTTTAAATACTCTTGAAATTTCGTAAACTTTCCAGAAGTTCTAAAGATTTCGATCAAGATCGTAAAATTTGTTGAAGTTTGCAGAATTACCCCGAGTTTGGTAAAAGATGAGTGAATATCGTGAACACTCTGCTGTTTATGTAAAATGTTTGAGTGCATGAAAATTCTCTGAAGTTTGAAGTATTTTCCTAAACTTTATACAACCGGTAAATTGTCATCCTTAAAGCTCATTGAGATTCTCTGATGTTTGACAAAAAAAATATGAATGATAAGAATATCGTACAAATTGTCTGTAGTTCTAAGGATTTCCTTGTAAGCTAGCAAGCTCCCAAAAATTTATAAGAGTTTTAAGATACTTGTAGGACGTCCCTAAAGCTCGTAGGATTCTTTTCATACTTGGTAGAATTTCATGATGCATTTATGGTTTACTTAAACTTTGGAATACTTTGCTGGAGTTTGCAGAACCACCTTGAGCAGCACAGAACCCGTGACATAACCTCTCTAAAGTATGCAGAAGTAACATGGAACTCGTGAAACTTCTATAAAATGTGTCGCATTTTGTTGAAGTTTACAAAATCAGACGAAAAAAAAATTGTTGGTAGGTGTACGTACTATCGAGGCAAAATACGTACTATCGAGGGTACGTACTATCGAAGGTACGTACTAACGAGGGTACCTGTATATGTTTTCAGTTGCTAGTTGTCACAGACAAAAACTTATAAGTAATATAACGAGATCAAGAAAACATCCGTTTATTGTCCTACAAATAATAATTATAATTGTTTTGTCATGTGTACATAATTCTAAAATATGATTATATGTATTTATTTTAAGCAGAATATCAGTATACATCAAATATAAAATTGATGTCGAATTGTATAAACTTTAACATTGCTGAACTATAGTAATATTTTTTTGGCGCGAAAAATTAGCTGTTTGATAAGAACTATAATAAAATAAAATAAATGGACTTGGATCGTTATCACATATTTTACTTTTGTGGATGAAAACGATGAAAGGATGAATTTTTGAGTAAGATTTATATATGTACAGTGTCGGATAAAACAATAAAACCCACTTATACCAAATACAAAATTAATCAGTTTCTTTTTTTTCGTTGCATAGTTTTTTATGCAAATCAACTTATTTTTTATTCCTTTTTATGAATAATGTGTCTATGCATTGAAATTCAAAGAAATTATATTTGAACTTAGCAACAAAACAATAAGATAAGTATATAACCGTGCTGTACAAAATTAATTAAATCAGTAATGATTCAGTTTGGAGATTCTAACATTAGTATTTGGTAGTAAAGCCATTGTATCTTATTTATTCTCGGATTCTATTCGAAATTAACTGCACCAAAGTTCCGCATGTAGTTATAAGGATGGTGGTCCATGCTTCTTGTATCTTTTTACATTACTTTTTATTTATTTCGAGGGTGTTTAGGGTTAAATGGTAATGACTTGCCACATATGCGTTATTTCTGTATGTAGATTAGGGTGCCCACAAAAATGATGAATTTTTAAAAACTTTATCGGCCCACCCCTGAGTCGATTCTTAGTCCCACTAGGAGTACCTGAACCAATTTTGAAGCAAATCGGACAAGTCTAGCTACCGGACCAACGTGTCCGAAGTTTGCATGGAATTTTTCGACAATTTGCATGGAGAAAACCCACTAGCTCACATTTCGCCGGTAGACGGCACTGTATGCATCGTATTATCGTCTGTAAGTGAAAATAAGAAAGACAATTTAATTATCTACAACTTTGTCGAAGACTACTAGTGAATCCGGCTTTGTTAAGAAAAGTTACTAAACGTTTAACGAAGTGATGTCTGAGTCAGTTTTGCATGGGGTCCAGCAGTGCATGGTTGTGTATCAGTACTCGATTCTCACGATCTATACATTTTTGTGAAATAATGGTTAGAATTAGCTGAATAGTATGTTCAGATCAATTGTACACACTAAGCCAGCCAAAAGCTGTTCAGTAATTTCTTTCGACGACTTGCAGAGTAAAGTGATATTTTACGCAGCTATCAGCAAATTGTTTAAAAAATGCGGCAAAGTTTTCATTTTTTTAGCGATTTTCAGTAATTTTTCGAATAATTTGCCGAAGCCCGCAATTTTTTTCACTGAATTTATCAGCACTTCTGTTTTTTTCGGTACGTAAACATTATCCAGTAAAATACTAACTGACTGTTCGGCAAAACTGTATCAACATTACCTAACCTTGTCAAAAACTTACAAAACGAGTACAGCAAACCATTTGTCAAGTCGCCATTTTCAGAGGAATCTGCGGACTGACCAGAACTTTTTGACGTTTGGATAGAACGGATTGCGGAGAGTTCGGTAACGGTTTGCTGTTCAAAAGCCCAGTAAAATTTTACTGTACTCATTAATTCAAATTAAGTGTGTAGTACATGATACGAGTTATGCTTTGGTTAAAAAGAATTTAGTCCCACCTGTGACCGCATATAGGACGCCTTCTACAACTTTGTAGAAGGAATATGTTTTATGCGGTGGGATGGTTAGTCTCAGAGTACACGTAGCTACTATGCATTCACGGATAACATTATGTAAATGTAGTCGACGAACCAATGCCTACGTATATCAAGCAAGACGAAGTTGACTTGAGGAATAACAATGAGGTTGATATGAACTATTCTTCCTCCCCAGCGTTGGATGAGCCAGACTGTTCGATTTCTAAAACTGAGATGTGTATCATAAGTGAACGACTAGAGATAATTGAAACGAAGCTATCCCAGCTTGCAACCGAGGCGCGTAAGACGAATGATGGATTAAGTGTTCAAGAGGGACTCTTAAGCGGACCCTACACGGGACAAGAATATTGTCAATAAAAATATTGTCAAGACTGCTTCAATACGTCAATCCCATTTGATTTCTACATGATCAATATTTTAAAGATACCCTTACACGATCAATATATTGATCAATATTCAATTTATTGACAATATTTCTACACGTGTAGGGTCCGCTTTAAGCGGATCCTACACGAGCAGAAATATTGACAATAAACCAATTATTGATCAATATATTGATCGTGTAAGGGCATTTTGAAAATATTGATTCTGTAGAATTCAAATGGGATTAACGTATTGAAGCAGTCTTGACAATATTTTTATTGACAATTTAAACATATTTAAACTCGATATACAGTTTAAATGGAAAGCGTGACAGTGGACCATTGTTTCGAATATTGATTCGCAAATTGCTGTCACCGAACATGCTGCTCCCGTATTCCTGGATGGGAAACAAGAGAACGAAGAAAGGCTCAACAAGTGATTCCAATAAAAACAAATTTTCAAGAATCTTTTCCCAATTTTATTAAGTTGATGCATATAGTTCTGCTAGCAGCAGACTGTTCAAGCACACGTGAGAAAAATGAAAATTTGTTTAAAAGTCTTCTAAGATATAATTTTTTGGAGCTCAAGCGGTATGAAAATGGAAACAAAGAACGACGTGCATCTTCATCGAGGAAGAGAAAATGGCAGAAAAAAGAAGTTGACGCTCAAACTATTGATCCTACAATTCTTGTCGAGCCATCTCAAATACCCGTAGCAGTGTTGCAGCTATCTAACAAAGATCAGAGCCAGAGCAGCGAGAGCGCTACTGCAGATGAGACAGACATTGAAAACGATTCGTCATTTGAAAATGATGCGGTAGGCTGTGAATAGTATTCTCAAAAAAGTGGTCATTTTATCACAGAATGTAGAGGAAAAGTAAAGTGAACTATTGAAACGAACACAATTTGCTGCAAAAAGCAAGCAATATAAATGTTTTTTTTTTGTATTTTCAACTAATAAAATACCCTGAATTCTATCTGATTGTATGAATTAATGGAAAGAAAGCTGATCTTAGAAGTGTGACGTCTTGACAATCTATTTTTACCATTTTACAGAATATTTCATTTGACTTAATTTTGAATATCGATGCATGTTTTAAATTAGATCCATGGATTTGCAATGATGATGATAAAACTGGTTTCTGAAATAAATCAGAAAGGTCATCCAATGGCTTCCCAATTAAAAAAATGGCATCTGATGCCCTACTATGCACAATATGATCAATAGACACAGCTTTCATATTTCTAGTTAAAACCCAGCTATCTGTAGTTTTGTGAATATCTATACTAAAGTCGCCAAAGTCAATAGCTGAATAAACATCGGAACCAACATCTAGTTGAAAAGTTGAATAGTGAATCGAAGCATTTTGAGGTAGTTTTCTTCTAAGAAGGAGTTTTTGGTTGAGATTGTAGGATTTTGCCGTATGATTGAATATATTCCCCTGCATTTCGCATATTCTTCTAGCAACTTGCGAGAGCGGTAGATTACCACTGCGGATCAAGCGTTTCAACGTGTATAGTTTTGATTCAAAGGGATAGGCATCAAAAGTATCAAGTGGTCCAAATCTTTCAACGTCATCAACTAAATGTGTTAAGCAATGTAAATTGCTACAGAATAATTGTTTTCCGTATAAAGTTTTAACTCCGTTGAGAAAATCGGTAATCAAACAGCGTGCAGTTTCGTAGTTATTTAAATTTTGGTCATGTCTAATACAAATGTGAATTGCACAAAAAATTCAAAAAGTGATCGATGATTTCGTCCGATTCAATAGATTTTTTTAGCACAACCACACTCAAATACAATAAAAATGTCCTTAATTCCGTTCCTTTCCAACGAGGAAGATGATCCAGTCCTCTAACTGAATGTTGAAACTCACTAGGCAATTTGCATGATCTCAGAAAGGTAGAAATGTTTTCTGTTTGTTTAGCTGACCATTTGGCGTTGTCATTATTGAGAGAGCCCAGTTTCCAACCATTGAGTAGCCGTTTGGTTATTCCTAAATCAACCAAGTGCAACGAATCTCCGATTGGGAAATCTTTCACCATATCTAAACCATAGATTGTTTCCAAAATACTATCGAATTTGTGGTGTCCCTCGTATACCCTGGTGCGAAAATCTGAATCATTTCTTAAGGCAGCATTCAGCTCGGGAAAAATCATTGTTTTGAATGTGTAAGAATATTCTCCTTCAGTTACGCACTTCAGGCATGAATTGTATCCGTTATGACCGATGACACCTAAAAATATTTTTTATTGTGGATTGTTAATAGAACTATTTAGTTAGCACTAACCTCGCAGCATGGAGCGAGCTGGAGTGTCACAGATAAAGCATCGTAGTTTTATGGATATTGTTTTTTGATTTATTAGAAGTCCACACTCAAGAACATTATTCAATTCAGTTACAAAGAGAGTTAGCAAAACATTTACATCTTTCGGTTTCGCTGCAAAAATAATAATTAAATTATTCGATTTGGAATTGTAATGAAGATTTACAGACTCCACAGAAAACACCTACTACTAATGGAGGCATAGTCTTTCTAATCTCGTGCACATTCACGAGTATTGGCCAAAATGATGTCGTAGAACTTTTAAACGTCGGTAGTTCATCGATATTAACGTTCAGTGATAAGTTGCTTGGTAGATCTTCATATGTAGATAGCGCCTCTTTAAGGATTTTGCATAAGCCGTAACGCCAGTATTCTCCTCCAAGACTCGTATCCGAAGAAAGACTGGTGTTGCGTGGCGTACATACCAAAGTTCTGGCATCTTTGGGTAGTACATTATCTGGTATATGACTTTTCAGTAAGGTAAGCAAGGAATTCAATGCTGCATGTTTAATTTAAAATTTTATCGCCCAGTTTTTCAAATCTTCTCGGAAATCTACCATATATTCCTTGAGGTTTACACACAAAAAAATAATGAAATTTAAACGACATGTAAATCAATACGAATGTAAACATACGAAGATTGAACCAAAACTTTGATTGAAAATTACGTTAAAATCAATGCACTCAATTACAGCATCAAAAAGCATACAATTTTACACTTTCATTCGTGTAATATTACATGTCATCATTTTACAGCAATAAGCGTGTAAAAATACATTGAAGTGCATTGGTTTTCCGTTTGAAGAAACTGTAATTTTCAATCCACGTGTAGAATTATAATAAAATTCGTTGAAGAAAGCACGACAAGTCGTGTGGATTTTTGGTGGAACTTAATTTTACATTTATAATCATGCTCCAATTATGTGCATGAAAATAAACTTAAAATTACAAAATATTTTTTTCTGTGTATGTTATTCATCTCGGTTTCGGAATCAGATTCCATTTCTTCATCATTTTGAGGATATTGATTGCCATCAAATTGGTTCGATAATTGCATCCAGTCCCAGCTTAATGGTTCCTCCAATATCATTTCTTGTGGCATAGTGTCAACTGAATCATTTTCGGGATGACGTAGATCATTACTTTTACGTATTTTAGCTTGTTGTAACTATGCTCTCTTCTTTTTATTGAAATTCCCATTTCGCTTTATTTTCTTCCACATTTCTTTATCACTTTTAAGCGGACCCTACACGGGACAAGAATATTGTCAATAAAAATATTGTCAAGACTGCTTCAATACGTCAATCCCATTTGATTTCTACATGATCAATATTTTCAAGATACCCTTACACGATCAATATATTGATCAATAATCGATTTATTGACAATATTTCTGCTCGTGTAGGGTCCGCTTTACAAATGAAACTTCGAACAATTACTTTTAGGTGACATCTCGAAACATTCCAATTTCATTAAAGTTGCTTAAAGCGGCCCTTACACGTTCAATATTTTTGTCAATACTAGAGAGTATTGACAAAAGTATTGTACGTGTAATGGAAAAAAGTTGTATTGACGATGTGGATTTCAAACGGGACTGAAACATTGTAACAATATCGTCAATACTGGTATTGACAAAAATATTGAACGTGTAAGGGCCGCTTTACACGTTCAATATTTTTGTCAATACTAGAGCGTATTGACAAAAGTATTGTACGTGTAATGGAAGTATTGACGTATTGACGATGTGCATTTCAAATGGGATTGACGTATTGAAGCAATATCGTCAATACTGTGTATTGACAAAAATATTGAACGTGTAAGGGCCGCTATAGAATTACATCAACCGGTGTGTAACGTTTGTGCATCTTAGTGTTATGAGTTGTCTATTTGTCCCAAAAATGCAACTTTTTTCTCATAGACGTACCTTAGATTATTTTAGTGTATTTACTATCTAATTATTTTGTAACTTTTTTTTTATTTTCTTTTTAATGAAGATGTTACTGGTGCTGCTTGGGCTTTACTTATCGCACTTTTTCGGAAATAGAAAACAATGAATTCGATGAGGGAAGTTATTTTCTAAAATACAAAATGAAAATTTCAATTCAAATTCTGCGGTTTATGGTTATGCTGTTATTTACAAACTGCAGCATTGTACTCAATTATAGATATATACTACGGATTAACAACGTAAAATTGATTTGAACAAACGCAGCACAAGTGAAAACTAATGTGGTTTTTGTTTGAGGCGAAACTGAGTCAGTTCCTAACCCCAACTGCTGTCAAAATATATGAACTGACAGCGGTTGGGGTTAGAACCAGTTTCAGGTTCAAGCGAAATCGCCATAATTGACCGTTGCACGTTGTTTTGCTCTATTACAATAAAAATACTGGCTCACCTCAGTACTGCCGTGATCCGCATAACAGTCCCATTTGCTAAGGGTTTCCTATGGTTATATATGCGTATCACGGCTGAGTATACGGTTATCAAAATCGCATGCAATGTTGGTTACAAGGTAGCCTCAGGCCTTTACGTGAAGAGAGGTTCTTGTCACTGCTCTCTTGCTGTCTGGTAATGTTTGTTATTTACAAAAATTGTCATTCTTCTCAAAGCCTTCACATTTCTTGTCCAATTGGTTTGCTTGCTGTTTACCCTGTTAACGTATTGGCCAGAGATTGGATAATCATATAGTTTCAAATTTAAAAATATTCTCTAAAGGTTAGTATAGCACTGATTACTGTAAAAGTAAACAAAATCTAATTTAGTTCAGTAATACTCTAAGGTTTTCTGAAAGTACAAAGATAACACATTTTTATACCATTTAGGACACCTTAGCAGATTTCTTGGCCATCCACGCGCATTGCGCATTACGGCCACCAACGTGACAACAGAAAAACTACCCACTTGTTTTCGTGAATGGAGAAACGATTCGAGTTGGCCTGATTGGTGCAAGTAGTTAGCAAGGCAAAACACCGCGTCGTCATGGAAATGTTACTACGTAAACAGTAGGTTCGATAACCGAATCAAATAAGCATAACCATAGTTGAGCCTTGCAATATAAGGATTGTTTGCCATCATCGATTGGATTCGATTAGAGCAGAATGTTGTCAGCAGACCATAGAATGATATTTAAATTGTTTAATTTTTTCTACTTCCTCACAAGACCGCTCGTAAAGTGGTTTTTGCATCGCTTTACTAACCTGTGCGAATTGCAACGAATATGTTATGGTTGTCCTCCGGGAGCTCTGAGGACCAGAAAAGTTCAAATGTCGTTGGAACTTTCAAGGAGGCCTAGAATTAAGCAAATGGTTATGATTCTAAACCAGCTGGTAAGCTCCGAAGTGGAAGAGTTCTTCCTAAAGGAAGAAATTCAAACACGATCAATTGGAACGGTGCTACAGGTAAAAAAGATAAATCCCAAAGTACATGTGGATTTTCCGCGTACTTTTGGTGTATGTGCGGAAAAGATATGGGGCTACAAGAGGCTGTGTTGGCAGATCGAACAACTTAGAAGCACACAGTATGATTGCACCGATGCAGAGCATGAGAGGAAATTATTGTGTCTTTGGAAATTGCTGATGGGAGACGATGAAAAGTTGAAATGTCGAGTGTCGGATCAGTGGCAGGATATCGGATTTCAGGTTGCAAGAAAAATATTAAATACTCGTTGGATTCAATATGATCAATTCAAAACTATTTCCAGGGAGACGACCCAAAAACGGACTTTCGGGGCATGGGCATTCTTGGCCTAGACAATCTAGTTTTTCTGGCGCAGGAGTACAACGGTACTGCCCGACATCTACTGTCTCACTCACATCATCCAACGCATGGCTATTTCTTTGCCATAGTTGGTATCAATCTAACGTCAATGGCTTATCACCTGCTAGAATCAGGTCTTGCACGAAATCATTTCTACAATCAACCCCGGATGTCGGTGGACGTGTTCCATCAGTTCTACTGCTATTTGTTCTTCGAGTTCGATCGCTATTGGGTTGAGTGCAAACCGAAAAGTATAATGGACTTCAGTTGGATACAGAAGAAATTCGACGACAACATACGCAAGCTGCTGGCAAACGATGGTTGTTGTTTCAAAATGAACCTAGCAGTAGAAAGCATTTGAAGCATGCGTACTAAAGTCATCACACAGTGCAATTTATCACCGGAAGTATAGCAAATATTCGAAAATTATTCAAAACTTAATTTATTAGCAAGATGAAAAAAGTGTGTTTTAGTTGATTCTATTTATATGGTACGAGTTACGCGACATGAAAAATAAAACATTTACAAATCTTTGTCGTCTTTAACTTAGACACTTAGGACTGATTTCTTTACCCTTGCTTATTGCTTTAAAGTTAAGAGAGGATGAAGAAAACCCGAACGGATTGCGCACCTGGCGCGACGGTACACTTACAATGGTACAACTCGTGGTTAAATAAAGAGTGCTCGGATGCTCGCGCGGAAAAGTTCGAAGCATATAAAGTACAAGTTACTCGGTTTTGGACCTCAAGTTTAAAAACCTTCGCGTGCAACAAAAGTGATTATTGGAGTCAGCTTGTCGATGGTTTATCAAGAGAAACAGCGATGAGTTCTCCATGTAACACTGCTAAAAGAATGTAATGAACAAAAGTGAAGAATTTTAGACGTGATGGGGTTTTGACCGAGCATTGCAAGCAAGGTATACCAGGACTCTTTTCATAACTCTTTCCCTAACTCCTTCCCTATACAGAAAATTACGCGCGACGTATCGCCGATAAACTACGAAATTTACTCACCTTTTTCGATGATGGACTTCTTAGTTGCACTTCCGTCATGCTAGAACCAGACCAGACAGAGTAAAATTCAACTTGAAGAATCAGCCTGAGCCCTACAATAAGACGTTTGTTGAATTCGTTCTATAGGTTTCTTGAGCAGGACCTTATTCCAAGTGATAATCACTGCTGTCCATAAACCGGGAAAACCAGCCTCCGACCACAATTCGTATCGGTCAGTTTAATTGCTTTCATGTACCAGGAAAATTGTGGAAAAAAGTCTGACAACACCTCGATAAGAGAGTTAGGGAGGTATTGGTATCAGATACTTTAATCAAAGCTTCAATTGGCATACGCGCGTAAAGATCAAATGGAATCTGTATTCTTAGATAATTAGGGGCGCAATAGTGATTTTAAATGATTTAAAACAACCAGTTTTTAGCTATTCGGAAGATGAACCCAAGCTGCCTTATCCACGATGTATGAAGTATGTGGTTTGAGCGTTAGGGCCGAATCCATGATGACTCCAAGATCCTTGACGTGAGCGTGTTTTGGAATGTTCGAGTCTAAGAAATGGTAGTTGAACTGAATCGGATGGCGTTTCCATTTGCTTGGGTTTAAAACCTTTCTGTTTAGATCACACCACGTACTAAAGCTCTCCAGTTCACTCTGAAGAAACTCGGCATCGGTTTTATCTCGTATTTGTCGAAAAAATTTCATGTCGTCGGCGAAAAAAAGGCGTGGTCCTGGTAATTTGATATTAACCATATTAAAGTAGAGGAGGAATATTATTGGACCGAGATGGCTTCCTTGTGGGATGCCGGATGTACCAGATAGACAGTCCTTAATGCTGGTTTGGAGGTGCCTTCCATCGAGGTAGGAACGAAACCAGTGCAGAAGTTGTCTTTGAATGTCTAGTTTGTCCAGCTTCGCTTTTGCGATATCATGGTTAATGGTGTCGAAGGCCGCAGTTAGATCCATGTAAATAGCATCAACGAGTACATATGTTGTGAACGAGAGCAGGTTGGTCGCTGTCGATCGTTTAGGAATAAAACCGTGTTGGTCGTCTGCAATGTAGTGTTTGCAGTGAAAGAAAATAGGGTCTAAAACCACCAGTTCGAATAGTTTAGATACGGCATTCAAACATGAAATTCCACGATAATTATCCATGTTCGATTTGTTTCCTTTATTTATGAAGGGAATGTTCCAGTAGTGAGTGAAAGCACGAGGACTAGCCGAAGTGTTTCAGGCAACCAGCTGATGTACTTTGTGACAAAAATCGAGGGAACGCCATCTGGGCCCGGGGAAGATGCTTTCATCTTGTAATTCATAATGTAATGGCAGCATTATCGACGCAAATTTGGTTGAGGATTCGTCCTAAAGGAGTGAGATTGGCTGCGCAGCGACTTGTTGTGGTGGAAGGCTCTCGTCGGAAAAACGCTTGAAAATTTGTCGGAGAACAGTTGGAAAATTTTCTTAATGTCGGTGCCTAAAACACTATTAAATGACATACAAGATGGTAAACCGGATTCTTTTCTCTGCTCGTTCATATACTTCCAGAACGACTTAGGCTCAGAAGTCTTATGGACCGTACACTAATTATGTAAAGCTTTTTTAGAACTTTTCAACCTCCCCCTCTCCCTCAGATAAGAGTTCGTAAGGTTTTGGTGACCTTCCCCTCACCCCTACATTATCATGATTTTCGTAATTAATAAATAATTGTTAATTCATTAAATAATTAGATAGCGAACACGATAATAATAAATAAGATAGCGAACACGATACGTATAGAATTATTACAATAAAAACTCATGACAATATTCTGCGGTAATGTTGTTTACATCCTAATCTCGTTCAGTAAAAATTTCAGAATAACTGTTGGCAGATAGTCAGAAACGCCGATTTGGTCCACATGATCTGCTTCGCTATATTCCACTTCCTCTGAATCTATTTTCTTGTGATGTAGAACTCAGACGAGTTTATAGCCTATTCTGACCAGTAGCGGATCCAGGGGGAGGGTCTTAGGGGTCCGATTTTTTTCAACTTCTTGGGAAATTTTGAAATAGTTTCTATTTTAAATTCATTCTAAGTTCAAAATCATTCAAAACCAGATTCGATAACCAAAACCGATTTTAATTGAATGAGGATATTACATATTACGTATTGTATAATGAACATTTCAAAGTCGAAATTTAGGACCTCCTCCGAAATTTTTTTCTAGATCCGCTCCTGATTCTGACGTAAATTTATTTTGAGTTCCAACTGTGACGCTTATCGTACGCATAGCTCCGAGATGGCTATCTTCGCTATTTTCTTGAAGTAAAATACAGTTCACACTCTGCAAATTTTCCGCCTACAAGATCTTTGACAATCCTATGGCAACACGAAGGGTATCAACATTTCTTAACTTGTAAGGCATATTGTGACTCCAGTTTCCGAACAGAACAACGTACCGCCACGAGCCAAGAAATTGCTCATTTTGTTTGATATACAAAATGTTCATGGTACAAATAAAAAATAGTTAAACACAACGTTTTTATTAAAAGAATATTGTGCTTATAGTTTTAATTTTTCATACTTTGGATTGCTTTCATGTCATCGGACACGATCTGCTGGACCTTGTAAATGAATCGCTACAAACTGGGCACGTGCCGACAGTTTGGAAGGAATCACTTGTGATTCCTATTCCCAAAGTTACTGGGACGGATAAAGCCGAAGAGTATTGCTCCATTAACATGTTGCACACATTAGAGAAAATTTGTTGTTAAGGGCCAGCTGATGAGTTATTTGAATAATAATAATTTGCTAATTCCGGAGCAATCGGGATACCGAGAGGGACACTCTTGCGTAACCGCTTTGAATCTAGTGTTAGCAAAATGGAAAGAGAAAATCGAGGTTAAAGAGACCATTTTTGCTGTATTTTTGGATCTGAAATGCGCTTTTGAGACAATTTCGAGACCTTTACTTTTGAAAACTTTAGAGCGATTTGGTATCGGAGGGATAGCACATTAATGCGTTGCGTTGCGTTGCGTTGCGTTGTGACGATGATTTTGGCGGATTGCACACTGACTTCATCATGTTTGACTGCTGATTATCTAATAAGAGTTGCTTAGGAAATGGTAAGTAGGAATTCATACCAATTCGACCCATATTAAAACCTCAACAGCATGATAGCCATCATTGCCGGCCGCCCCCATCTCCATCGTTCACGGGGAAGGATAAAGGATAAGGTAGCCAGGAAGTGTTGATGCTCCACCTACTTAACGGAAGGACGACGATTCATCAGACTCTTCCATAGGTGTCGCGGAGTTGGTAGTTTGGAAGGGTATCAGGTCTAGGATTCGCTCCAAGCAAGCGATGCGACCTGTAAAGCATATTTTATCACGTAGTTGTTTAGTTAGTCTTCGAGTGCACGATCACTCGAAAAAGAGATCTTCTTTAGTTTTTGGTTTTTTTTAAACTCTGGGCAGCCGGCTACCGAGAGTATACTATGTTCCCTAAACAAAAGCAATTTGAACTCCACTCGGAGTGACACATTATACAGGCAAAAATAGCGCGAGATGTTATAAATCAAGGAAAGTATTTCTTATTTTCCATATCAGATTTGTGGAATACAAGTATACGAGCGATAATAACGAACACTGAAGGGAAATATAAAGGATTGTTAACCTGATGCACGGGCTTGTTATCAATAACGGAGCTTGAAATTAGGTTCATAAAAACAGACGCGGCGAATTTTCAATACGTATTGACCCGTGATCATAGATACTAGTCAGATTATTCGTATTGGGGCTATTTTCCGATCAACTATTCATTTTTACGGCAATGTTTTCTCGACTAGATCTGTTCGCACCCTCTCATTCTGCTACTATCGGCAGAAGGCTGATAGCACCCAGTCGTCGCCGGTCTAAGGACCAAATGTCATCAATAGACTTAGACTCGCGTGGAGGCATGAGATAGGAAACTTGTGAGAATTTTGTTATCCCACCGTTTGACGACCGGTATCGGAGGGATAGCACATTAATGGTTTGAAAACTATTTATGTGATAGAACTCAGAAAACTAGTTTCAACGATTTTGTATCTAGTCCTCTCGGCAAGGTAGTGCCGCAAGGTAGTGTCTTAGGTCCTATTTTATTTATTATGTATATAAATGACATGAGGCGAGTTTTACGATTTTGTGACTAAAATTTGTTTGCTGACGACACTGTTCTGTTCATTTCAGCTAAGGCACAGATAACAGACGTTTAGGCTCGATTTGAATCGTGTGTAAATACCCGCCTACTGAGATTCCGAATAAATCAGACGTCTGAAACACATTTGGCAAACGTTTGTAGATGGCGCAATGATCGATGCAATGCAGCTAGAGTGCAGCTGTCAAACACGTATAGCAAACAGTTGCGCAGATGGCAATAGTGAAACACGGATTTCCAACGTTTATCAATTTGAAAGTTTACACAGGTTTTTGAAGAAATTTTGTTCTAGCCTAAACGTCTGTTATCTGTGGTACAACACTAGAAACGCGTCGGATGCAAGAACACCAAACTTTTTATTTAGTAGATCACAGAACTCCTTGTTGTACAAAGGAATAAGTTTTTTCAATTCGATGCCTAGACATATTAAACGTGCAGCAACATTGGCGGAGTTCAAAACACTATGTATTTCACACGTAAAATCTGCTTTGTAGACAGATTTTTTGGATTTTTATATTTTGGAGTTATTTGGATAACTATGTAATACCACTAAGATTGTATTTTTTTTCACTTCTAATATTTGCATTTAGTCACACTAAGTTATTATATTCGCTATGATGATGATGGATTTTTGTTACTTGTTTATTAAAGCTATTAAAAATAATGAGATGTCTACAAAAGTCTGAGCCACGCGCGCGCTAAGCAGATAGACTAACTTGAAATCGAACATGGTGACCAGCACTAAAAGGTCATCGGGTTGAATCGAAGCTTTTAGACTTTTGTTGTGATCAGGGTCTGATTTAATGATGGAGTTGTGTTGACTTTGCTCGACAATAGAGTTAATCTCGGTTATTGCTGCGCCTGGGATAGTGGTAATAACGGAGTTAGCTCGTTGAGTATGGGGCATGATGACTTCCTCTGATAACTAACTAGATATCGGGTTCAATTCCTGTTCAATCAAGGATGTTCACGGATAGGAATATCCCTTGATTGCCTTGGGTTAATGGTAGAAAACTTTCAATAAAGGGGTCTGATGTGGATGATATAACTCGACCGGACTCTGCACTGCCACTAGGCTCGTCACTTCTCACCTTTGCAGGTGATAGTACCGATGTCTTGGTCAGGCGGGAGGAGTCTTACAGAGAATTATCAGAAATGGAAGCTATTGGGTTCAATTCCCGATTCTATCAAGTATCTTCCCGGAATGGAAATTTTCTTGATGGACCCTGGTTGTTGATGGAATATTCGAAATATATCTAGTTACGTTCTTTTGAAGGAAAGGCTATGTCTGTAAATTGAACCAGTCCGTTTTTTTGTTAACTGGTTTTGTTATGGATCAAAATATTAATTATCTTTTAGATAAATCGTTCAGCTCACACCTTTGTAGGGGTATGAGGTGGGACCATCATACTTGTTTTATGATGTTACGCAAGAAAGAACAAACCCTCCCTCTCTCTCAGATAAGAATTTGTAACATAAGTCATAGTCCCGGGTACTTACAAAGCAGAGGTTCAATGTACGTCCAACGTAGGGGAAAGAGGGTAACAGTGGAACTATGAAAACGTATTGTTTTCATAGTTCCACTGTTACCCTCTTTCCCCTATATGACATTATTGATCTGCCGAACAGTTTGGCTGCTGTAGCTGTCCAAAATACAACTGGCATTGATGATAAGCGCAGATTTTTCGATATCCTATCGTAGAAATCCATAACTTGTCTTGCAAACCAGGTAAGTATAAGTGGCTCAATATAACAATATCATCAGAAGGGGCTGCGATCGAGGGAATAAAAGAAACGGATGAAAAATGTACATCATTCAGGCTGAAATTACAAATGCTCTCAGGGGGGAAATACACGACACACAGGAACAGATTTCGATCGGTAAGTTACACTTGCTCGGAGTTCGCCTACCGGTCATCGTTGATCACTCGGGTTTAACTACCATGGAGAACGGCAATAAGCACACCAGCACCTAATGTTTTGTGGCTGTTGAGGGTGTCGCGGTCACAGCGGTAGACATCGAATGTTGTACCAAACACCTGACGTGAAAGAGTACAATTGTCGAGCCACGGCTATGGTGGGGGATGCGAGGCATCCCGAATCAACTGCGTGAGTGAAATGGTTGAAATTTGGTCACAAGATGTCGGGGCAAAAGGCAAATTTCTGGAAGCGAACAATACATCAGCGGTTGAAGTGTTCGAGTCAGATGTATACTTGCCGTTTGTGGCAGATTGGAAAACGTTTTCACCCATCTCACACACAGGAACTGGACGACTGATGATCGCTGGCTGCAATAGCTCGCCTGTGGCGGAGGGATCGAGAGTTTCCATAGTACCAACTGCGGCACGTCCCAGTATACGTTGAACTCGGATAGCGCTATGCGGAGAGCAGGAACTGGATGGTAGTGGCTTGCGGCGAGGGTCAGACGATGAGCTAGACGCGTGAATCGGTTCAACCGTTGTATCGTTTCAATTTGTATAATACTTACCGAGAACGGCGGCTTGGAAGACGCCTTTTGCACCCACACATACAGGACCAGGACGACTGCTGAACGTCGGCGGCAAGGGCTCGACTGCGTTGGGATCAGCTACGTCGCCCCTTATGTAATGAATTGTGATATGTATATCATAAATACACAGTCATAAGTACTTCAATTTTTATTTTCACCACCTTAGAAGATACAGATTATTCATAAGACTTTTGACAGACAATGATTTCTTGTTTAACTTTTTACATTTATCTAATGTCGCCAAATTGTTCAATGTAGAAAAGATCACCTCTCTAAAACAATATATTTATAGATTGAAAGGTGGGATCTACAAAGCATTTTTAGTAGATAAGTGTTGACCTGAGATCTTAAATATTCGGCAAATTATGAGATAGATATAAATAAACAATTAGTGGTTTATTTAGTTGGTGAGCTAAAATTTTGCAAACTCAAACAATCAACAAGCTTCAATAGATAAGATGCTTGAGGCATTCAGTTCAAGAAACTATATCGACTGTTGAAGAAGTTGTACCAGTTTGCATTTCGAAGCCATATTCTAATTAACGCTGTCTTATTCTATGAGTCACTCTAAGCTAAAGAACTATTGTTAAAACATATTTACATATTGTTAATACGTGTCTATGAGATACTACAAACAAAGGTTCCATAGTAATAACCAAAGGAGAACAATGATAATTTTTACAATGTGCAACACCGGTGTAGTATATGAAAGGGTCTAATCAAACCCGAGTGTAATCGATATTACATCGGTGTAGTGCAAAGACAAAAACTGGAACGCCAAAGGGATGCCAACAATTCCATTACAAATGAGCAAATGTACACTATTTAATGCTGATTTAAATTAATACCTTTAGTAGTTTTGCTCATTTGATGAATCGCTACCGCTTTTACCTGGTGAAATCTGTCTTGTTTTAAATAATTCGAGAAAATAGTCAACCGCTGGTGTTTTGTTGAAGAATTTATTATTAGAAATTAGAAATATTCGATTTTCAGCACGTCACTTTAAAAAAGAAAAGCTAGAATGATCATTGCAGGATCTAGCCATTTCAAAAAAGAAAAGCTAGAAGGGTCGTTTCGTTTACTAGTGTGACATAAGGGTTAGTTGGTTATGAATTATAATTCATACAGCTCTATTTGGGTACTCACTGCTGATCAAAATTGCGTATTTCAAGTGCTCATATCGAATTGCGAAGTATGTATTGAACTATTTATCTAAAAGTCTTTAATTTTGGCATGCACCGGCTGCATCTTGATGTATTCCAACCATTTCCAGGCAGACACTCAAGTACACAAGTTTGCATCAATTTTTCTACGGTTCGACTCTGAAGATCCGTAACATTAGGTTTCAGATGGCATTTGGATGTCTGCCTCTGGCGAATTACTTCAAATAAATCTGTTTGTTAATCGACTCACTAATCATGCATCATCTGTGGTCCAGAAGTTATTTTCTCCTAAACGCTAATTAGTTAAAGAACTTGTAAACGAGTCGGTGCTAACGTAAGGTAGAGATGAGAATACTAAATATGCTCAGGAATGTGTATTTGATATCACAAATACATATATTGAAGAAGTGCTATCGATGTGTTTTGCAATGTTGAATCTGCCATCAAAGTGGTCTAATGGCGTTGCCTTTGCGGATGTGGCTGTTGCTGAGACGATAAAGTATGTGCGGAAGGCGCCACAGTCGACAGTGGTTGGTGGTGATGGGAAACTTGTGGGTGGTGGGAGTGGGACGCAGATGCTGCAGTGCCTGTTGTGCGTGCCGAGTGCGACGAGTGATGGGAGCGTGACGAAACGGTCGGCGATGCTTGCCGATGGTGATGCGCTTGTGATGTTTGGGGTTGCTGTTGCGGCTGCAACTGTTGTTGGGAATGGTGCTCCTGTTGGTGGTGCTCCAACAAGAGCGGAATCTAGTTGATTGAAAAAAAGATTACAACATGCGTTTCAAGCATGATTATTAAGATTGATCTAGTCAATAAGTGAAATGGGTTTGATGATAGTTTTGCTTTAACGATTCATTTTACATAAGCAATGTGCACTGATATGAGTATGCTCACAGACAAACAGATATAACACTTATAACATATCTACTAATTTACCATCGCCCATTACTCGAATACTAAATTGAGGCTACCTTGTGGAGTTCCTGCGCACTTTAAAGGATTTAGTATTATCTGTATATACCTTTGATCTAATTCGCTAGTTTTAATCATAGAGTACATCACCTACTAAGATGTCTTACCACTAAGCGATTGTAGTGCTATAAAACAGCTTCTAGCACACTAACGAAGCAGTATCTGTGTGGGCGATGGTGACAAAGCAAATGTTATGTATATTTGTCTAGGGTAACATAGTTTAACGCAACAAGTAGTGAAATTTGAAAATGAATATACTTAATAGAGCAAGAAAGCTAAACGTTTTATACATCCAAATGAGAATTACCGGTTACTCTACCTGATGGGCGGTGTTATAGATTGTTTGTTGGTAGGATGATGATGAGGTTGTGATACTACTGTTGCCGCCCGTAGTATTGCTGCTACTGCTATTGCTTCGTCCAGAGCGACCATGACTCGCTGGTGGTTCGGTCCCACTGGTTACACTATTAGACGTTGAAGCCGTTTGCCGGCTAGATGAACCGGATGAAGCAGGGTAATGTGGATTTGTAGGAGAATGGTGCCTAGAAGCGGTAACAGAATTGATTTGTGATGTTATTTATATGATGTGCAATTTCACTTATTCGAAACCGTAACGCCAGTAATGACGGAATTTCAGTATAAAATCAATAGTGTCAAAAATACTGCTTAGTAATGATATCGCAAACGCCTAGTACAAGCGTGCCCATTAGGTATAAATTGTGCAGAATTTTGTAAAATTGGTAGATTAATTTTCGGTGTAAATTCTAGGCGTTCGAGACGTTTAGTTCATTTTCTACTCATCTGGTAACAAACAATAAATCCAACTAGAAAAAAATCGCATCAAAATAACTCAAAATGCAGTCAAAAAGACTAATAAAAAATCCTAAAAGGGTTGGAGTGACAAAAAGCATTTAGAATCCTCAAATTATCCATATAAATAATCCAAAAAATGTTGCAAATTGCTCTAGGGTAATGGGTTTGTTTTCACTTTTTTACGGCTCACATAGCTACCTAACACAACCACTATAGCCTATAAACACTCACAGTAATAGTCTGACGGATGTAAAAATCGCAAAACTGGCAACTAGAAAAACAAGCATGTTAAACTGGCATCACCCAAAAATGTGCAAGTTGAGCTAACGCAAACTTCGGGTGAAATAATAGAACTAATAATAGCAGGAAGATAGGAGTTCAATCTATTTGCCACATCTACAAATCGCCTGCCTGATCAGAAGATTTTAAGCAAATTTCGACATTGACATGGAATTTTCAATTCAAATGATACGGATCATGTCGTAAAAATAAAAATCGTTTGACTCTCGTGGAGAATGGGTTAAAGACTATCTTCGACAATATTATCAGACAACTGAGAATAACTATTTATTTATCCAATTAAGTAAATTCCTTTATAGATCCTATTTTTAATTAAATTGATACTTTTTATATCATTGGACTTACGAATTAAAAATATCGCAGGCTGTTTTTTGTAAATTTCTAGATCTCTGAAGCTACGGTAAAAGTCAAAATGCAAAGTGTATGCAAACAATTACTGATTTCACTACAAAGCAAGAATAAGAACCTTGGCTCTGCTCTATTGATGTTCAGCGATCGTGCGTTGACTTGCTAGATTATGCAAATATTATACTTGCTAGAATATGGTTTGTGGACAATGCATAATATAAATTTCAATTGTTTAATCACAGACTAACAGACATAACACTATGAGGGAATTCCCTCAAAAAACAATTTTCCGACAATTTTCCCAGAACACTAGCTCCACCTTTTATTCACGGTCCCAAACACTCATTTACTGGTGGGTTACCCCTCAGGTTTGGGAGCAATTTTTCACTAGTGGTATATCCCCCATATGCTTGTTCATATGTCAGTGGCGCCATAATTTCAAATGTGGTCACAGTCCTACCAATAAATATATGTAAAATAACCGTTAAAGCGGGCGAAGCTTTGTTTTTGAGTGTTATGTCTGTTAGTCTAATTCTTAGTTAGTTTAATTTAATCTTCTAATAGAAACTACCCAGAATTTAATCTACTGAGGGAAACTAATCTAATCAAAAGAAAATCACTTAGCACTGATTACTGAAAGCTTCTAATGTACGTAATTTTTTTTAAATGTAACATAGTGTCATCACTACAAAAATAACTATAGAAACTATAAACACAGACTAACAGACATAACACTTGAAAACAATGCTTCGCTCGTTAATTTAAAATATATTTGTAGTAGGGACTGTCACATTTGCAATTATGGCGCCACTGACACATAAACAAGTCACAGTTTATAAAGAACAGTTGCGCAAAGAGTGAATTCAAAAAAAGTCTCCTTATCAAGCACAATTGGAATCCATCTCCGATACTTCTGTAGCAAAGCTGGATTCTAATTTTGCTCGATAAGTAGACATTTTTTGGCTTCAATATCTGCGCACTCTTTGCGTTCCTTTAGGTTTATTCCAGTACACGGAAGTTACTCCGGAGCAAACAGGAGAACAAATACTTGCTGCTTTTTACTCCGATTTGCTACCAGAAGAAAAAAGAGAAGAAGAGAATACAGGAACGATTTGCTCCGGAGTACTTCCAGTTCCTCCTGGTACTGGAACAAACCTTTTATATTAACGCCTTTGAAATAAGCATATGGGGATAGATCCCTAGTGAAAAATTATTCCCAAGCCTGAGGGGTAACCCACCAGCATATGAGTGTTTGGGACAGTGAATAAAAGGTGGAGCGTTCTGAAAAAATGCCGGATCGATATTTTTTCTTATAGTGTTATGTCTAACAGTTTGTGCTGTAAATATGGATGAGCTTAATAATTTCAGCATCACTTGCTTTCGACATACAGAAGAGAACACATCGCACTTACTTATCCTTTACCGAAGAGGCTTTCTTTTAGAGTTGTGTGTTTTTAAATTACAGCAAATTATCCGTTTCCTGTGAAGCTTTCGCAATTTTTTGGTCAATTCGTTAAACAAATATGTTGACTCCAATCTGCTCAGAAATTGGATTGTTTTTGAATAAAAATAATTAGCTCTTGATTTTTTACAATCATCTTTAAGTTTGGAAGGGATGTCTGACTTCTTGAAGAAAGGAAGGGAAATAGTTTCAGTTAAAGCTATTGTGCCTAACGCATCAAACGGATTACGAAGACGAAAATATAGTTGTGTTCTAACCAAAATGAGAAGATCAGAGTGCAATTCCGAAAATTTTTCGCCGCATTTTCAACAAACTTCCAAGAAGGAAGGAGGAGAAACAAATATTTTGTTTTAAAACGCGGTAAGTAATGTGAATTTCATGTCTCCAATTACGGAAGACATGTTTTTATTATAAATGCATTAAAAATTTAAAAAATAGAGAAACAATACAAGAATAAAAGCCTGAAGCGGTACAGAACCGGTCCTGCCGATACGTGTCTGACAGAAATTTGATACGTGCCTGGCAGAAATCTGGCAGAAAAACGTTAATAACCGTAAGGCGAAAAATTCTGCCAGAAACGGTTGTTGTATTCGAGCCGGCAGGCTGACAGAGTTCTGCCAGCCAGACCCCCAGAAATTTTATTTCGCTGCCGGCTATCTGGGGGGAAATCTGCCAGGCACGTCCGAGCGAGTCGCTGGATGCCGTTGCTGCCGGAACGATAGTGCTCGCCGACCGTTTCTGCCTGACACGCTTATTCTTCAAAACGAATATTTTGCAATGGTCTAGGTTCCAGTTAACAAGTTGGCCCATAACCTGTTGTTAATACCTTTAGAAAACTCCAAGTAGGTAAAGGTGATAACGGTATTTGATTCCAGTTCGACAAGTTATATACAGTGGAGACCCGATTTTATCAGCCCCCGATTTTATCTACCCCTGATTTTATCAGCTTTTTGACCCGATTTTATCAGCTTCATATGTAAATTGATAGTTGGTAGTTGATGGACTCTAGCAGACGAACAATGTTGAATTCGAGTGAATCCTGTCATGGGCATTTATCACAGACTAACAGACATAACACTTAAAAACAAAGCTTCGCCCGCTTTAACTGTCATTTTAAATATATTTGTAGTTGGGACTGTGGCCACATTTGAAATTATGGCGGCACTGACATATGAACAAGCATATGGGGAATAGACAACTAGTGAAAAATTGCTCCCAAACCTGAGGGGTAACCCACCAATAAATGCGTGTTTGGGACCGTGAATAAAAGGTGGAGCTAGTGTTCTGGAAAAATTGTCGGATCAATGTTTTTTGAGAGAATTCCCTCATAGTGTTATGTCTGTTAGTCTGTGCATATATTTCATATCTTAGAGATCCGAAAAATGCAAAAATAAAAATATTTTTTTTCTGATTTGCACTGGCAGACCCCCTTAAGAGGAACTTGAAGCAAATAATTAGAAAGGGTTGCGAGGCTATATCTAAGGACCAGAAAAGAATATTTTAAGAGCTTCGTTTTATTAAAAAGACAGAAAAATATATGTCCCGATTTTATCAATGTCCCTGTTTTATCAGCCTAAAATTCGGCAAGGGGCTGATAAAAACGGGTCTTAACTGTAACACTAACATAGTTCGATAACGATTGATAGTATTGCATGCACTGTTTATCACAGTCCCCTATTAACTGTAGTGCCCTATGCCTATTAGAGTGCCCAGAAAAATAACGAATTTTTGAAAACTCAATCGGCCCGCCCCTGAGTCGATTCCCAGTCCCACCAGGAGTACTTGCTCCAAATTTGAAGCAAATCGGACAAGTCTAGCTACCGGACCAACTTGCCTGAAGTTTGCATGGGATTTTTCGACAATTTACATGGAGAAAACCCACTAACTCGCATTTTCGCCGATAGGAGGCACTATATGCATCGTATTATCACTGTCAGTGAAAATAAGAAAAATAATTTAATTGCATACAACTTTGTCGAAGACTGTTAGTCAATCCGGCCTTGGGGAAAGAAGTTATTAAACTTTTAACGAAGTGATGTCTGAGTCAGTTTTGCATGGGGCCTAGCAGTGCATAGTTGTGGATCGGTACTCGATTACCACCAACTATACATTTTTGTGAGATAATGGTTACATTTAGCTGAATAGTATATTCACAAGAATTGTAGTACATAATACGAGTTATGTTTTGGTTAGAAAATTTTAGTTCCACCTGTGACCGCATAGAGGGCGCCAACACTAACTTTTCATAGGAGTGAGATAGAATATCGAAATGTTCGGGAGAATTATTTAAAAATGCTTGCTCTACAACTTTGTGGAAGACATCTAATCTCTATCTCTTTCCGTTAAAAAGTTAGTATTGGCGCCCTCTATGCGGTAAAATGTGGAACTAAAATTTTCTAACCAAAACATGACTCGTATTACTTACTATAAATCTTCCGAACATACTATTGACCTAAACCTAACCATTATTTCACAAAAATGTTTTGTTCGTGCGAATCAAGTACTGATCCACAATCATGCACTGCTAGGCCCTATACAAAACTGACTCAGACATCACTTCGTTAAAAGTTTAATAACTTCTTTTACCAAAGCCGGATTGACTAGCAGTCTTCGACAAAGTTGTAGGCAATTAAATTATTTTTCTTATTTTCACTCTCAGTGATAATACGATGCATATAGTGCCACCTAGCGGCGAAAATGCGAGTTAGTGGGTTTTCTCCATGTAAACTGTCGAAAAATCCCATACAAACTTCAGACACGTTGGTCCGGTAGCTAGACTTGTTCGATTTGCTTTCAAATTTGGAGCAAGTACTCCTGGTGGAACTAGGAATCGACTCAGGCATGGGCCGATAGGGGTCATTTTTTTCCTGTCACTCTAATGCCTATGGTAAAGAACGCATGTTCATGCGAGGGGCAGCAGGAACAGGGGCTTTACGACCCCCCCCCCCCCCCAACTTCACTGCTCGCAAAGGGGATCATATAGAGGCGACTACTACTTATTATCGGTGTACATAGCGGCTTGGAGTTGGAACCCAAAAAGTATGGAAGAAGACAAAAACAACAAAAATAAAAAAATTTAATGGAGCAATTGTGGTGAACCAGTTCCCCAAAAGTGGGCTAGCGAGGTCACCGATCCAGCATGCTGCAACCGCAACTGCAACAGCAAGTGCAACCGCAACAGCAGCAGCAACGAGAGCAGCCCAAGGAGGCCATTCCGAGGGTTTCAAGTGCGCACCATAAAACCAGCGAGGGTTTCAAGTGCGCACCATAAAACCAAGCATTAACCAAGAAGACCAGCACTTTAGGTTACCTAAATTGACGAAGTTGAGGCGAAAAATCGAGGAACTCTACGAATTCGTGAAAATCAAGGGCAACGTGCAGATAGATCAAGGATCTAGTGATTGGCATTAATTCCGCCATAGCAACACCCGAATGAGAACAGATGGTGTTACTAGAGAGCAGAAAACGCCGAAAAAACGCAGAAGACCACGGAGATAGCGAAAGCAGAAGCCTTTTGTTAAAAGAGTAAGGGAAACACCAGGAGAGAAGGAGGAAACAAAGAAGCCCAAGAAGGTCGGTAAAGACAGCGAAACAACCGACAATTGCAGAGTGAATGGCGCACCACAGAAGAGAGGAGGAATAAGAGAAAAAAAATGATGACAAGAAGAAAAAGAAGAGGCGGCGCTAGGAGAAGTATAGGGAAGACGCTCTAGTCATCAAAGCAAACGACGACGTGTCATGTGCTGCGATCCCCAAAAGAGTGAGAGAGGATCGCAAGCTGAAGGAGCTGGGGGAGAACGTTATAAGAACTAGGTGCACTCAGAAAGACGATATGCTGTTCGAGCTGAGCTTGGTCTATAGGGAACTCGAGGCAGAAGCGGTGGGAGGAATGTGAGAGCTTTAGTTTAAGAAGCAGTGGTCGAGTGCAGGAATCTGGACGAGATCACAACAGAAGCCGGAATGAGGAGCGCGCTAATAGAGCAATGTAACCTGGAGAAAGAGCAGATGTTAACCAGGTTGAGGAAGGCGTACAGTGGCATACGCTTATTGCCAACCGAGGCCAATCTGAGTGATGGACAGTTACCCTGTCCAAGAGGTGATGTATAGCACACACGAAGGATTCATGATCGCCAGGATCAACGGCGAATTCGTATGTAGCTGTTGTGGTCCCCCACGGTAGACACCAGAGCAGTACAACCAGATAATGGACACACTAACTTACTAGTTAGTCGGGCGAACGTCGGTTGTTATAGAAGATTTTAACCAATGCCAAGGAAAATGGAGTCCAGGAACTGCCGGCGTTCGGCGTATTGGTGAAACGAAAAGCTCAGCAGCATCCATGCTGCCTGCCTGAATGTCAGAAGACGCGTTCAGAAACCAAGATCTGAGGCAGTCAGAGAAGAGTGTAAGATTACATTCCGGGCGGCTAGAGCCGCTTTTAAATGCGAGATAGTGCTTAGTAAATCCACCTGCTACAAAGAGCTGTGAAGAGAAGTAGACGCTAACCCCTGGGACAACGCTTACCGCGTCGTGATGGCTAAGATCAAGGATCCAACGACGCCAGCTGAAAAGTGTGCTGACAAATTGAAACTTATCGTGGAGGCTCTTTTCCCGAAGCACGACCCAACCGCATGGCCGCGTACATCGTACGTCAATGCAGACGATGGGATTGCTGGTTAAAATCGAATCTTCAACGACGACCGCCTTATAGTGGCAAAAGGGCTGAAAGCGAAGAAAGCTTCGCACAGGATCCCCAACGTGGCACTGAAGACCCTAAGATCGCGGTCTTAGCGTTTCCGGACATGTTCAAGCTATTTCTACAGAAATGCCTGGACGAAGGCTACTTCTCGGACAGATGAAAGATCCTAAAGCTGGTGTTGCCGCCAAAACCAGGGGAACTAACAGGAGATCCAACATATAGTATTAGCTTATATGCCTGCTATATACTTTTGGTAACCTCCTGGAAAGTGTATTCCTCAACAGGCTGACGAACTATGCTGAAAGTGAGAATAAACTATCGCAAAGGCAGTTCGGATTCCGAAAAGGGATATCGACGGAGGACGCCATCCGCAGTCATCGCGAGCACGGAGAAAGCGTTGAAGCAAAATAGAAGGGGTAATCGCTACCCGAGCTAAGACAAACATCAAGATTACAGCAAGTAGACATCATATCTTGATATCAGCCATAAAATTGAAATCTTATTTTGATATCTGTTCAAAAAATTTCAGAGATGACATCATATTTTGATCTTATTTTGATGTGGCTACATGCTTTGCGTTTTTTTAGAAAAATATGACAGTTTCTATTTCTTTGGCAAACATCAAACTGATTACTTATTTTGTTTTTATTGAAGCATCTCAACGAGTTTTCAATTTGCTTTCACTGATAGCATAAATAGTTTTCTATTTGATGTCATAGGACAATTTTTCTACTTTCGATTTTGATCTTTTAACCGTTAAAACGATCAAAACAATAACAACCTGAGTAATCATTACCTACTACATCACAACATCAAGTTTAGTTCTCAATTTCATATCAGACTCTGCGCGGGTACTGCGCCGTGGTTACGATCGACATGAAGAATGCGTTCAACAGGGCCAGTTGGTTGGCAATCGCTGCAGCGCTGCACAGAATGCGGTTTCCGATCTATCTGTGCAATGTTCTGAAAATTTAATTTCAGAACCGAGTACTGGTCTACGAAACGAAAATGGGACAGAGGTCAATTAGAGTCACGGCGGGAGTACGTTAGGACTCCATACTCGGCCCAACACTCTGTAATACAATGTAATGTACAATGGAATGTTAACACTGGAACTGCCCAGGGGAGTTGAGATCGTCGGCTTGGCACATGGTATTGTCCTAACGATAAACGGTGAAACCCTGAAGTAGGTGGAAATGTTGACGACAGAGACAATAGCCATCGTGGAAATCTGGATGGCTGACGTCAAGTTTCAGCTGGCTCACCACAAGACGTAGATAGTGCTGTTGTGATCAGCGTCGGGGGACAATCTATACCATCGATGTATCCGCTGAATCACCTGGGTGTGATGGTCGAAAATCGGTTAAATTACAATAGCCATATCGACTATGCATGTGTGAAGGCTGCGAGGACAACTAGCGGATTGGCAAGGATCATGCCGAATAACGGAGGGCAGCGAATAACGGAGGGCAGCACGAGACATTTTCTGGTGGGTTGCTCATCCTCAATACTGAGGTATGGCGCATCGGCCTGGGCTGCTGCACTGAATTAAAAGCGGAATCGCACGAAGTTAAAAAGCACGTTGCGCCTAATGGCTGTTCGTGTCGCGAGTGCGTATAGAACGTTATCGTCAGTGGCGGTAAGCGTAATGGCCGCGATGATTCCCTTCTGCATCACTCTGGCTGAGGATGTTGAATGCTACCAACGGACAAAGGCACGAAATGCAAGGGGACTGGCGCAAGCGAACTCGTTAGCTATGTGGCAGCAGGTGTGGTATAACTAGGAGAAAGGAAGGTTGACCTACCGACACATCCCACATGGTTCGGCTTGGGTGCATAGGAAACCGGGAGTGGTGAAATTGCATTTGACGAAGGTTCGGGCACGGATACTTCCGGAATTGCTTGGATCGGTTTGGACATGCTTCGTCACCTGTTTGCCCAGAGTGTGTGAACGTGCAAGGAAAACCGAAAGGTCTTCGAATGCCCTAGGTTCGAAGAAGTTCGTAGGGGTATGCTTGGTGTGACAGTTGACAATATCGTCGGAGACGCGCCATGACGAGCATACATGGAACGCTGTCAATAGGGTGGTTACGAGTATACTCTCCGAGCCGCAAAGAAAGTGGCGAAGGGGCCAACAATGAAGCGTTATCGGCTAGAAAGCCGCCGTGAAACCACAAATCGAGTTTTGGGAGAAATTTCGCCGCCGGGGATCTCTCCGTCGGTGTAGAATAGGTCCAATGCCGCGGACCAGTCGCATAATACGCGACGCACCACCGGGTTCGTGTTATCGGGGCGCTGTTGAAAGGGACGTCAGGCTTCACTTGAATCCTCGGACGGACCTCGACACCTTACCGAGAGGCTCGTGAGTAGACTCGATCCACCGCCGGGGCTTAGGGCGAGTAGACCACATCGAACAGCTAGCATTGGGTCGTTGGGGCGCCAGTGAACCGGAAGCTACGCTCCACCCGGAATTGCTGGGCAGACCTCAGAACCTACTGGATGGCCCATCGAGTAGACTAGGTCTCCCGCCGGGGACTAGATCGAGTAGATCGGGAGGAAGCGTGGAGCTAAATAGCTCACGGAAACGAACATCGATATCTGAAAAAATCTACCGCCGGGGAATTAACAGTAACGTAGATTCACCGCCGAGGGCTATCCGACTATACCGTTGCAAAAATGGGAGCTAATTGGCTCAAGAAACAAACTCCGGTACCAAGAGAAATCCCGCCGCAGGGGAACTTTCAGTCGGTATAGGATAGTTCAACGCCGGATAGTATCCGAGTAGATCTCAACAAAGCTGGGAGCCAAATGGCTCAAGGAACCGGATATCGGTGTCAGCGGAATTTCCTTCGTCGGGGAACTATCGGTCGGAGAAGAGTGAGTTCACCGCAGGGGACTTTCTGAGTAGATCGTGATAAGGTAGCTGAGTGACTCACGGAAACAGAAGCTAAACGGCTCATGGAATCAGCATCTAAACGGCTCACGGGGTCGTGAGCTAAAATGGTGGCGTAATAGATGGAGACGAGAAACAAGAGTCTGACTTAAATCAAAGCTCACAAGTCGAACCATTTCATGAATCAAGTGAAGCTCCGAGATAGAGCAAAAAAGCACGAGCCCCCCACGAAGTAATACCTTCATGCGAAAAAAGAGTAAGGATTGTTTTAGTGGTTAAGCACGAACGTGAGTCTTGAGTTCCACACAGTGCCAATACACCAATACACTACGAACCAGGCTTTTAAACCTTTTAAAACTTTACAGCGGTTATAAAAAACACATTCATGCGCAGTGTCCATATGCGAGAGCTCATGTTACCCCTAGTTAAGCGTGATGTCCCGCAATGAAAGGAGCTCATCTTAAGCTGAATTAATTTAGTTATAGGTTTTGTGCCCTTCGTGAGCAAAGCAGTTTTTAAACGATTTTTTCAATTGTGAAAAAATAGTTTTTACCTAAACTGTTCTCCACTAAGGAGAAATATAGTATAGTGCATCTTTTTTTTATTTTAATTATAGAGGTTTTAACCTTAAGGTCATTCGCCTCTCCTGGTTAGAAAAATCTCTTAAGAAAAATCTCTAACCTTATGTGCGGGGTTGATACTTGAACCCAAATGAGCTCTACCCGCACCCCCTCCCCCTATAGTGCTTCTTGCATTGGCTTGCATTGACAAAATAAATGTTTCAATTTCATTAGTTAGATGAGACGAAGTCGAAACGCAAATTCCATAACAAACTGAATCATCGTTCTTAAGCAATTAAAAGCTGCCAAAAGAGCTGCAATTACAAAATTTTCCAAGCATAAGACACTAGCATTACAAAACCATTACTTTCAACTTAACAACGAATGCAAACAGTAAAGCAGACCCACCTTTTTCAACTGGAAAAAGTCGAGCGTCAATTACAATCTAAGCCCAAGTTGTTCTGAAAGTATGAAAGTCCACCTTAGGATCATTCGTCTCTTTATTCAGATTAGCAAAATTTCTAACCATGTATGCGGGGTTGGGCATAGAACCCAGGTGATCTGTGTACTGCCGCTAGAAGCATAATTGTCCCATGTGTATAGGGATTCCCATAGCACATGGGACAGTTATGCTTCTAGCGGCAGTGTACAAAGCAATCGATTTACGCTATACTCGCCCCTACCGGTCTTACATTTTGTACGCCGTTAAATAGTTTTAAGCGCCGACACTAAAAAACCTATCAACTGTTCTCTGACAAATTTGCAAGTGTTTTTTATGAGCTCCTTAACCACGACAACAAGTCACTCCTTTTCTAGGACGAACCATCTACCTAACTTGCATTAATAATGCTGCCCTTCTTGCAGCAACTTCTATGTTGAAAGTCTTTAGTTCCCCGGGCCCAGATAACTTCATCGATTTTTGTCAAATAGTGCATCAACGGTTTACTTGAACCACTTCGACAAGCCTTCAAACTATCACTTACTACTGCAATATTTTCATCCTACTGGAAAGTGACCCGCACGTCTTCAGTGCATCGAAAAGGAGTCAAATCGTAACATATGCAATTATCGGGAAATCTCGTGTTTGAGTGCAGTATCCAAACTATTAGAGCTGATTGTTTTAGACACTAATTTCTTTCACTGTAAACCCTACATCGCAGACGATCAACTTCGTGTGTTGCTCAAACGATTCGTCCTTCCTACCATCGCTCAAACGATTGACAACGATCAACCCACTCTCGTTCACAATATTCGTCGACGAATTGCGAACCGATGCTATTTACATTGATCTATCTGCGGCCTTCGACAAAATCAACCATTATCGCAATAGCTAACCTAGAGAAATTCGGTATCCATGGACAACTTCTTTGCTGGTTTCACTAGCCACTTCGCCTTATACGATTAATATCTCTTACATGGACACTTAAGCTGTACGCACACGAGGCAACAGGACCTACGTCACAAAAAATTATAGTGAATACATTACAAATACGGTGAGGCCAACTATCATTCAACAATTCAGATCAACGAAGAAATGAAAATTCGGTATAGGAATCAGTGTGTATTTAGAGTATAGTTGGAAGATGTTTGGTAGTTCAGCGAGTTAAGTAGGCAAGTTGAAGCTCTTATGAGGAACATCGCTGTCATTCTGCATTAGGGTCCACTGATAATCACTATTGAAATTCTACATTGCTGCCTGCAATGTAAATCGACTGCCGAATAATGCGACAGATAACCAAATTAGTAACATCAGTAAAAAAACAGACAAAGAAAATAAGAAAACTGGTAAATTAAACAAACAGGTTTGTGAGAATAAAATAAAAACACCTCCGATTACGTCGAATCCAGCTACTTTATTCACTACAAAATAATTAAATTAAATATTTCTGGTGGTTACCCACTAACTAGTCTGACATTTTCTTTGTAAACCAGATATAAATTATATTTGAATGTAAACCTAAAAAGGCAGGACAACTAAATTTACAAAAATAATAATGTAGTATTAATGCCATACTAGAACATTTTAGTTTGTTTACGAACAACGAATCTCTAACATAAAACTCTATGTTACTTTTCTATAATAGTTGTTGTCAGCGGGGACAGGACAAAAACTGAATTCGCAATGCAATATGCGTTCGGACACGTATTCTCCTTTTCTTACAAAAAACATAAAATTTTCGAAGCGAAGTATTGCCTGTTCATTGTTTTATATGTAAGTTTCGATACTTGTGTTATGGCTTAGCCAGAAGACAGCAACGCAAACAATCGTCGTCAGTATTATGAAAAGGATGCCCTCAAAAGTTGACGTAGATTGTGTTAGGTTTCTCACTGCAGTCAGAAAGATTTGTTTGAAAAGGAAACGGAAATATAGATAAGAAACGAAACAATTGAAAAACAATGATTCCGCCAATACTACATGGGTTGGGTAGTTACTTACCTGATTGAAGAGTTACTAGTGTTCTGATGGGTGGAGCTCGAATGTCGAAAATCGATTCCATTTTCCAGTGGTACCTGATTGTTCACGTTGCTACTGAAATGAGATTGGGATTGCTGCTGTTGTGTTTGGTGTTGTTGTATTCGACTACTCCGGCTAGAAATAGTGGTTGTGCTGGTGGTTGTTAAACCTCCCCCGGATTCATGTGGTCCATTGCCGTGCATATTGTTGAAATGACCTGAGAACAATTTTAATATTATCAAACCAGACGTAGTCATATAACACTTGGGTTATCGTAAATACCTTGAGATCCTGCGGAACCAGTCCCGCTGCCACCGCCTGTACCACCCGAACCACTAGTACCACCAGTAAGACCCACGCCTCCCATTACGACAGGATTCAGTGGAATCGCTAATCGTGCATTAACTGCGAGTAGATGGTCTCGTCGAGCTACAAGATTGTTAACATGATCTTCAAGGCGGATGTTTTCGCTTCGTAACTGATGAAGACAGGATAATAACGAGGCAACTGCAAGTATAACAAGTGTAAGGAACCCAATTTTTAGGAAACTATTTATTTAATAGTAACGTACTATCGAAATGTTGAGCCTGCTCCATTAGAAACTGAGATCCTTGCTCCCATTGTCGCTCTAAGAGCTGCTCCAAACTCTGAGGAGTATTGCCGTTGGCAGTAGCCGTACCACTTCCCGACAGCATCGAAGTCAAAGACGGACCACCGGTTGGCGGCGCAGCCGTGTTACTCGATCGTGACTGTAATAATGTCGAAAATTTAAGCTTTTAGAAATATTTTGTTAGGTTAGGTACTACGCACCATTTGAATTTTTCCTGGGAATGGAGGTCCCACCAGCTGCGGGGCAGTTTCAATAAACGTGTGTGTCTCCATCTCCATATTCAGCTGGTCGGACATTTTTTGAGCCACACTGCTGTTCGGGTTTAGCTGATTGCCCAGCATGTGAGACGCATGGACAACTCCATTTTGGAACAGCTTGCTTTCTTTCATGTCCAGCGGTCCACCGACATTTGAATTCGTCGATAGCTTTCGATTGCGCTTGTTGCTGCGAACTATGCCGGAGTCGGACCCCGGAGAGCTGGGTGGAGATTCCTTGACCATCGCTTGTGGAGTAATTATAGTCGTCGTAGCTCCTATGGCTGCCGGATTGGACGGTTGTGCTTCGTAGGAGAATTTTAGTCCTCCGCTGCTACCGCTGCTAAACGGATTGGAACCGAAACTATTGTCCGGCGTTCTGGAATTAGATGGCGAGGGTATTTCAACCATTGCTTGTGAAGATCTAAGCTTCTTGCTGGTGTGCGTGACCACCACAGCATTATTACTGTTACTACTGGTATTATTGCTACTGGGGGTGCCGTGACCATGTTCTATGCCGGTATTGGTAATTAAGATACTACTATTGCTGCTGTTGTTGGTGTTGTTACTGCCAGAGTGGCTGCTGTTGATGCTGTTACCACTCCCAGTGCTGCCGCCGGGTGTTATATGATGATTTGGACCGCTGGGACTCGAAAAGTTGTTTGACGAGGTAGATACCATACCGACCATTTCAATAACGTGTGTACCGGAAGCAGCGGAAGGAGTTACAGTGGAAGTAGTGACAGATGTAGGTTTGGAAGCGTTTGCGGTAGCAGTTGCTAAATATGAAGCAGAGGAGGTGGAGTGGGAATGCTTGTCTGGATAGGATTGAGCCGATGTTCCGACGATGTGTGTCCCGATTGAAGCGGTTAGCGAGCTGTTGCTAGTATTACTGCTGGCCGAGTTAGTGTGACTAGAATTACTGCTACTACTGTTATGGGTCATATTAGGCTGGTTAATATTATTAGCGTTCGAGTGACTACTGCTGTGGCTACTGCTAGGCGTCGAACTACGAGTTGTGGTGGTGGGCTCATTGGCGTGCAGTATGTTGGAGGAAGAGGGAGAGGACGACGAGCCGGTGTTGATCAACGGTGAGGAACGCTGTATCTGCTGCTGTTGCAGTGAGCGTTTCTTGGACGTTCGCGTTTTACCGCCACCGATGCTACCGCTTCCGCTCCTGGTACTACCACCGCCACCACCACGATCCCTTGATTTTGATCTGTGTACAATATTGGGGGGATAAATAGTTGGTCTTGATTGAACTTTTGGGAAAAATACCATGTCGCAAAATTAATCGTGAAAAAAATCTAAGGGAGACTGCAAAAATGAATACCAGTTTTTTAAATGGAAGTCAGTCAAAATAAACTGAAAAAACTAAAGTAAAATGTGAAAATGTTAGTAAACGAATTCAAAATTATATGACACCGTAGCAATATTGTAAAAAAACACTTTTATGTCTTCAATAAGCTGTGCAACCAATAATTAGCCAATCCTGGCTGATTTGCATTCAACACTCTACAATCACAACTATGTACAAAAGCAAATAATACTCAAAAAGTGAATGAAAAATCTACATCTAGGCTAAAGCAACCAAATTATCGTACCTCGATCTCCGTCCAGAGATTTTCTCCTCTTGGAGCGCGGCTATTCGCACGTTCGACGTTTGCTTTTCATATGTAATTTTAAGACCACCATCACCACCGCCCGGAATAATAGGCGATGACGAAGTACTCTGTATGGCACTCATCGACACAGGCGAAACACTCTGTAGTACGGACACACTGGACGATAACCCGACCAGGTTCAGATCCATTCCGCTGGATGGGAACGAATGAATTTGTTGTTGCGAACCAGCGCTACTAATGATGGCAGGTGACGATCTCATTGACGGCGATTGTCGTTCGAGCATCGGGTGAGTCGGATTCTGGATGACGTGGCCAGGAATAATAGATTGCAGTTGTATCACCGGACTGGATCGATTGCTTGTTGCATTCTGAGTGACGGACAAATGAACAGTTTTGAAAAATAAATGCATAAATGAATAAAAATTCTTACCATTATTTGCTCCCCCGTTCTCTGGGTCAACTGTTGATATAAGCTCGATCCCGACGACATTTGCCCCGGTGAAATAATGTTCGGTGTGTTGCCGCTAACACTGCTGCTCGGAGCATTGTTATTTGTGCTGGAGGCACTGCTGTTACTTGTAGGTAGGTTTATTCCAGGTACGGTAGCTGTCGACAAGGGAACGGACACCACTAGACTCGGTGTGTGTTGCTGTCCCTGCTGTTGCTGTTGTTGCTGCTGAAGTTGAGGTGAATTGGGCTGTAAAAAGGAAAGGAACATTCAAATGCTTGTAGAGAATCGTCGTTTATAAGCACCAGTCATATAACAACACAAACGGGCTATTATCCATAATTAGGACAAATATTGACACAGGAATAAAATTGCATTAGGTTAACATAATCGTAACTAGTCATTTAGTCATTTAGGATAATGATTTTGCATGTTACATATTTTTACAAGAACAAATATAACAAAACCAGTTTGGCACAATTCGCTTGAATAATATAAACGGTAGGGCGAAATTGGGTGATTTCTTTCTTTGTGCTGTGAAGATGTATAAAAATAAGATCCTTTAATAAATAATGAATGTATCATTCATCAAAAGACACAAAATACCTACAATATATAGATGTTATCTCATTTTTTTTTTGAATTCCAAAAGAACAAATGAGAGCTCTTGAGTAGTAAAAAAATAGAAGCATTTTACTTTGATAATTGGTAGGGTAGACGAGCCCTTACTCATCTCATTAGTCAGAATGTCACACTATTTTGTTGATAACTCGACTTAGAGTGACTGGATTGCGCTTAAACAGGTATCATCTTTGCTTCGTTCCGCAGAAGCAGTACAGTTGAAAATTTTGCCTGGAAAATGCTCGCGTTTGAGCGAAGCGAAAAGTCGATTATAACGTACCCTTATGCATCCTACCATTTGAGCTAATGCGTTGAATAGAGATAGCAGACACTGTTCAAACTAACGTGTTTAAATGGGTGGGATGAATAGAGGAACTAAAAAGAATTAGGGCGCAGTAACCCTATGTCGTCTCTTTTGTAGTTTAACATTTAGTTTTTCAGATCTATCGATGAAAATCATCCGAATACCACAAAAAATTATTTAAATCCATAAACTTAGAGATATGTGTTTTTGAATCGATCCTCCTGTCGAGAGCTGATTTAAAATCCGACATATTTTTAATTAACCCTTTTAAGACAGACAGTGAAGACTTTTCATTGCAATATTTGAATCATAATCTGATAGATTGTGTGTTTTCTTTTTGAGAGTTGTCCTATTGGATCTATAGAGCTAGGTTCTCGGAAGGGCTCCCCGTCAGAATCACATACTACAATTTGCAGACGAGACAGGCGGATGGCGCCCACTAAAACACCGCTTTAGGCCAATTGTAGCGGTTCAGCTATGTGCGGGCGAAGGGACTTCACGATCGCGTGTATCATCGCGAAGCACTCGAGCATTTGTGCGTTAACGTGTTCGATCGCGTGTGCGTTTGTATGTCGCGTGTTCTAACGTGTATGTAACTCGCGTGTATAAATTCTATTTTAAAACCGTGTGCCGTTCGCTTATTCGTCTGTATTCTTGGATGATCGGGCGCGGACCGTGAATCTGATACTTAATTTTTGATGTGCGGCTCAGATGCTAGAAGAAAGTGAGATCTATCATATCACTAGAGTTCCATCCATCTACGCAACCGTTTGCTACAAGTGTTTGACAGCTGCATTCCAACTGCATTGCATCGATCACTGCGCCACCTACAAACGTTTGCCAAATGTGTTTCCGATGTCTAAATTTATTCGGAATTTCAGTAGTGGGTATTTACACACATTTCGAATCGAGCCCAAACGTCTGTTATCTGTGGTTCAACTGAAGGCATTAGTCCAGACCGCTAGGGCCGATGAAAGACTTCCGGACGTGACCGTTTCCTGATGACTCTAATGAAGTAGAATAGAAAAACACATGTAACATGCAATCAAACTCGCCTAAATGCATTGTGTTAGGCTTTCATCATGCTGATCTGGCCGGGAATTCACGTGCGTCGGTAAATTCATTATACCCTAATTTATCCAATCCCACCTTCCCGAATGAATAGAACCAAATGCGCAAATTGAATACCAGAAGTATTATACGCCAGTTCCGCATCCATTCCTTGATCCAAATGTCACAAATACTCAGACAAACACATGCACAAATAGACATACAGTTGTACACTAGTACGAAAAACTACGATTATTACAAAACGACAGCTAATAAGTTTCTACTTATGTATTCATTAAATTAATTTAATTATCAAATTACTTTAATTAGTCTACGCACGACGACGAAGCCGACCGATAAATGGACATACAATGACTCTCAGTGTGAGGCCCGTTCACGAATATCACCATCAAATTGTGGAACGATCTTTGCAACCACAGCAAAAGTCAATCCACGTCGACCCGCCAGTCGGCCGCGTCACCTCGCACAGACTAGTGGTTGAGCGTTGGTATGCGCCGGTGTAGAGTATGAAAGAACATAGAACATAAAAAGGCGCATAAGCCCCTTCTCCTCGATGCACCACTATCGAGGCGTAATGCAATAACCATCTTAAGGTTCAACTGAGAACGCTCAGAAAGCGTCCATTTTGGAACACGAAAAAAGCAGTTTTTTCACAAACCGTTGGAAAAATGTTCATGAAAATTAATCAATGTATTTGGGGAATTGATAGAACACGATTGATTGATTTTCGTGAAGATATTTGCAACGTTGTGAGAAAAAACTACTTTTTTCGTTTTCCAAGATGGCTGCTTTTCCAAGCTTTCTCAGTTGAACCTTAAAGCAATTGTCTGTCAGAGGCTCTGTAGCACTGATGCACGCAATGTGCTTGGTGATGTTTGCAATACCGTCAAATCCCTCAACCTTGGGGAGGGTAAAATAAACGTTTCATAACCAAAATAATTTCATAATTTCATGACCAAAAAAATAAAACACCTGTATTGTAATTTTCTTGGAGCATGTTGATTTTTTTCACTAGCTGGATAAGATAAATTAGAATACGGATAAATCATAAATCCAATCCATCTTTCGACATCTTGCCATGTGAACGACTCGTTACAGAACAGTGTGAAGACTACACACTTTTCATGTAATAGATTTGCTTAAAAACGCAAAATCACTGGATAATGGCTCGACATCTCTATATTTAGTTTTCTTTTTATAAATAGGTCAGTAACATTCCAATCATACATGAGAAAAGTCAATCTAAATATTGCAAGTACGCTTCTCTTTCAAAAAGATTTTGCTTGATATGAATTTTGACAGTCCTCGTGTTTGATCGGTAGGAAACTAATATATAACTGGTAACAAATTATTGATATGTCGAGCCATTATTCAAATACTCAGCGTTATTTAATATATTAAATTTTCACGATACATAATTGACGAATTCAAATTATTTTATTATACAACTTGCACGTATCATGATGCCAACACTGCGAAATGAGCCCTGTGGTAACTAAATCTGTTTCCTATAAGTCAAATTCGAAGACGTTAAATTGGTTCCACACTGGCTTCAGAAATCGTATTACTACACGCAAAAAAAGTTTTGGTTGAAATTACTATTTTATAGGGTTAAATTAATTACATTGTACCCACAATTTTCAGCTGATAATGAATATGATTTCGCTGCAACCATGTAAACAACCATTTCTACCATATTAATATATCTTTGGTTTCTGTAGTTTTCACTATGTTTGTAGTATATTCATCTCACCGTATGGTATTCGTTTTTACTATGAAAGTAGTCAAGTTGAGAACTAATATTCTCCCGTGACGATTTAAGTTCATAGTAAAATTTACCATGCACGATATATTTTTACTGTAAGATTTTGCTAGATTCTGCTAATAGTTATGAATGCATTGAGAGGTCTAGTTTTTTAGAAAATATACTTTATTTACGAGTACTTACGGATGACTATGATGAAGCTTGAGCTCAAATTCCAGACAGAATTCAACTAGTCTGGTTTATGGTCATCCTAAAAGAATCAATTATATCGACAGTTTGTCATAACACTATCAAAATTTCATTTTAAACTTACCACTAGACTTTCCAGTAATGTTTTCCGGTTTTTTGGTGTATGTTAAATTATATTTATTTTGTAAAAAATTCGTTCTCACAATAAAATAAGCAACACAAATAACCTTGTTGCGACGAAAAACAAAAACAAGTTAATTGGATCGAAATGGCGCACGTCAACATTCTCTTGACACTTAGAAATACTATGTTTAATTAATTTAATTTAAATTAATTTTCCATTATTTTTACCATTTTCATCCATAGTAAATTTGAACACAGATTTATTGTAATTTTTACAAGAATATTATTTTCTGTGAGTTGTCTTGTTTTTTATGTTTTTAACGACATTCAATTAGCAAGGGACTGGAAAATTAAGTATATTTCTCAATATTAAGAGCCATACACTGATAAAAAATCACACTATAAAACCAAGGGAAATTTAACATCATTTTCAAGTGCACTTGCAAGTTGAAAAGCAAATCAAATGATTTCCCTTCGATTTTCACATGAAAATCTATTAAAACGCAGTTCATGTGCTATTTCAAATTGTATTCATACTATTTTCACATGAATCCGATATGTTTTACCATTGAATTTTGGTTGCCATGCTGTTGAGTCGCATAGTATGAACTTTCCACATAACATTCATGTGAAAAACATATAGTGCATATCCATATGTAAAACAATTGATATCGCTGATTCTTCTACCCATTAAATCTATAGGTAAAACTAATTGATATTCACGTGTAAGTCATTTGGAAATCTTAGTCAATGGTATTTCTTATGATGTTTATATAATTTTCACATAATGTTCGCAAGAATTCCACTACAAAATCACATGCCCCACATAGATATTCAAATGGTATGCGTAAGCTTTTCATGTGTTTTACAATTGAATCAATTGAAGTGTTTTCCACATGATGTTAACTTGTCTAGTTTTTTCAGTGTAGTACTCAAGGGAGAGCAAGGAGTTGAAGGAAGAAAGTTTTAGAAAAGCGTGGAAAGGGTCATATGAGCAAGCTTAGAGTTTACCGGCGACATAACCATTTGTCTGCTACTGCAGGAGTCAGGATCTTTTGGCATTAGAAATGCGAATCACCTGAGTCTACGGCATGTCAGGACGAGCGTAAAGTAACTTGTTACCTCATGCTGTCGGAACCGACAAAAAGTTAAGTCACGATAAACTTCCACACTAAGCTTTTTTACGACGCTTAAACTGATTGAATGAGCTAGTTTTTGCCCTAGTTGTTTTGTCTTAGTATTTAACCAGCGAAACTATCAAATTCTTGAGCCAACCGAATCAACCAGCCATTTGTTGGGAGCACTGCTAGTTTTTCCACAACTATGTCTGTTTTCCGCGTATTACTAGTTGGGGTTGATCATTTTGAAATAGTGATTGCCAAAAAAGTCTATCTACTGGTATATCCTTCTAACTTCAAAATTGATTTTGAGGTACACAGGGAGTCTTCAATATAACGTACATTTTCTTTTAAAAAAATGAGCGAATCCTACACATTTCTTTTATAAGAAATGTAAAAATGTACGTTGTATGGAATTGTACGTTACATCGAAGCGTGATTTATTTGTTGAATTCTATTTCAATATCTAATTCAAAATCTAACTAGCAGTGTGAGCTTTTCTCCTAAACACATTGTAATGATTTGAAGTTTACAGCATATATGAACCAAACGAATCATATGAAGTCAAGCAAACTTGTTGAAAAGGTCCTATGTGCAAATGAGAGCCTCTCTTTGTTTGCTTTCTCTTCCGCTATTAACACAGTCGCATTTGCGTTTTCTGCTTAACACTTTGCATGATATGCTAGTCGAAATCAAAATCTACCAATATAAACTGGAACATTATAGGAAAGATTAATGGTGAAGCCGTGATAATCGAAAGAGAAAGTAAACAAAGAGAGGCTCTTTTGCACATAGGTCTATTTCAAAAACAAATTCAAGAATTCAATTATATACAGTACCGGACATAAAAAATGCACCAAACACTGGAATTCCACTTTTTGTAAATAATTGAATTATTTGCAGATTTTTTCGGTTAGTTTTTCTGAAAGGTGACTGACAATAGTATCACACGCACATATGATTAATTAATTTAAGCGTATATCTAATAAACTACACTACCAAAATAAGACCGCACAAAAAATGCACCAAGGCACTTATTGTATGATTTCAGTTCGCTTTTTCCCTCAAAATTATTTTTCTTTTGTCAACATTCGAAACAACTAGTTATGAGGAAATCGTGCAAGAATTATGTGTACAGTCGTGATTCGCTGGACCGCTTTTTAGTTGGACCTCCGCTAGTTGGAACATTGTCCAACTAAAAAGCATCTAAACGTCAAAATCTCATGTCAAATTGACTTTGACAATCTTTTCACCAATCTTTTACGCTGCTAATGTCTTCTTTGAAGAGTTTTTGACATTTATCAGTCGGTTCAACTAGCGAAATAAATTCGTTAGTTAAACATTGGCTGTGGCCTAGACTGCCCAGAAAAAAATTAATTTTTGAAAACTCAATCGGCCCACCCCTGAGTCGATTCCTAGTCCCACCAGGAGTACTTGCTCCAAATTTGAAGTAAATCGGACAAGTCTACCTACCGGACCAACGTGCCTGAAGTTTGTATGGGATTTTTCGTCAATTTACATGAAGAAAACCCACTATGCATCGTATTACCACTGTAGATGAAAATAAGAAAGATAATTTAATTGTCTACAACTTTGTCGAAGACTGCTAGTTAATCCGGCTTTGTTAAAAAAATTTATTACACTTGTAAGGAAGTGATGTCTGAATTAGTTTTGCATGGGGCCTAGCAGTGCATGGTTGTGTATCAGTATTCGATTCATACGAACTAAACATTTTTGTGAAATAACCGTTAGATTTGGCTCAATAGTATGTTCAGAAGAATTGTAGTAAATAATATGAGTTATGTTTTGGTTAGAAAATTTTAGTTCCACCTGTGACCGCATAGAGGGCGAAACACTAACTTTTAATAGAAGAGAGATAGATGTTCGGAAGAATTACTAAAAAAAATGCCTGTTCTACAACTTTGTAGAAGACGTCTAATTCCTATCTCTCTCCGTTGAAAAGTTAGTGTTGGCGTCCTCTATGCGGTTACAGGTGGAACAATTTTTTTCTAACCAAAACATAGCTCGTTAAGTTAAATCTAACCATTATCGAACAAAAATGTATAGTTGGTGGGAATCAAGTACCGATACACAACCATGCACTGCTAGGCCCCATGCAAAACTGACTCGCTGACTGACATCACTTCGTTAAAAGATTAATAACTTCATTTAACAAAGCCGGATTGACAAACAGTCTTCGACAAAGTTGTAGACAATTAAATTATCTTTCTTATTTTCATTTACAGTAATAATACGATGCATAGTGGGTTTTCTTCATGTAAATTGACGAAAAATCCCATATAAACTTCAGGCACGTTGGTCCGGTAGCTAGACTTGTCCGATTTGCTTCAAATTTGGAGCAAGTACTCGTGGTGGGACTAGGAATCGAATCATTTTTTTCTTGTCACTACTGTGGCCCAACCAACGAATCACGACTGTATTATGACATCGTTCCGTCTAAATGTTTAGGAAAAAACGCGTGATCGCTGTGCATTCTGACATCTGTCATACAACGGCCGAAATCATTTATAACACTAATTTACAAGGAAAATAAAACTTCGAGAAAAAGTAAAAGTATTTCCTGCAAAACATGGAAGATGGATGGATTTTTCAGCAAGATGACTACCCCAAACATCAAGAATCAGTAGCGACTGGCTCAAATGGCACGTTCATCATGTTGATCGGAGATTTGTGCCTTTCCGTGATTTGTATATTTATCATTTCCTGATGGGAAGGATTGGGGACACGATATTATTTTTTTAAGGAATATAGCATAGTGTATATCGCATTGATTTGCTAATCCAAATAAAGTTCCAATTTATTGTGTCCTACCGGAAAATTAGAATTTCTTTTCATACGAGATACCATGCTTGATAAGTTTCTTGTTTAGGAACATAAATCGTGTTTTCTTCCTAAAACTAGCACTAAGTTGAGGAATTCCACGAAGATCGATCCGAATATATTTAAATCGTGACCTACCATCTTAGATTCCTATGAAACTTTACACGTTTCACCGACATGAAAGACCAAACATTTTTCACAAGTAGTAAGATTATTTTAAATCAAGAACAATTTTTTAAACGGCCGTAGACATTTCTACGTGCCTTAATTTCATTTTTTTTGATCGATTGCTGTATTTTATACAATAGAACTTTCTTAGAATGAGTTACAGGGAATGAAAAATTCTATACGAAAAAAATATACACCGAAAATTTTTTTTTTCGAAAACAAAAATTTATGCTTTAAATTCAAATTTCAAAAAAAAACATTTTTTCTAATTTATTATATTTTGTCAACAAAAACCTAAAGAGAAAGGAAACATTTTGAATATGATTGTATGATGGAGAACTTACCGGTAAAAAAGTTTTTCGAACAATAACTTTATACATTTTTTAAATTTCATATTAATTGACACACAAAACTGTAATTTTATTACAGAATATAATTCTGAGTATCAATTTAAATCAAAATGCATTTAACAAAAATCTTCCAAAATGCGATAGTTTTCGAGATATTTGGAATTTTGTTCTAAAAAAACAATAAATTCGTGTAATTAAAAGTTATTCGCGTTACCCCATCACAGAACGTCAAAAATCTAATGTCTACCATTTAAAGACGTAAAATAAACCTTTTCAGTGTATTTGGATCAGGGAGAAGCTTTCAAAAAAAGTATTCCCAACAACAACTTTTGACATATTTTCAAAGTTCATACTATTTGCAGTTAAAAATACAATTTTCTTTTTGAATATGATTCTAAAAGACATTTTAAATAAAAATGCAGATGGCGAAAATTTTCTGAAATGTAGTAGTTCTCGAGATATTTTAAATTTTGTTATAACAACACAATTATTTTGCTTTATTACGACCTTTTCACAAGTTATTCGCCTTTCTCCATCAACAACAATCGGTTTTTCAAAAGGCCCATAACATTTCCTGTAACTTCTCCTTTGACATCAAAGCGATATTGTAACTCATTTGAAAGCGACATGAAAACAACCAAAATATGATCGAACCATTTAGTTTAATCTTCAGACCCTATGGTTGAATAGTATTTTGTTTTCCTATAGATTTCAAATGGTTTACAATATCGCTTTGATGTCAAAGAGAAAGTTACAGGAAATGTTATGGGCCTTTTGAAAAACTTGTTGTTGATAGAGAATCGCGAATAACTTCGGAAAAGGTCGTAATAAAATAAAAGAATTTTGTTGCTATAAAAAATTTAAAATATCTCGAGAACTACTACATTTCAGAAAATTTTGTTAATATCATTTTGATATTCAAAAAGACATTTGTATTATTGAGTGCAAATAGCATGAATTATAAAAATATGTCAAAAGTTGTTAGGAAAACTTTTTTATTAAAAGCTTCTCCATCATCCAAATACACTGAAAAACGTTCTTTTGCGTCTTTAAAACGATAAACATTAAATTTTTGACAATTTATGATGGGGTAACGCGAATAACTTTTAAAAAGGGCATAATTACACGAATTTACTGTTTTTGTTGTGACAAAATTCCAAATATCTCGAAAACTATCGCATTTTGGAAGATTTTTGTTAAATACATATTGATTTAAACTGATACTAAGAATTGTAATATGTAATATACTTTTTTTATTTTGAATAGAGAGATTTTAACCCTTAGGCTCTTTTCGGGTTAGAGAAATTTGTTTTTGGAAAAATCTCTAACCTTGGGACTCGAGCTGCATACAAGGCAATCGATTTACTAACTACGCTATGCCCGTCTCATATTTTGTAATAAAATTACAGTTTTATATGTCAACTAGTATGCAATTTAAAGTTATTGTTAGAAAAACTTTTTTTCCGATAAGTTCTCCATCATAGAATCAACATTTTTTTCGTTCAGAAATATTCATCCCTTGTAATTCGCTCTCAGAAAGTTTTGCTGTATTAAATACAGTAATCGAACAAAAAAAAATTGAAATTATGGCACGTAGAAATGTCTACGCCCTTTTAAAAAATTGCTCTTGTATCAAAATATTGCAATTGTCAGAGAAAATCATGGATATTCATAAACCGAACACAACATTAAAGTTTCGTTCGAAACGACGATGGTTATATTTTGTGGTCGATCGGTTTCTCATGGAATTCCTCAGTTATTTTGGCTTTAAGTAAGTGTCGTATTCTGATGAGACGAAATATTTTTGAAAAAAATTTCTTTGAAAAGATAAAATAAATACCCTTTTTTCCAACTATTGTTACAATTGAAAACCTCTACTACTTGTCCACAAGCGATTAAGTGTTACGACCGCACCGAATTGATGCACAAACAAGACTAAACTTCGTACATTGCTTTTTTAACTGCATGCTACTTGACCACAGCATATTTATCTTTAGATATGCTCCTGGCAGTTTCATTGCAACTGTACATCCAACAAGTTCACATGAGTTACAATTTGAGACGGTGGCTCAGGTTGTTTTAGCGCAATAATCTTTTTTGCTTATCATTCATCATTGCTTATTCACCATTTGACAGTTTTAGGTATTTTGACTAACAACCGTCTTACCTTACGTCTTACTTCAATAAACGCATTTTGATCGAATGAATCGCAGAACAATTATTAAGTTTCAATATTTTCGCTTGGATAATTTTTACATTGTATGAAATTAATGCTATAGATTATGAGCAAGCATAATGGAGAAATTACATGATGTTACGCTGCTGATATAAGCCAAACTGCTCAAGTCATGTATGTCCTGTTTGAAACTTTTTGTCGGTGTTACTAGTAAAAGGGTTATTTTTTGCAGTAACTCTCTCTTTGTTTCGTCTATTGTTTCCCAATCTGTTTGTGAACTGGAAAGTATCAAAAAATAATCCTAGAAATACACCTTCAAGTTCAACTGGATAGAAATAACATTTGATCGCTTTGCCTAATATTAAGGTGGCTCCCGTTTGTACTTGACTACAAAAAGATTATAGTTTATAAGATCATTGTGAAACTTACCTGTTGCTGATGTTTGATCGACGACGAGATGACATTCGATCCGTGAGACTGAATCAAATTAGGACTAACGTTCTGTAGATTGAGCTCACCGCTCGGTTGATGAGGAGAGTTCGGTTCAGTTTTGGCCTGCGGGGAAGAAACATCGAAAACAAAAACATTCCATTACTATTAGAAATTCTGCGCGCGGACATTTTCTATTTCAAATACGAATGCCATAAAACACACTTCATCGTCCGTTCTATCCCTTCTGCGCTTCTTCTCGCGTCGATCCTTTTTGTGACTTTTGTGTTTCATCCCTGCTCAAGTAAAATCGCACCTCGATAATCACACAGCCTTGCGAAGGTCACCAGATACCAAACGAAACAAATTGACGTCAATGACCGGCCCCGCAAAAACAATTGAATCGATATACATAATGGGACAATGTATTTGTCTTGTATTTTGATAATATCACACTGCGTTTGAGTCGAAAATCACCGCTCCGATGCCAGACGCGTGCAGACCAGCACATGTCTATTTTGCAACTTTGTGCTTTCATTGCCGCTCGGTCGTGCATCCTGTGTGTTCGAACGAATCCCATCACATCCACAAGGATAACCGTTTAGGGTGACGACTGTGTAAGTACGGAGAAAGTGAGAGCATGTAATAAAATCCTAGTGGAGTTTTTCCCTATTTCTCTGCACGTTTCCCACCCTTCAGGTTTTATTGGAAAGGTTCGAGCTGAGACTACGTAACGCGATCAGAAGTTACCCGTACGTATGATTATATTTATTTTACGGTATGCCGGATGAGTTGGTAACAACGTGAAGGTTCACGTAATTTGGGGACTTTCCATAACGACTATAGCAAATTACGACCAACGACGACGATGCCAGACTAGAATATTGCTATCTCTCTCCGCCATATATGATTGGATCGTTTGAATAAAGCGGGTAGATAGGTGAATAGATTTGAAGGAAATGTAACGAACCGATCCGACCAACCGAAATTAATGTAGTGTCTGCCCGAATAGAAATGTACAGTAACAAAACCATGATTTTCACTGTGACAGTACAGTAATTTTACAATAATTTACAGTAAGTTTTAGTGTTATGCTACAATACAAAAACAATAAACTTTAACGTTTTTACAGTAAATTTCAATGTAAAATAGACTTTTACAGTGAAAAAGAGGAGTGGTTATGCATCTTAACATTAAAAAAATCAATTTTTCTCCATACTTTTTTTTCTCGAAAGCAGTAAAATTTAATGTGAATGCACTGTATCAGTTTTTTGCTGAACAGTGAAATTTATTGTTACATGAAATTTTATTGTAAATCTACTCTGAGAATTTGGCATCGAACAATGTTGAAACAGTAATAACTATAATATTTATTGTTTTATGATTGTTTGTAGGGTAAATGCTATTGTAAAATTCTATCCGGGTGGGGATGTTTATTTTATCAAATTTTTCTTATTGCATCGTTTGTGTGTAAAATGACTTTCGCGTAAATATTCGAAGCAAAACACCATCAGGCTACACCGGGAAAACTACCTAAACAAATTGACAGTTATGTGTCCAACAAAAAAAATACCTTTAACAGGCCAACGAGGGTACCCGGGTACCCACAAATTGAAATGCTTATAACTATGGCTTCCTTCAACCGATTTGGACACTTTTAGATATTTTGGATTCAGGAACGTTCATTTTTTGATTCTGTACAATAGAACCGGAATAATGGATCTGGTTTTTGGTATTCCGGATTTTCCGGAGTAATGTTCCAGTACTAGGATATGATTTGCAAATTTTAATAATGTACTAGCAATATGAGTATCAAAACTTTTCAAATTGTCTCGGAAGTCTGTTTTTCATTGTTACGGGACCCTATGGCAATTTGAAAAATGGAATTGGAATGGAATGGCCACTCACGGCCCCACGGGAACCTGCTCCGGAATGTCCGTTCCGGGGTCAAATCACCAAATGGTTCCAAAACCACGAGATACAGCCTACTGATGCAATTCCAAGAATTTTGATACCCATATTGCTAGTATTCCATTGAAGTTCGCAAATAGTACCCCAGCACTGGAACCTGCTTCCGGAAACCCGGATTCCCGGGAACCGAATGAAGTAACCCGATTCATTTTTACCAAGTCCAAAAGTGGATGAGTTCCGGCATCCAAAACGGCCAAAAGTATCGAAATCGGTTGGATATTACCTTAGTTACGGGCATTTTAGTTTTGTGGGTACCCGGGTACCCACGTCGGCCTGTTACGTAGTAAAAAAATGCAGGAGCCCCTCCTCACTCCCACCCTTACTATATCAACAATATTATTAACCCAAAAGCTTGACTTAGTGAAGTTCTAAGATGTCACAAAGTTTCAATTTCCAGCTATGGATAAAACATAGGAATTTAATTAATTGAAACTGAAAAAGGTACCCGGGTACCGCGTTGGACACACAACGGTTAAACATGTTATGCGATTAGGCCACTATGTATATCAATATACGGACAATTGGACCATTAAGCCATATGCTGTTTGTGGTCTTTCAGATGCTGCTGATATTAAAAGCCCAAAGTTGTTCTTTTATTTTTTTTTAACGTAAAATGTAAAAATTATTTTATGAAATTGATCTCTATCCATTTGTTGGTTAAATGGTCCAGAATGTAAATAAAGCAGGAATTTTAACTTTTGACTAAACCTACAAAATTTAGCCTTATTATATCTGTGGATGAGTTTTTGTAATTTGTGAGCCCTTTCTTTTAGTGAAAACACCAGTAACATAGCTTTTGGGATATTGATTTAAAACTGAAGTAATCTTCAGACAACATTATGATTGTTTTAGGGCAGAACATTTGTTACAATTCATTCCATATCTAACTATTATCGTTGAAATGTTACACGGTGCTACAGTGATTTTGTACTTTTCAACAGACCTAGTATATGTTGTAGATCTCATCAAATGCAACACAAAACAATGTATGAAAAATGTTGTATACCCTCAAAATCTCGATTTATTGCAAAGAAACGATTTTTCGAAACTTTGGGTACTAAATTATTTTTTTTTGCGTGATCATTTTTCAACCGATTTTAAATTTTTTGAGTGTTTTGGAAAGAAGAAGAAATTTCCTTCCAAACGGTATGCTTTGTTATGTCCTTTTGTTAAAAGTACTATGCGGTTTTTGGACAACAATATGAAAGTTACCATTATTTTGCTATCATTTGATTAAAACTATAGACATTGCTCAGCATTTTTATTAGGAAACGTCTTTGTTTTAATTAAAATTTTTGTTGATCTATTTTTGATCAAAATCGGTTGGAAAATGGCTGAGTTATTAATTTTTTTCCAATTTAGAAACCTGCTCGCATGAACTCTTAAGGAGTTAGTGTCTCGCACTATAAGATGCTATAATTATGTCTTGCGTTATTTTATCCAATTTCATGTTCAACGTACACACACATACTTTTGAATGTATACGCAATCGAGCAAAAAAAATAGTTTTTTTGAAAATTTTATCTGAGACCTGCCCCTTAAAAGTTCATGCGAGCAAATTTCTAATTTGGAAAAAATCAATAACTCTGCCATTTTTCATCCGATTTTGACAAAATATAGATCATTGGATGCGGAACCAAATGCTCTTCTTCAATTATTATTAAAACGGAGAGGCTTTCTAATAAAAATGTTCGCAATTTTCATATTTTAACCCTCCGGCACTCGCGCTAATGGCTTCCCGAATGAGCAGGATAATGAAAAAATTGCAAAATAATGGTAATTTTCATATTGTTGTCCCAAAACCGCATAGTACTTTTAACAAAAGAAAATAACATAGAATATCGTTGGAAAGGCCATTTCGTCTTCTTTCCAAAACACTCAAAAAATTTAAAATCGGTTGAAACATGACCGCGTAAAAAAAATTTTAGCGTCCAATGTTCCGAAAAATCGTTTTTTGCTATAAATCAAGGTTTTGAGGGTATATTAAATTGATCAAACGTGGTTTTGTGTTGTACTTGACCAGATCTACAACCTTTACTATATCCATTTAAAACTACATTCAATTATTTTTATTTTGTCGCACCGTATTATTAGCATTTTTTCGTAAATGGTTTTTTGCATATCCACTGTTTCAACTAGATATAAGGTCATATTTCAAGGTGAAACTAAGGAAAAATGGCGATGACGACAGTTTTTTAAATTTCACAATTTTTTAGAGTTGTCCTACTGGAGTTGTAGAGCTAAGTTCTCAGAAGGGTTCCTCGTCAGAATCACACACTATAATTGCAAACGAGACTGGCAATGGCGCCCACTAAAATACTGCTTTAGGCCAATTGTAGCGGGCCGTGATTCTGAATGTGATATTTATTGAACGGTTCAGGTATGTGCGGGCGTAGGGACTTCGCGAACGCGTGTATCATCGCGAGGAACTCGAGCATTTGTACGTTAACGTGTTCGATCGCGTGTACATTTGTATGTCGCGTGTGCTAACGTGAATGTAACTTCGCGAGTATAAATTCTATTTGATAATCGTGTGCCTTTCCCATATTCGTGTGTGTTCTAGAATGATCGCGTGCGAACCGTGAATCTGATACTTATTTTTCGGGTACGATTCAGATTCTAGAAGAAAGTGGGTTCTTCCATATCACTAGAGTTCCCAGTCATGTCGCCGTAGAACGTGTGATCTAGTGGATATGAGCTTTATTTTTTTACTGGTCCAACTGAATGAGTTGCTAGAATGAAGGGTAAAGATTTCCGGACGTGACCGACTCATGATCGCGCGCGTTTGCGGGTTCGCGTTTGAGACCGCTTTTGTAACTTCGTAAGTACTAAAACGTTCACATAATTACAGAAGTGTTATCAAGTTTGCGCGATCGCGGGCATAGGTGTGCGTAGATGATCGCGAAGGACTTAAACGTTCGTATGTTGACGTGTTTTTCGCGTGTGTGACTTCGCGTGTATAAATTCGATTTTGAAACCCTGCGGACATTCACATCCGCGAAGACTGTCATTCTGATATTTAGTTTTGGTATACGGATCACATTCTGACAGGGAGTGAGTTACCCCATATCACTAGAGTTCCCGACCATGGAACGTTTTGTCTAGTGGATATGGGAGATGTTTTTTTTTTTTTTAATTTTTCAATTTTATTTTTTTATTAATTAACATGGATCTAGACTGTTGGTACCGAGGACAGAGACTTCCGGAGGATCCCGATTCATGATGGCGCGAGCGCGGGAGTTTGTAGGTTGACGCTTGAGATCGCGTTGGTAAGTTTATGAGTGCTGACACGTTCACATTATCACCGGGGTGTAATCATGTTTGCGAGTTCGTTGGCGTAGGTTGCTTGTAAAATTGCGATGGGCTCTAAAGTTTGTACGCTGACGTGATTTTGTAGCGTGTGTTCTTGAATGGTCACGCAAACCGTGAGTCTGATATTAAATGTTCGGTGTGCGGTTAAAATTCTGGCAGATACTGGGATCCCTTATATCGATAGGGTTTCCGGTCATGTCGCCATGAGACGTGTTGTCTAATAGGTATGAGCGTATTTTCTTAATTGGTCCAGCTGACGGCATGGACCTAGGCTTCTAAGATCAAAGAGAGACTTCCGGACGCGACCGATTCGTAATCGCGTGCGCGAGGGCTTTTTTGTAGGTTCCCGCTTGAGACCGCTTTTGAGAATGTGTGTGTTAAGACATTCACTATCACCATCTTTGCTGACCCAACTGAAGGCGGGTGTAGAATGGCAGTATAGGACTCAAAAAGAAGAAATAAGACAATATATGAGTGACGTAATAGATTAGACAGGTACAAGATACAGCTGAAGTTATAATCATCACATGGAAGATATACACTACTACTTCAAACACTATTAATCCTTGAATAGCCATCCACCACACATAGCAATTTCTCAATTATCTATTTGTTAGTGGTTGATTGTTGGTTTGGAGCTGGTAAATAGACGAGAGGTATAGAATAGAAAAAAGGCTCACATCAGCCCTTCTGGCCTCCTTGATACACCACTATCGAGGCGTATTGTAATGAACATCTTGAAGCGGGCTTCTTATATAAATCAAATCCTGAGTAGTCATAATGATTGGTGGATTATTAACATGAGAACTAATTAAACTCTAGTAGTAGAACTTGGGGCAAATAGAAACTAAAAAGAGCGCAGGTCATTATATTTAAATAACTCTATTGAATCTATTGTGGCTTGATGATGTTTACAATACCGTCAATCCCATCAACCTGTGAGAAGGAAAATATGAGCATCTCCGCTTCGAATGAAAATTTGCAGTTGTGTTCGTTTTATGAATCTCCATGATTTTCGCTGGCAATTGCAATATTTTGATACAAGAGCAATTTTTCAAAAGCGTACAGTCGCTTCTGCGTTCATTCGCTTAAAAAAAATTGATCCGATTACTGTATTTTGCACAGCAAAACTATCTGAGAACAAATTATATTATCAATTAACTTTTGTATGAAAAAATATGCACTGAAAAAAATGTTGCGCCATTTTTTACAAAAACAAAAATTTATATTAAAAATTCGTTTTTCAAACGATAATTTTTTACATATTTTTATATTTCATGCTAACTGACATGCAAAATAATAATTTTATTACAGAATGTGATTCCAAGTATCATTTCAAATTAAAATGCATTCATCAAAAATCTTCCGAAGTGCGATAGTTGTCGAGATATTCGCAATTTTGCTCCAACAAAAATAATTAGCCTTTTTTTAAAATTATTCGCGCTTCCTCATCATAAAATTCAATAATCTAAAACACTAAAAGAAACCTTTTCAGTGTGTTTGGATCATGGAGATGCAGTGATGCAAATTTTCACTTTCAAAAGCCAACTTTCAGTTCAATCCATCTCAACCATGATTAAAATTCAAAGCCTCCCTTAATCATTCAGTTTCAAGTTGGCGGGATTTTCATGGCTAAACCGTACGTCTTCATTTCAAATTGATGCTTTTTCAATCACCAACCAAAGTTGTCATCTGCTCTATGGAGGCAAGTTTAGGTTAAATGTTGACATGTTGTGCGTTTTCAAGTTTATATGAACAGGAAGAAGTATGTTCAGCAGACTTCCCATGAACATGGACAATTTTGTACCTATGTACAAAATTTCGCGTATGCGTTCAGATTCAGACATGCTTCGTCTCGATGTACAAGTTCGCCTCGAACATCGAACCCAAGCGAACGATGTGCAAACTCTAGTTCAAACATCCGTGTACGTACACCGGGTGCGTACACGAGAACGATTCACACCTGGCAAAAAGAGTCAGCGCTAGTGACGATGAGAGTGAGAAAGAGAAAACTGGTGCCACGAACCAATGTGCACGCACACCGTGTACGTACATGGGGTTCAGTTGTGCAGGCGAACATGTGCACGTGTTTAGGTACGAAATTGCGTGTTTGAGTTCGTACAAAAGAGATTATAACTACTAGAGAGAGCTAAGCGCTACTGTCTCCATGTATTCACGGACTGAAACTCGTCTCGCTCTAGCATGTTGTATCCCATTACTTTGACATGTGTGTACCCGGGGCAATAGGTCGTCGCTGTTGTGCTATCTTATGACAAGCGCCATTTAGCACATTTCGAGAAAAACGATTTTTAAAGTTTGAGCTTGAATATCTTGAAACTTATAAATGGTATAAACAATCCAAAGAAGACAATTGATGCTTCTATCTGTTCTGCATTAATCTCTCAAATATTACGAAGATCGGTTGACTATGTTGCGAGTTTTTACTGTGAATGTAAACAAAAATCGCACTCACACGTGTCATAGGCGTGTATTGTTGACAAAATTTGTATGACGTGTCATAATCGTACATGGAAAATTTTCCATTGAAAAAAATCATCACTTTTTAACTTTTATTCATATTTTTGGGTTCATATGGTCTATAAACATTCGGTGAAATGCATTTTAAAGAAAATGAGTCAGGGAATCTAGAAAAAATGGTTATTCTTGATTACAGTGTTGCCAAATATATTTTATTTTCAGTTCAAAACTAAAACTGTGTTTTTCTCACAACTCGTATAATTTTCTTTCAAAAATGTTTATGCCATTGTGTTCCTCAGACATTTTCACACATAAAACCGTCTAAAACTTCAATATAACTTGAGCCAATCCCTATATATAGTGATTTGAAGCAAAAAACTCACAATTTCTTATCATGTTTCTAGCTATATCTAAGTAACCAAGTAGAATTTCAAAATTCTGAAAACGCTACTTTGTAGAGATTTTTCAAACAAGTAATGTGGCATATCTAACTCAGTTTACCCCAAAATGGCGTTTGTCATAAGATAGCACAACAGCGACGAGGTGTCAACCTAATGGGCCTAGCATATGTAAGAGCGAGATGATAAACTTTCAGTGTTAGCAGCGACATGCGACCTCTAGTAGTTATAATCTCTTTTGTTCGTACACAAAGTGTGGGTTTAATATGAGCACAGAACCAGAGCGAACATTGTGTGCGATGTGCATATAGAAAGACTGATGTTCAGAGTAGTTTTGCTTGAAAAACCTAGTCAATACCCCCGTAGAGAGATATTCGGAGGGTCAATAAATTTTATGAAACGTAGTAGTTCTGCAGATATTTTTTTTTAACAGGACAATTATTTTGTTTTATTGCGACCTTTTCATAAGTTATTCGCGTTTCTCCATAAACAACAATAGATTTTTCAAAAGGCCCATAAAATTTCCTCTAACTTTTCCTTCAACATAAGGGCGATATTGTAAACCATTTGAAAACTACATAAAACAACCAGTCCAACCAGGGCACATGATCTGACATTTACAGGATTTTATTGCGCTTATTTAGCAACTTGTGTCACATCTTTATGTTTGTTATACATACTAAGAATACCAAATCATATGATGTGATGGTCCGAAGATTAGAGGAGCAACCCCCCCCCCCTCCTCTCATTATTGTGAATGGACAATTTTCTAAACAAATAAAGCTTCAATTGTTCAAATTTATTTACTATTATTCAAATCTTCAGTTTAAATTGGTCTAGAAACTATCGGTGAGATGCATTTTAAAAAAAATTGGTCAAGGAATCTAGAAAAAAATAGTTAATTTTTCGTTACAGTATTGCGAAACATGCAATAATTCCAGTTTAAAAGCAAAACTGTATTTTTCTCGTAATACATGTATTTTTCTTTTGAAAATTATGCCATTGTGTTCCTCGGACATTTTTACATAGAAAAACTACTAAGATTTCAGTATAACTAGAGCCAATCCTTAAGTTACAGTGATCCGAGACAAAAAACTCACAATTTCCCATCAAGTTTCTCGCTATATCTCAGCAGCTTAGCAGAATTTCAATTCGTTTTGGGTGTAGGATTTGATGGTTGTTTATATTCATTGTAAACTTTCAAATTTATATTTTTACTATACAAGAATACAAATCAATATTGGAGTTTTAAACGTTTGCAAGAGAAGGGCCAAATCGAAAACTCGAACCATCAGAACCAGTGATCGGTGGTGGTGCTAGTGGAAGAAGAAAGGTACTGTTCGCCCCACGTATGGGAAGGATACTTTATGCCCAAATGATCTAAACTCTTAAAATTGTTTACAAAAATTTTTCGAAACAACCACGGAAATATTAAAAAGAAAAAAGGTGCGATATCATCTATATATCTATATTTGTTTTTTTTTTCGAGACGCATTAAATCTCGACGTTTCACGCATATTGAAGACATTTGACATCAAAAATAAAAAAATCTGAGCTCCGGCATATTTCAAATGTGACCGGACGATTCAGTCTATATTCGTAACCATACAATCGATTCGTAGGTAACTTTATGGAAGTTAATGGAAATATTATTCCTTTCATTTGAGACTAATCTTGGGAAAATCGGCCCAACCAGATCCGAGAAACTGACGTGAGTTTGTTAATTTTGAAAGATGGCCATTTTTCCGGGATCGCCGGAATTTTTTTATGATGGTCAATGTGACCAACGGGACTTCAGAGAGGAAGGAGGGTTTGATGAGGGGTGTAATCAACCGCATGTAACACCTTCCATTTGATACTTGGTTTGTGCAAATCGGTTCAGTAAACAACGAATAACCGATGTGATCATAATTCGGGAATATGGGCGAGTCCCGGAACTTCGATAGTAGAGAATAACTTTGAAGTACCTTAAATTGGTCATCAGTGAACTAGATCTACGAAGCGAAGTAATTTGATGTCCATTTCAGTAGATTTTTACCTTAAAATAAGTTTTATTTTTTGTGTTTCGATTTTTTAACCTCTGAGGTATTACAATTGTAACGGTTAATATGGGAAACTCCTGTGTGACCGTACTAGCCAACCTATAACTCCGGAACAAAGAGTCAGATCTGAATAAAACCTAATAGCAGTGTGCAACATCTTTCGTCTGAAATCAAGTTTGTAAAAATCGATCAAGAATTCGCTGAAAAATAGATGGGACATTAACTTAGGACTTTGGCAAGTTCCCCAGGGACATCAAGAACGGGTGCACTGCGTTTGGCATAAGTTCATTTGGCATAACAGTAGGTGACACATGCTTTGGCATAATGGTTGTTTGGCATAATTTGAAATATACATTTTTCTGTTTCTGAATTTTCTGTTACTAGGCGTTGACGACTAATGTGGCTACGTTACATCGCTTTAGGTTTGGTGCTGTTTGACATCGCTTACTTATACTAGTTGATAGCTCCTATGTTTGAGTAATCCAGGCAAACAATCGTATTACTTGTTTGTTTGCGAGGGGCCACCGACCCGTTGTCGGAACCCGGCGAATCCCGCTTCGGATCTTTGGTCCCGATTATGCGACAAAACCAAGGGCTATTTGGTATATAGATTTAAAGAGCTGTTCATAATTGAAACAAGAATCAACCCTTGCGGCATGTTCAGCAGCGTTCTATTTGATATAGGAGTTTCAAAGTAAAACTGGAACTGAAACAAACACATCCCCAGCAGAGCGTTTTGTTTTATAATTTCAAACAGTACTGTTTTAGAATTTAAAACTGTTATACGACTGTTCTATTTGTTGCTGATTTTAAAACACGTTTAGAACTGAGTTTTAAATACATAGAAAGCATATAGCACAAGCACTTAGACTCGATTGACTGGGAGAAAATAATTTTGAGTCCAGTAACACCGATGCCATGGCGAAACATGAATTTTAAACTAACTAAAACTCTCGCTAAAACCGCTGCTGGGGACACAAAGCTCTAGTAATTTTCAGTTTTATATTATAGAACTGTCAAAATTATGAATCGAGAACTGAAACACACCTGAACAAACGAGTAAATCATTACTTTGCTTGCGAACTTATTTGACATGCAGATTCACAGAACTGCTCATGTTTGAAAGGAGTCAACCCCTAAGTTTGGGTAAACCGGGCAAACAGATGGATCACCAGTTTACTTGCGAGAGCTATTTGGTATACAAATTTGAAAAACAGCTCATGACTGATCTAGGAATCAACCCTTATGTTACTGGCAAATATACCCATTTAATTTCCAGAGACAAGGTTTGATTCCTTTAATTTGTGTACCAAATAGCGCTCGCAGGTAAACTGGTGACCATTGGCCCGATTTACTCAACCTTAGGGTTTGATTCCTTTTTTCAAACATGAGCAATTCTTTGAACCGATGTACCAAATAGCTCTTGGTTTTGTCGCATAATCGTGACTAAGGATCCGAAGCGGCGCAAATTCGCTGAGGATCCGCCGGGCGAGGTAGCCAATGTTATGATGACTCGTTTGCCCGGGTTACTCAAACATAGGAGCTATCAACTAGTTTAAGTCCGATGGAGCGGAGCGATGTCGGAAAGCACCATACGCAAAACGATGTGGCCTAGCCACATTAGACGTCAACGATGAATATAACAGAGATTTTAATGCATATTTCAAAACGACCATTATGCCAAATGACCATTACACTAGACGATCATTATGCCTGATTACTGATCATTATGCCAAATGTACATTATGCCAAAGAAAAGCATGTGTCATATACCAGACGACGTGCTCCCATCAAGAACCGTCAAAGGCAGCTAATGTGGTCAAAGCTACTTCGATTAGTCATTAGTGATGTAGAAACCCGAAGAAACTTATTCCCGGGCATTCTCAATCAATGGGGTTCGCAAGATTAGGATGCAGCTGAAACAACCTATTTCTTCTGACTGGACCTTCGAACACATATCTGCTGAAGGTATCACCTACATTCAAAGAACGCTATACACATATCCTTGGTAAATGCCCACGTTCAATTTCTGCAACCAGAAAACAAACTACTACTACAACATACACTGACAAACTATCTTACACTGCTTAATCACAGCTAGATGCCAAATGTTGTTCGAGACAAATGTTCACAGTCCGCAGCCGAATCGGTGGATCTTTTTGCAGATCACTTTCGAGATGTATTTACCTGCCCTCCTGTCTACCCATCGCAAGACTACCTTGAAACATTGCCAACCTATAATTTCAGCCTCCCCCACCCTAACGTAAACGATGCCGATGTTTTGATAGCTTTGTCTAGCGTCAAGGAAGTCACTTAAAGCCACTTATCTTTATATTATTCATCAACGATCTCTGCACCCGCATCAAGTCTGGAAAGCTGCTCTACGCTGATGATCTGAAAATCTTTCGCTCCATTGCTTCGGGACTCGATTCAGCTGTGCTCCAGGAGGATATAGTCAATATTGAAGAGTGGTGCTCGCTGAATGGAATGCAGATCAACGTCGATAAATGTAAGGTGATAAGCTTCGGGCGCTCGACAACTCTAAGGCGCTGCGAATATACCCTTCAAGCGTGTGTCATCGAGTGCGTGGAATCCATCCATGACCTGGGAGTGTCATTTGACAGAAAACTTCGCTTCGCCGACCACATCACAGTGACAACGTCTAAAGCTTTTGCAACATTTGGTTTTTTGACACGAAACACTGCTGACTTCGAGGATTTCTACACTCTGAAATCTATATACTGCGTACTGTTCCGTAGCATTTTGGAGTACGCTGTACAAATATGGGCGCCGTACAACACCGTGCAAAGCAATCGATTGGAGCGTGTTCAAAGAAGCTTTGTACGGTTTTCTTTAAGAAAACTGCCATGGAACGACCCTATCCGTCTGCCCCCGTATAATAATAGATCTATGTTGCTAGATTTGCCAACGCTGGAATCACGTCGTACCTTCTTGCAAAGAATGTTCATTTTTGATATGTTGTCGAGCAATATTGACTATCCCGATATTCTTTCAAGGATTAATTTGCTTGTTTCTCCTTGTGTTATAAGAAACCGACCGCTTTTATGGACCGTACAGCATACGACTAGTATAATCCGGTAGATAAATGTTGCCGCAAATTTAATGAAACTTATCAACTCTTTGACTATCATATTACTAAACCTAGTTATAAGTTAGCGATTATAAACTTTAACCACATATTGATTATCGTTGTTTACACTAAATATGTACAGTATCCGCCGAAGATCGAATAAATAAATAAATAAAAGATGGTCAAACAATAATACTCGATAATCCTAAACATAAATTCCACCACACCCAGCGAAGGAATAACTAAAAAAGAAGACCACACCAATGTCGCTCAGAAACACAAGAAGCATACAAAACAACCAACAGTGAAAACCCAAAACTGGTCAAGCGACAACGACATGGACGTACACGAGCGCGAGGAAGAGGGCAGACTGAACAACCAACAAGCAGCAGACGGTAAAGTGGATAATGGAAATCTCGAGTCCTCCCGACAAAGATCACGCACAACAGCAATCTATGCGCCCAGGATAGATAACAGCAATAATCCACGTTTTTTTTATTTTTAATAATTTGAAATGTATGTTATTTACGTAAAAAGGCGAATGATCCTTGGGGTTAAAATATATAATTGAATAACAATTCATATTGAAAGGATTATAGGTGGATTTTGCGTCTCGAATTTTAAAACGGCGTCAAACATCGATCTCTTGTAGCTACTCGTCAAAACCAATCCGAAAATATTCATATTGATTGGATTATAGAGAATTTCGCGAAACCGGAAGTCGTCATTTTGGATCTTAAAATGGCATCAAACATCGTCTTAGACTAGCACAAGTATTTTAGACATGATGATTTAGAAACATTCATAAGAGTAATCGTATTTTTGTAGAATCGTTTTACCAAACTAATCAATAGTTTCTTGTTCCTGCATTTTAAAAACTAATGTCTTCTACGATTTTTCTCTTCGCTCCACAACAAGTACTTACGTTTATCGCATGCCCAATTATGCATGTTCAGATTATTTTAAGAGGCGTTGCGTCAGATTACAAGATGAAGCCAGTTAATATTTACAAATGGAACTTTGGCTTTTCTAGTTTACATTAAGGCCCAGCTCCCGAGCTAACATAAAAATTACAGCAAGTAGAAAACATATTTTGATTTCAGCATCAACCTGATATCATATTTTGATCGCAGTTTATGTTTAATTTTGTTGTGATTGCATGATTCAAATTCCTTAAAAAAAAATCATATTTTTTGGTAAAACATGTTTTCAATTTGCTATTAGACTGCTCGGGTTAAAGCTCTACCGGGAGTACAAAATGCATGTTTGGTAGAAATCATGATACGAACAAACATATTAACAAAGTGGTAATTTTTGCGGCTGCAGTTACATACCTTTTTGATACTTTTCTCGATACTGAGAATAGATGCTGGATCGATATTATCGTTCTTGTTCAAGGGCAATGGCACGAGGGAAACGGCAACATCTTTAATCAGATCACTGGAATATTAGAAAATATATATTATAATATGCTAAAGCTGCTAGAATGGCGATTGGTCCTACCGATTAATATCGATATCCCCACTTAAAAACGATGTTGGAGTAGATCTAGCATCAGCTTTTCGCTTCTTAGCGACACCCGACGTCGCAGTAGAGTACGAGTTACCCCCGGAAACGTTCAGCTTGCCTCCGCCGCCACCACTGCTACCACTAGCTGCCTCAATCACTGTCGTGGACCCTAAGTTAGAGCCCGCGTTGTTTCCCGAGCTGCCCATATTTGCTACATTACCACTGCCGGGGCCACTGATACTACTATTATTGGAGCCAGCAGAGCCGAAAACCGAATCCGAATTTACGACGATTGTTTCAGTGAAATTGGAGGTGGTGAACTTGGCAATCGTTTCTTTGGACAGGAGCTCTTTGTTGCTACCGCTGGGATCGTGTGGTGGCTTTATTATTAACGTCGTCGGAATAGCTGCCGGAGATAGAGAAGCTGCTCTTGCCGAAGAAGCAGCAGCGGAGGAAATCTGTGCAAGCGTTTTTTCTGGTTTAATCGCCACATTGTCTTGACTTTTCATCGATGATGGCAGCATTGTTGCAGTGCCAGAGATTGAGGATGATAATGAGGAAGGATCGTTATCTTTGTTGAGTGAGCTACTGATACTAGAGTTGGCACCGGATGGATTACTGACAGACGATCCGACAGTGCTTGTGTTACTGCTACTTCCTGTGCTACTAGATTTTGAAGATTTCGAACCTTTGTCGCGTTGTGAAGACGAGGAGGCAGATGAAGAGCCTGATGAGGGTTCCTTATCGTGGGTTTTGTTTGTACTGGATACTTTATTTACACTTTTGCTATATTTATCTTTATCCTTATTACTGCCACTGCTAGAAGACGAGATAGTCTTGCTAGTACCTCCTCCTGTGGTACTGCTGCCGGCGTTTCCAGGTCCGATTCCGGCAAGACCAGCAGAGGAAGAGGACGAGGATTGATTGCTTATGGCAGGATTGCTACTTCCTGTACTAACAAATGTAGATGTCGATGACGTGGCAGTAGAACTTGTGGCTCCCTTCGATGCGCTTGTCGATTTTCTCTGTTTCGACGAAGACGACGCAGATGATGTTGCGCTCTGATCGATCGGCAGACGGTTGTTAGATTTTATGTTACCACTAGTGCTACTACTTCCAGGTATTGTATTAGCACTCGTGTGCTGCTGCGTAACAGGTGGCTCCAACTCTTTTTCCGGTGACGAAGGTCCATCACTAGAGTTAGTTTCATGACTGATCGGTTTGTACGGTGGGATTGTTTTCACATTTCCTCCTTTTTTCTGTAACAATAGTAATCGTTAGGACTGGCTGCAGCTACAAATGAAATATTCTTACCAATTTACTATAATGATGCTGACAGTATCCACAGTATTTGACATTGTCCAGATAATTGCCTGCTTCTTCACAGAGCAAGCCGAGTTGTTGGGCACACGTAACATGGAATTGCTGCTTACATCCAGATTTGTTACACTGCATACAGGCACCTGCCGTTGAACGTGATCCTTTGCCCAGTTCTTGGCAGATGTAACATGCTATCGAGAAAAAATAGAACATTATTTAACTGGTTCTACCCATTCACTGTGCTTGAACTTACTTTTGTTATATCGTTCTTGAGGAATTAGTTGCAAAATAATTGGTTCCATTGTGGTCACATTACCGAAGCGAACCTCCGGAATGTACAGCGCACATACTACGTGTGCCCAGCCTTGATTATCGGTTCGCTTAAGAGCGCCATCCCGCGATGGACACAGTTCACAGCGGACTCGAGCCGAACGTTCTTGACTTTCACATTTACGACAGAACCAGGGTCCGCTCGGGACAGTTACAATACCATAACACGCCTGGTGTACGGCCACCGCACAGCTTTGACCGTCACAGTAGACCAGAGGGTTCTCTGACCAACCCCGATCATCGGAGCAAACACAGCAACCACCGACCATCTCCTTCATTCTGGCCCGTGGTCTAGGAAAATTCACTGCCCATCCACCGAGTTACGGGATAAACCTTTGATTGAGTAATGATTTGGTACACTCTATTCACAGTATAAAGTTTTTTTTTCGAACGCGAAGAGTTCTTCAATGTTAGTTCTTTTCACACAAACACTTTTTACGACACTTCCATTATTTGACTAGCAACTCTCCATCCTATCAAGCACTAATGGTTGAAATTGTTATTAGTACAGTGTTGACCCAATTTTATCACTCCCGCAGTGTATTTTAAGGTGCAACCCAATCTTGTATGTTTCTTTCTGCATGGTCTACATGCTTATGTTGGCTTCACTGGTTTTGCTAAGAAACGTCAACACATTCACCCTCTTGGTTATGGTGTGATGGATCCCAATTCATCCAAACTTATTGAATATTTCTCAACTATTATCCTGTTTTCGTGGTTTTAAGGTTGGACAGAGAATGCGCAAAATTCGCAAACGAAAAAAGCAGTTTTTTTCCACACCGTATGTCAGATCTTCATAAAAATCAATCAGCGTATGTAGAATGTTGTTACAGTACTGCTGATTGATTTTTATGAAGATCTGACATACGGTGTGGAAAAAAACTGCTTTTTTCGTTTGCGAATTTTACCCTTTCTCTGTCCAACCTTAATATATCTCAAAGAGGTTAAACCAGCCTAAAGTGTACTGTTCGAAATCGAAAACATATACCCAATTAATGGTGATAAGTAATTAGCGTGCATGGAAGAGAATAGAACATTGTACCTGTACCTGTACTTTTTTGGCACTCACTTTTCTGACAGTTCAGAGAGCTTGTTTGCATGGAAAATTTTTGATTCTACCCAGTACAAGAAACTTGTTACGAATTCTGACATCATTCGCTGAACTGTCATTTTTTCGAGCATGTTTACTCATATGACGTCATCTTGCAATGCTCAATACAATCAAGCAAATTACGCTTTGTTACATAGTGGTATTTGCCGAGCCCTGCACGATCGGAATGACATTTGCTGCGCTTTGTTTACTTGGCTGATCAGCTGTTCTTTAGAAAACCTGTGAACAGCTGATCAGTCAAGTAAACAAAGAGCACAGTAAATGTCATTCCAATCGAGCAGGGGCTCGGAAAGTACCGCTATGTAATCCAGCGTGTACTGCTTCATCGCGTGTTAACCCATTATATCCTAGCGTATGAAATTTCATACGCAGAACTATCCATCGTTTAACAAGTATTTAATGTAGAATTTTGGCATCTAACTGCTTTATTATTGCACTAACGGGATCTTTACTCCTCATATTTCATTGTTAAAAAAGACTGCTGCCATTTTTTGTAATTTTATTTACATTTTTGAACCGTCCATAGTAGGGGCAAATGGCGGTTGAAAAGTAAGCAATACATTTAGTTAGATTTTATTGTTGGAATTCGTTCTAATAATTCCATTATGTGACAAAACGTTCCCACAGGTATAAAATTGTCTATCAGAAAATGCGAAGAAATATGTGAAATAACTTAAAATTTGTTGTTTTTATTTAATCGTACGAATTTTTTTGCACGAGATATTTTCATTCTCAAAACCATTTTAAGCCGCGATTTTATTTTTCCCATAATCTTTGATACATTTCTGATGGGATTGAAGATATCACTGCATTTGGCTCACTTTTTGAAACCCCTGGGATATAATGGGTTAATTTGATCCAGTTCTAACATCAACATTGAAACAGATCCTGATCCGTTTTTTAACCATTAGAAAATTCATAATATTTACAAAAAGAGTTAAATAACGGTGCTGATGGAACCATTCTTCAGGCATGCACAAGAACGGTGCTGCTCCGTGTCCTATTCCTGTGCACTGGCTCATAATGTGTCAGAGTTAAATTCATTGATCTAGTGCTTGTGCTGGTTTCCGATGAGCTAGCGTTAGCAAGTAGCACGAGCACCGATGAGCGAGAGCTCTCGCTAGCACGCGGCACGGAGCTATAGCTCGTTTTTACAGCAACCTATTTGTCCTATTCCTTTCGTTCCATAGCTTACACTACTGCACCGCTCTGGCTCATCGAACAAGCTTACCGTGCCAGCTCACTGAGTTAACTCGTCTTAGCTCACTGAGCTACCTCACCGAGCTTACTCGTGCCAGCTTACCGAGCTAGCTCATGGTGCTAGCTCATCGTGCTAACTCGTTGTGCTAGCTCTTCGAATCCTACAGCTTGAGCACGAAAGGTTACCTAGCACGAGCGGTGTCAGTGCTTATTGCTTTTGGTTCGTTCAAAGCGGCCGCTCAGCTCGTGTTAGGCTTTCGTGCTATGCGTCATGCATCCCTGCAGATATCAATGAAGATGCTATTCCTATCCAGTTTCCTGACGAACGAAATTCAATCAAGACACTAAGAACGCATTGTTTACCGCATGAAGATGTGTTCATTTTCAAGGTGAATCTACAGGACACACCAAATACGAAGCATCAGATGCTGTGAGACTCGGCGAGACTGTTCGATCCATTCGGATGGTTTGCACCAGCGAAAATCCTATACCAACAGTGTTAGCTGTATGACTTGAATTGCACGACCCGTTACCGCTGTGCGTTGAAGAATTATGGGTCGAGATGAAGCAAAATCTATCGAAACTCGAACAAATAAGAATTCCCAGATGGACAGTCAACTATCACGGCCGTATTGAGCTCCACGGTTTCTCAGATACATCTGAAGAAGCATACGCGGCTGTTGTATACCTTCGATCGGTCAGCGATATCAATGGTGTACACGTTACCCTAGTTGCAGCGAGAACAAGGGTCGCTCCAGTGCGTCTCCATCCCACAGCTTGAACTCAACGCAGTTGTGCTTCTGGCGAAGCTGATGAAGCGGATAGCAGAACCGCTCAATCGATTCCAGATTGAGAAATACGCCTGGACAGACTCGACCATAGTCTTGCAGTGGCTCAGTAGCCACCCTCGCAAATGGAGCACCTACATCGCGAATCGAGTCTCGTCGATTTTGGAAATCCTACCACGACGACAATGGGGTCACGTTCCTTCGCTGCAAAACCCCGCAAATTGCGCATCTCGCGGAATAACACCATTGGAACTTGTCAACCACTCACTGTGTTGGTTCGGACCCATCTGGTTGGCTGACGATCCTGGTAATTGGAAACGAAACGTACCGGACGAAGCATTTGACTACAATACACCTGAGATTCGTAAGCGGTTTCAATCTCCTAACGTTTCAGTTCATCGCACATTTCCTAACTACGGGATAGGGAAGCAGATACTTGATCAGCGATCGGTACTACGTGCAACTTGTCGACAGTTGGCATATATCAAACGATTCATTTTCAACCTGAAGGGCAACCCAAACGTTCGGATTGTCTTTCGCCGTCTAAACTGCATGATGCGAGGTTACAGTTTGCACGAATGGCTCAGTTTGAGGTTTATCAGAAAGAAATCGTCTACTTGGTGCAGCATAGCGAAATTTTCCCGAAGTCGCAAATCGCTGAATTATGCCTGTTGTTAGATGGTGATGGCACCCTGAGAGCTTTGGGAAGACTGCAACAGTCATCATATTCATTTGAAGTCAAACACCCAGTGATACTGCCTAAGGCTCACTGGTTCATAAGGTTGTTGGTGGAAGAATTGCATCTGCAGAATTGCCATGCCGGGCCGTCGCTGCCAAGGCGTCGTCAAGCAAGTGATAAACAGCTGTGTGAAATGTTGTCGTCAAAGAGCTAAAACAGCGAAGCAACTCATGGGGAGTCTTCCAGCGGCTCGTGTCTCATCCGTTTGCTCATGTTGGAGTGGACTATGTTGGTTCGATCCTTGGGCGCTGTAGTAACACTCGGGGTGAACGCTCGATGAAGGGATACATAGTCGTGTTCGTCTGCCTCTCGACTAAGGCCGTGCATCTGGAGGTGGCCGGAGACCTTTCAACTGATACATTTTGGGAGCACTGAAACGGATGATTGCTTGTCGAGGATAGTGCAACGAGTTCTGGTCGGATAACGGTACGAACCTGGGTGGTGCCGATCGATAGATACAGGAGCTCTTTTCAACGATAAAATCTCACAGTAAAGAAGCAGAACGATATTTGGGAAATCTAGGGATTCATTGAAAGTTCATTCCGCCGTCTAGCCCTCATCAGGGTTGTATCTGGGAGGCGGCTGGTAAGAGCGCCAAGGGATTGCTTCGTACGGTAGTTGGAAACGCGAAACTAACCTTCGAACAATTGTCAACAGTGCTGTCCAGATTGAGGCATGTCTCAACTCAAGACCGTTATGCCCAATATCATCGTCATTAGAGAGCTCTCACTCCAGGACATTTTTTGGTCGATCAGTCTTGAACATACTGCCCGCACCAGACGTCAACCATATGCCAATGAATCGGTTCCACCGCTGGCAGAGAGTTCAGCGTTACACTGTCGAATTCTGGAATCGATGGCGTGACGAATACGTCGCAACTTTACAGATCAAAAATGGAAGAACGAACGAGGAAAACATCAAGCCAGGCCAGCTGGTTTTGATTAAAAACCAAATTAAAAACACACCGCCTTCGGCCTGGAAGCTGCTGGCTCGAGTCGTAGCGGTACACCCCGATCAACGAGGATTGGTGCGCAACGTTGCGTCGCGGCGAGTAAATCAGAGTATCAACGATCGATCCAAAAACTGTGCCCACTTCCTGATTGAGGCGCTGTCTCAAGGCGGGGAGTGCACCCCTCGATGCATCGCCGGTCTATCTACAATTACCTATAATAAAAACGGAAACAGAGGAAAAGGGAAGAAAAATTTTCACTTGATTTGCATACGTGACGAAATAAAGACGTAGTTTTTGTAACGCGGTCGTCTATATTTGTTCTTTCGGTTTACTGCAAACTCCTCCTCGGTGTATCTGTTCTCGGGCTCCGGTTATCGGTTCAAGTTTTTTGCAATCTCTCTCATATACAGTCCGCTTATGAGCAATCCGTGACAACCGCAGTTGGTCTCCTTCCGAGATGTATAGTCAAGTTCAAATGCAAACTTGAATTATGGTAGGGGTGAATATAAAGGATAGAACCGTCAAGCTACGACATGACATTCGCCCGAAAGTCATTTACCCGAATGACGTTCGCCCGAAAACCATTTACCAGAATGGACCATTTACCCGAATGCCATCAACCCGAATGGACCACTCGCCCGAATGTCATTAACCCGAATACCACATTCACTCAAGCATAATATAAAATCGGTAATTGTCTAATTTAGTGACTTTGGTCCGACTTTAAAGCGGTTTTTTGCCAAAAGGATGTATTTTAACCTAAATAAACCAAATCCGAGCGGAAATGTGAAATCTTTAACCAAAGTTTGATAAACTGAACAATAACAAGTGAGCTTATACAGCGGTGCTAGTGTGATGCGGATTTGCCGCATATCCGAGGCCGAGGATCCGGAGCGGCGCAAAGCCGCTGCGGTTCCGTTGGACGAGGCGTTGAACCACCCGTCGTCGGAGTTATAAGCAAACTTGTGATCCTCTTGTTTGCCCGGTTTACTCAAACATAGGGGCCATAGCTAGTTTAAAGCCAACTGAGCGGAACCGAAGTCGGACAGTGCACCAGAAAGCGACCGTACACCGTACACTGACCAATGCGGATATGCGACATCGCTTTTAGGTGTACTATCCGACGTCACTGTTCTGTTGCCAACGCCACAAATGCTCTTCAGGTGCAAACCGATGCATATAGGACGCAGTTGTCAGCTTGAGCGGTGAAATCTTGTGATAAATCGGACAAAATAATAAGAAATCTTTCGGCAAACCATCGATCGAGGTAAATATATATTGAGATGTCCCGTTAACGAATGAATTAATATATATTAAGATGTCCCGTTAACGAAATCAATTAAATTAGTAATTATATCTTGCATGGTGGAAGTCCATTTGGCACAACACCGTTAGTAAATAGTAGCTCATAAATGTTATGTGGCGAAGCTAGTGTGATGCGGCTTTGCCACAATTACCGAGGTCGAGGAACCGAAGCGGAGGTCCCTACTCGGCAAACCTGTGATCCATTGGTATGCTTGGTTAACTGAAATACAGGGGTTGATTCCTCCTTTAAATATGAGCAGTTTTTTGAGTTTGTATACCAAATAGCCCTCGCAATTGAACCGGTGATCCACTCGTTTGTCCGGTTTACTCACACTTAGGGATTGATTCCTTCTTTTAAACATGAGCAGCTCATGCCACATCAGCATCTGAAATCAATTCGTTTTACATTTTTACATATGGAGTATACAGTTTGGAAAGCCGAACTTGGTCTTCTATCAAGCTGTTGAGTTATGCGCGATGCCATGGCGCTCTTGACCCCCACAATACCTATTCCAATCGATATTGATGGTTGATAACCACAGCCCTAAATGGCCTGCTCTTCTTCAGTTGGACTTCCATCAGTTGGACCGCTACCCAACTAAAATGCATCTGAACATCAAAATCGCATATCAAATTTACTTTGTCAATAAACCCAATGAACCGACAACAGCCAGCGATATCAACAGATGCATTTAAACTACTAACATCCCCCTCTATCAGTTTTTGACATCTGTCAATCGATCCATCTAGCGAATCACGACTGTAACAAATGAACCCTTTAGTTAGTTAACTTTATTCAATTTATTTCCTATGAACCGAAAGCATTTGAATTTCACTTCTCTGGTCCCTACCTCTCCATATGCACAATGAGCAAACACTGAAGAATTATGTTCTGTTCAGTAGCTTATCACTCATCTCCAGAGAGACTTTAGCCCTAAACCCACTACCTTATCATCAGTGTGATTTTCGATACAATCTAACACCGGTAATGCATGTGTGTCTAGTGCAAAAAATGGAGCTATATCTGCCTATCGTCGGTCTATCAGCACAAAATCTAGCCGGATGTTTGAAAAATGTTGAATATTCTCTGCGAAAACTATGACACCTCGGAGACATATTAGATTCAGCAACAACTTTTAAACCATATACTTCATACGAAGTGGATTCATCAGGACAACTAGGTTTAATCTTCCAGATAGCGAAAAAAAAACATTAAATACGCTTTGATCTGCGACATCGCACATGGAGAAATAGATTCCAATGGCAGAGCTACGAAAACTGTTGTCAGTTAATGCTGCTCGACACTCTCAGTATCCGGAGGAACTGTCCTACTCATATTGGACTGTGGGCCAGAATGAATTGCTCTACAGTTCTAGATCGGCTGGACCTTCAAGCTCGCATTCGAGCGCTTTTTGAGTAGTGTTGCTACCACATTCGACTTCTTTTTGCCGATTAAGTCTAAGGGACGATCCATAAATGACGTAGCATTTTTTGAGTGATTTTTAACACCCCCCTCCCCCATCGTAGCATTTCGTCACAAACCTCTAAATACCCCCCTGGTAATTACGTAGCTTGACGGTAATTCTCCCCCCCCCCCACCTTGTCCGTGAAAAATATAAAAAAAATATAAAAAAAAATAAAAAAAACGATGTTAGTTATTCCCCTTTAAAAAAGCTACGTAGCATGACATGATCCCCTACCCCCCTGTCGTCACACATCATCACAAAATACAATACTCCCCCCTCCCCCATATAATGCTACGTCATTTATGGATGATCCCTAAGTTATCATCATCTGAGAGGAAGTTGCCTGTTGGTGTATATAAACTAGAGTCCGTGTAACCGTGACCGTCTGTATAAACAACGCCTTTGATCATTTCCCGGAAAACCATTTCCCGGAAAAACCATTTCGCGGAATACCATTTCCCGGAAAATAAAAAAACTCATACCTCACCGACCAAACTTATCTTTAGAAGACCTGCTATGCAACTAGTTGTGTTCTAGGAGATTTACTTTACTTTAGAACATGAAAAGTTGTTTGAAAATATTTTCAAATTTTTTTTTGATCTTGAGTGGTTATTTTGGTAAAAAAAAAAACAAGATAGTGACAATATTGCAAAACTGTAATTTCAAAGATTTAATCTTTTCGATTCCGCGATGTTAGGAAAATTTATTTAAATTGATCATTATATGAACAGTTTACGAATGACTTTTGTTTTTGAACCAAATTAAATTAGGACCTTCTTTGATATCGCCTTCTTTTTAGCATAAGCTATTTTCTGGACCTTCGATTGATTGATAATTATTTCAAATAAAATTACATATGCATGAGAATTAGTTTTTCAAATTCATTAACATGATCAGCGAGCAAAGACAAGCTGTGAAGAGAACCTAACAAAAAATATTTAATATTTGAGTAGCAACATAGTTCTAAATGCAAATGTTCTCAAAGTACTTCAGATTTCAATAGTATAACAAATTGCCGGGAAAAAGTACGTTCCGAGTAAAGGTATTCCGGGAGGTGGTACATTCCGGGAAACGGGACATTCCGGGAAATATTCCGGGAAATAGTACATTCCGGGAAATGACATTCCGGGAAACGACATACAATCGCACTACATTCGTTCCGCAATACCATGTCGGAAAGGTAATGTTTTTGTAAATCTATTTGACGTTATGAATACAAAAATACTCTTTAGGAAGCAGTTTTCATCTGTTCGTGATGTTGGTAGAATATTTAAAACTCAGGTGAGAATAGTGTATTATTTATTGTTAACCAAAGAATAAGTGCACCAAACACTTCCAAGTGATGCGATGTGAATGAGCATTTTATCACGCATTGAAGGAAGATGTACACTTGCGTGATAGTCCAATTTGGCATAAAATGCGGAATAGTGATTTGATGATATTGTGCTATAGCATAATAACGAAGACTTCATATCAATATATTGATATGGAGTCTTCGATAATAATAAGGCACTAATCTCCAAACAAGTCGTGATGTTTAAGCCCCCGAACAGAGAACATTCAAAAGGATCGTAGCACATGTCCTTTTACTGTGCAATACGTTACGAATTTGTCGAAACATTAGGTAAAATTCGCAATGGAATGTAGCGAAGTTTTTTTTCTTCAATTTGTTTACATTTGTAACTCGATCCCAAGCGGACTACGTTTGCGACAGCGCTTCGGCGATATTTACGAGTAAGCTTTTTAAAATTCAGTCAGAGCAATTTTTTACTTGATAAAAAGCATAATAAATATTAAAACATATTTTAAAAGGATTAAGTATAATGCTGACGTAAACCAATTTACTTCTGTCGTTTCAAGCTTTCAACCATTAGTGCAAGAACCGCCAAAACCAAAACGCGTTTTGCGTCGCACACCATCCGGCGAGGCTAAATTTTTTTCTAATCCCGTTACAACACTCGTTTCGACTATGCCCGTTACCTTCTCCTTCACTCACTTTCGTCACTCCCCATCAAATTTAATGATTCCAATTTCTTCTTCTGCGGGTGATATTGATTAAAGATTAATCCAAACGATTTTCACATTTTTTCGCGGGCTCCGTTTGCGACAATGTTACGTGGAACTACAAATAAAGCCCTATTCACGAATTGTGATGTAATTTTCACCAAACTAAAACAAATCCAATCACTGGAAGAAGCGCACATTTCTTGAGAAGCCTCCCTTTTCACTCCCACCAAGCAAAGGCAGAAACACCTTAGCAGCAGGCTTTACACTATTTTGCTTCTATCATAATCGGGCCTGCTGGGAATGGTTCGTCGTCAAAAACGTACTTTTTCCGACGGCGCTGGTGCTCTGGAAAACGCGTCACGAGATCTTTTCCCGCAAAGACTATGTTCCGGTGGGATCCAGGAATACTTTGCGGTACTTTTTGACCGGTTTTAAACAAGGAAAGTATACAAACTTTTGACAACTCGTACGCGAGATTAATGTTGTGCAAAACAACAATCACACAAAATTCTCCATTTTATTTCTCTGGTTGACATCCGAAACGGGATGCCAGTTGATATCAGGCACTGCAATGCAGCGGTATTTCCAAAATTTTAGCTGAATAAAATTTTTCATACTGCTTTTCGCAATGGAACATTCGTATGTTTGTTTGTTCAGTACTCCATATTATCGAGGGATTAAATCAACATAAATAAATAACCGAAATTGCACAATCCAAGTAAAATCTCTTTCAAATCAAAAATTGAGTTTCTCTAAAATTATTTATTGTGATTCGTAGAATCCTAGCAACACTGCTTTCCTGAAACCTGCATGCGAAACAACAGTGCAAGAGTTGCCAGAGAACTTCGTTGAAAATCTGTTGTATTGTTCTAAGGTGAAAAAAAAAACAGATTCCATGAAGAAAATAATTACGGTAATTATTGTCGAGAATACTTCAAAGTAATCTTTATATGTAAATCCTACTATATACATAGTTAGACTGTTTTTCAATATAAATGAATATGGAACATTGCAAGATGATGTCATCTGAGTAAAAGTACTCGATAAAATGACAACTCAGCGAACTTGTTTACATAATGCTAGAATTTCGAAGCAAGTTTCTTGTACTTGTGGAATGAAAAATTTTCTAAGTCCATGTAAACAAGCTCTCTGAACAACCAGAAAGTGAGGTGTCATGTAATGGTCTATAAAACATGTTATGACTAGTCTAACAATAATTTGTTGAGTGGTCATTATTAGAAAAAGTTGAAAACGTTTTATCATTAATTTTTTCCACAAAATCTGTGAACTTCTTCTTTGTGTTCCGGAAATCGTCATTAAAATTTATTCTGTTTCCGATCTGAGAACCTGCGCCTCAAAATCTGTGAGTTACAGAAAAATCTGCATTAATGGCAGCTCTGAACACACACTTCAAAAAAAATGATGTTTTGTAAATTACGAAGCTCATGTTCAGCACGGTAGACTGGTTATCGAAATGAGTACCATTGTGAGCACCACGAGGCATTCAAGATGTAAAAATGCAATGGTGGTACCCGCTCGGACGTGCATGGCAGAATTCCCCTCAGATAGCCGGCAGCGAAATAAAAAGTTTGGCAGAATTTCTGGGGGTCTGGCTGGCAGAGCGCTGCCCAGCCGGCCGGCTCAAATGCAACAACCGTTTCTGGCAGAATTTTTCGCCTTACGGTTATTAACGGTTTTTTCTGCTGGATTTCTGCCAGGCACGCACCGGCAGGACCGGTTTTGTACCGCTTCAGGTTTTGCTTGCATTTTTTCTTAATTTTTTTTTTGAATTTTATGTAAATTTATGGCAAAAACATGTCTGGAGACATGAAATCCATATTACTTACCATGTTTGAAACCAAAATCTTTGTTTCTCCTTATTTCTTCATCTAAATATGGCGAAAATGGAACAACGATAAACAAACCAGAACCGGCGAGGCGAATCTGCCTGCCATAACTGGAAGGAGTATAGCTGAATTCTGGCAGTGCCATCTTGATAATTTTGACAGCTGCCGGAATCCTGTCGGATTTTTGCTGGCTGCCCGTTTTTCTTCCAAGCGGGTAACAATGGTTAAAAGTTTTGCAGTTCGATCAACTAATTTAACTCTATTTTAGAGCAGGGTAACGTGGAATGGGATTGCAACGCAATTTTCGAATGCGTTAATGCTTCGAGGAAACGCCATGAAAGTTTTACGATCAATTATAAAATCATTGTGACAAACTCCATTCCTTCCATTCTATTTTTTAGAGAAGTCGACTATTTTTGGAAGCCAAGCGCCAGATATGTTGGAAGCTTCTCGTTCCAGTACGTCTTCCGAAATCTCGCAGGTATCTCAGAAAGCTACACAAGCTAAATGACCAAAAATGATATAATTGTAACCGAACTAGAAATAAATCCATTTTAGTATTATTAATAAATCAGTTGAAATTTATTATTGAAAACAATAATCCTCATTGACATTTCAGTTAAAATCTATTGACCAAAATCAATAATTATCATTGGTATTTCACGTATCAGAAATCTCTATGGGATCTACACTTGAGAATTATGTGAAAAGCTGCATGGAAAATAATGCGTTTTCATATAAATTTTACATGATTCCTGCGTTCAGTGCCTGCTGTTACATTGTTGACAGCTTGACGTACGTATTAGGTTCTTGACTGGCACAGTTAACCTCACCTTTCTTGACAGTTCGCTTGTACTGTTTACATGGACTAAGAAAAATTTGTCGACGACTAGATTTGCTCGAAGAAAATTGTAAAGAATTTTTCTAAGTCCATGTAAACAGTACAAGCGAACTGTCAAAAATGAACACTCAGTTCATTTGTGATGTCAGCGTAAAGTATTCAATAGAGTTCTATGCAAATCATTTCACACACACTAATTGGGGGTTTGTTTTCCTCCAGCTGTCATATATAAAACTGTCAGCCAATTTAAACATTTCCATATTAAATTTGCAAAAGGGCGAATAAGATTTGTAAACAAACTTTTATTTTGATGATTTCTCTTAATTTACTATAATTTCAAAGCAGAAAACAACTGAAATTACTTCTACGAAGGGTAAAAATTTACAATAACGCATATTTTTCATGAAATTCCACTCTGCAGCAGACTAATGAGCGAAACAAGTTTGTTTACAAAAAACAGTTTCGCCCTTTTGACGAATTAATATTGATTTGAAATAGCTCGCGTAAAGTATTTATAATGGTGTTGAAATGCTCTATGACACTGTAAAACTTATTACGGACACGTACAATACCGGTTGGTCAAGCTCCATGATGAAAATAATCCGACCGAAAAGCTATTTTCGATTTGGTTTCCTCCACCTATGACAGGTGGAGGAAAACAAATCGTTAAACACACTAATACAGTTACACATTGTCAAGTACTCTATAGGGCTATAGGGCCAAGACGGATACAGGTGTGCACATTTTTTTCTGCGTGTGAGTGCGGTTGTCATTTTTCTTTGATGAAGTCGAAAAAACATGAGGATATGAAGAAGAAAAGCACATACAAATAGTGGGTCTTTCTGTTGCCATAAGTTTTCTTTCGGTGTTCTAATCGGTAGATTCGAGGTGAAGCTCGGCTTTTTCTCATTTTTCATCGTTCGCTAAAGAATCAGGATGCTCGTTCGGATGTTCAAGGGCCCCGGCCGCCATGCTTAATTTTGCAAGTATAATACAAATACACTTAAAAGTATCAAATGTTCCCACACTAAAAAAATTATGTGGTAACATTTACCATATGAGGGGGTTAATTCGACTTCATAAGTATAGTGGTTTTTAACCGACTATAGTATCAGGTCACTTAAACTTTGATGAAGAATAGTAGTCAAAACAAAAGTTTTATTTTTAAACTAAGAATATGCGTTGGTTGTTTTTTGCTAAGAGCGGAACACTCTTACTTTTACCAATATTTTTTTTCTGTGTGCATGTTCAATTCACTATCTTAATACTTTGGACCATAATAGTACTATTGAACATTCTATTGTAAGCATGACCAATATAAGTGGCATACTCAGTTTAACAATATGCATAGTTATTTTGACCTGGATCTGTTTATTGTAACTAAATCAGAAGAATGGAATGTTTTACCATGCATTACGCATAATAGTCCAATTGAACACTCTGTGGTATAAATGACCATTATGGAACGCTTGGTATAACAATCAGCATAGTCATACTGACTATTAAAGTCTGTTTGCATTAACTAAAACATTGAGATTTTGACATTTTTGCCTATTTATTTCAAAAAGGGATATCGTTGTTATTTTGAAAATGACGCAAGCCAATATAATTAGATGGATGATAAAGATTTAAGAAAGTTTCAGTCAATGTAGCTTTTGGAAAGCGTCTCTTAGTTTATTAATGACATGCATATATTTTTTATTCAAAATAATCTGTTCGGCAACCAAATCGTCCTTGTATTTCCTGCCTTTACGGTTAACTAAAAACATCGAAAATTTTATGATTTTAAGACGTCGTTATTGAATTAAATTGAAGTACTTACTGCATCTAGTAAAGCAAACACGTTGCGGAACACAACTTTCTGTTTCGTAAGACTTAGAACTCGATTCTCAGTGTCAGACCTTGGAACAGACCATTTGTAAGGCTAGTGTTACGCTCATTTTTACCCAGTAATTATTTTTCTGGCTGGGATTCGATCACACAACGGCTTTTCACTATATCAGTTATATAGGGTTGCCACTCCTCCGGGTTTGACCCGGAGACTTGGGTTTTCGGGGGCCCTCTCCGGGTATCCGGGTTTTACATCAATTTCTCCGGGTTTGGTGGGAAGAAGCATAGATTAAATTTTATGGAATTAATTGATTCTTTACAAAATATTTAAAAAGTCTAAATTAACTATTACTCTAATTCAGATTTATTTTTCCCGGCCAACCCTTCGTTTCAAGGTGGCGAAGAGTTTACCAAATATTGCTAATTTCTTTCACAAAACAATGAAATTGAAAAACAAATAAAATTTACTACAAATTAACCTTCCGGAAGTCGCGCTAGTGCACTGAGTGTACGCTGCTCTGAAAATCTAGTAAAATCGTCTTAGGGGACCAGCGGCTGCTTGTTCGGTAAGCCATATGCGCGACTTCCGGAGGGTTAAGGAAAGTAATATTTCGCTATGTGCTACAATTGAAATGTTGCATTCCACTAAGTCGCTCAAAATGGTGTAAAAAGTTATTTTACTGCAATTTTACCAAATCATTTCACCCTTAGTGGTGCTCATCACCAGCTGCACTAAGGTCTGGCAGATTTGTTCTAATCCAACTGACTAGGTCAACATCAAACGAGTTCTTGCGGTGTTGTTGCGATTCTTAACTGGGCTAGGGAGGTGAGTTTTGCCCCTCTGTTGCGAAATTAAAATTTGTTGGTGACGAATAACCGACACCACATAGTGTGATGTCGCAGCTCTGCCTCCTTTGCTCTCCTTCTCCTGTTAGTTGTGGAGGAGAGAAATGCTCGTTCGATCTCCACAGTGAGAGTAGCTGGTGCTTTTGTATTCTTGGCACTTAGTAGGGGAAGTGAAATACAGTCGTGATTCGCTGGTTGGGCCACACCTCTGTCCAATTAACGAATTTGATTCGTTAGTTGGACCGACTGACACATGTCAAAAACTCTCCAAAGGAGACGTTAGTAGTGTAATTGCATCTATTCACATCTCTAATAATTGTCAGATTGATTGTCAAAGTAAATTTGACATAAGATTTTGCCATTCAGATGCTTTTTAGTTGGACAATGGTCCAACCAGCGGAGGTCCAACTAAAAAGCGGTCCAGTTAAAAAATGTCCAACCAGCGAATCTCGACTGTACTACACTACATTAAACCGATAAAACCGTTCACAGGCGTGAAAAATTTACAGTTTTACTTTAACGTGGTAATAAAAAGCGATTGAAGTGCTCTTAAATGCCTAGCAATCGCTTTGATTCGAATTTCTCTCTAGTTCCACTGAAAATCCACCACCCCCAGATCAGTGAAAATCTCCGGGTCAAAGCCTCGCCAGAGGTGGCAACCCTACAGTTATATCACAACCCAGTCATATCACAGAAATAATATTACTGCAATAGTTAAAAAATTAAAATAAAAAAGTGCGTCAAAAACTCGCTCGTATGCCAAGTTCACAATTTTTCACTGTAATGGCTGCATAATGTAGGAATACATAATGGGAATGCAAACATTGACAAGTTTTATGGTTGTAAGTAATACAAAGCATTGTCAGTTGAAATTCACTATACGCAAAAGGTGCTTACAACAAGGCTCATGTCCACATCAACGGTGTATATGGTTATTTCAACCTTCACATTCCTGTAATAACTATATATTCAGTGTTTACTACTTATTACTATATTGTGCAGAGAACAATCATACGAAAAGTAGTTATAACAATGACACTGGTTATTTTCAAGATGTTCACCATGCTCATATTTTCATTTTTACTTTAATTTTAGTAGTACTTCTAACTATCCCATTGTCAGTCTTTGGATGGTAGATATTGTTGGAGTGAGCATGTTCGAATTGTCATAAATAACAACAGTATAGTTAAGCGATAATCGATTTTGTTAGTATTTTACAGGATACAGAAATTTAGTATTACCGATCTCATGGTCATTACTGCTATATTGGCAAATAGTTAAAACAACCACGAAAGTCGAGTCACAGATACCATAGATTTTTTTTCAGTGCACCTTTCTCTACATCTTGCTATAGGGCACTCACTTTTGTTACTTTATTCACCAAGCTCTCGGACTGAATGGAAATGTCAATAATTTTTTTCTGTCTGCTTGGCATCGGGTTCGGGTACAAAATTTCTTATTCATCACAAAGTGCAGTCTGCGATTAACTTTTGCCAGCGTGAAAAGTGACAATATTTTGAAAATCAGCCCTAAAAGTTGTGCCGAAAGTTAATTAAACTTGTGTATTGATTTACACACGATCGGTAAGCACAAGCGTACAGATTTTTGGCTTCAAAGACAATAACAAAATTTTATTTCAGATTTTACAGACGGCCAACTTTCACTTCATTATCGATTTGGGTTGTAAGTGAGTGAAAGAGAGGGAGACAGGGGGATAAAAAGAAATGTCTGGAATCTGTGGTGAAGCATTTGTTGTCCTGGCTCCAATCACCGAATCGGATCAAACGATTATCTATGGTCGGAATGGTCTTCGGGAGCCGCCTTCGGACGAGTCTGCCGTTACTGAAGTTCGCTACTATCCAGCTTCCGAGGATAGCGGATCTTTGAAAGTAATGATATTTCAAAATTGTTGCAATCCAAGTTGATTCATGTTCGCTTTCTTTTTTTCGATCTTCCACAGTGTGATTCGGCTGAAATTGACGGAGTGGCGACGTTGTCTGTGATTTTGAGTCAACCAGCCGGCCTATGGGGAGCGGAGAGTGGCTCAAATGAGAAAGGTGTGAGTATAGGATTGACATTCAGCGATGGCCATCCGTTAGATGGCAAACTTAACGCAACTGATCTGGTGAGGTGAGTTTTTGGCCTACATGATATTTTGACGAGTTTGTAAAACTGATTTGCGAGTTTTATTACTTTTGCAGATTGGGTCTGGAACGTGGAGCTAGTGCATCCGATGCCATAGACATCATGACGAAGTTAAATGCTGCTTCGGGACCAGACGGCGAAAGTAAAGACGCCCCCAAAGCTGCTTTTGTAATTTGTGATCCCAGTGAAGCGTGGCTGTTGAATATTGTGGGAAGCTTGTGGGCGGCTCATAAAATCTCAACCAGCTGTTTAGCACTTACATCGGGATTGTCGGTTGGTTCAAAAATTGACCGTAGCTCGGTGGATCTGCACTCGAAACTCCAAGCAGCTGGTATATGGGATGGTTCTGCTGAGCTTAACTTTAGCGCCGCATTTGGTTCGGAATCTGCGAGGGCATGGCCCACTGGAGAACCAAACGGAGAAGGTACATTCGGATTGCTTCAGATGTTCAAAACATTGCGAACCGTAGGCGCGGAAAGATTGTCTCTTTCAAGCCAAGTTTCGGTACTGTCGAGCAGCGGTCTTTCTTGCCATTGGCTCACCGCTACTCCCAATCCGGAAGAGTCGGTTTTCAAGCCTTTTATTTTTACTTCGGGTGCGAAGATTTCGCCTCTGACCAAACTTCTCGAAGGTGAGAATCAAACTTTGCTCCACAAGCTGCACCAAAATCGGAAATGGGAGAATGTGGGAGAATTGCTTATGTCGCTCGAACGCACTTGCGTCGATGAGGTTAATCGCTTTATTGGCGAACACTCCGGAGAACCAAATCAAGAGCTAGATGAACTAATGAAGGACTGTGTCGAGGCTGAAGTCAAGTTCTATCGCTAAATATCGTTAAAAATTATTTCGGAAGTTACCGTTTGTAGGAAGCAGCAAATCGCACTATCACAGCGAACAAAGCGCTATATAATAGCACACTGATCTTGTATTTTTACGACATTCCTTATAACGAAAAATTAAGACTTGCTTGAGGTTTGATTTCCACAATACCAAATTTATAGAATCGAAAGTAGATAAACGAGGGCCACTACCATATAAATGTAAATCGGTTTAGAATGACGAAAAGTATATTCCTTATAGGCAGGATAATGTCTTTAGCGTATAGGAAATGTGCAGTGAATATCATGAAGGATTAAGTAATTAAGTTTTTCATTGGTTTGTTATATGCATTGCATTTTTATCAGTATGCTTAAAGCTGTGTTCATTTTTACTGTGTTTAAACGTATGTATGTTATTTGTAATGCTCACGAGGATTTCACATTTATAATTAGTTCCATTATTCGTAAAACTATGATTTCAACGGCGTGAGATCTCATTTTATTAATTCTTATTTATTAAAATTTCCACTAATAGTTAAACTATTTTACACTTGACCAGCACAGAGAAATCGTATCGTTTTGAGATTGTAATTTACACAATAATACAATAAATTCTGCAAACGTATATAGCATCTATCAGCCGTATCAAACATTCAAGTGTATCCTTTCTCTCTGCTGCAACAAATGCAACTAGAAACAATAAATACTCTATCGATGCATGCGAAGCCAATAATAAATTGAATTACAAAAATAAAAATCTCCAATCTCGAAGCTAAAGCACGAAGAATATCACTTTCAACATCGAATGTTTTCATCAGTTTCAATTTCGGCAACCGGAATTTTTTAACCTACCGGAACAAATAAGCTCATTAAATTCCACCTCCGCAAACTGGACGACAGTTTATTTGCCTTTGAATGTTCACTGAACAATTTTTTGTTGTTTGAGGAGAGAGGTAGAGGAAGTAATGCATACGTGTATATTGATTTTTACTGTTACTGATCGGCAATTTGTACCACAACGGGATACGGAATTTAGGCGACCCCCACTTAGAGCAATAGTCCTGTCTTGCAGCCAGTCAGCCTTGCCTTAAATTAACCTGTTCGTCGTGGTATTGTGTGGGGATTGAATAGGTTGTGCTGTTATGTGGGTGGCGAATAACCTTTTCTTGTTGACTGAGATTATCGAAGGAGCGATTATGGTTTTGTTGGTTTTACGCACTTGTTCGTTTCGTAGTTTAAGTTAATGTAAACAAACGCGGCATGTTTATTTATCTTACCACTCAGTCTAATTCGGTGATGTCCTTTGCTGTATTAGGAAGTCGTCTCCAGTCCACTCTGACCTTCGCCGAGCATGAAGACTCCTTATCATTTCTTTCAGTCGTTCTCAGGAAACGGACGTATTTTTGCGAACGGAAAAACTACCTGTAGTAGACGCCATTTTGTTATTAATAGACGCTAAGAGTGAACGAGTACTTTTTCGAATTATTCGGTTTGAACGCGAGATTTTTTATTGGGATATCTATTGGAAGAGCTATAAAAAGGCACAGATAACTTGAGAAGAGGAGCAACGAAAACTTAACCTAACGCTATGACGGATCCACCCGATGACACAGGGCAAAATAAAGGACCACCGTCGAAGGACTACACGTTGTATGAATACACCCAACAGGATGTGTCTCCATTCAGAGTGATTGTACAGCTGGCGGATAACCAAGGAGAACAAAGGATCTACAAGCTATCCCTAGGAAGATTGGTCAGCAAGCAGAAGGACTATAAAAATAGCATCTACAACATGCGAGCACTAGGGCGGAACAAAATCCTCGTCTTCCTGAAAGATAGGATTACCAACCGTCCTTATTTTAAAGGACATGTCCTTAATTTTGATGATTTGGGTAAGCGTCCTTGATTTTACTTCAAATCTCCTATGGTATATTTGAAATCAATTAGATTAAGTGCACTCATGCGAATGAAATATTTTACTCGCCATTATAATTGTTCACTTCGTTATAGCATTGATTAATGTTATTCGTGATGTAAAGTTTCAAACTAATTTTTTCACGTTTCTCATGTTGTTGAGTGCTGGCTGAAATAATGGTGTGTTCATCACCTTTTTAAAAATCAATCCCATTTTCAGAATGGATTGGCTTAAATGGCAAATTCAAGATGTCCTTATTTCGCTCTCAGCCAATTTGGTAACCCTATGAAAGATTACGAAACGGCAAACAAGTTACAAGTGGACTCTCTACTGAAGAACAACAACTATAAAGCATTTATTCCCCGCAGTTTTGTATCCGTGTCTGGGGTTGTCTCCGGAGTACCTATCGATATGGATATGGAAGAGATCAGACAAAATATCACCAGTGAGTGCCCCATCCTTGCAATCAACAGACTACACCGCTATGAAACAGGACAGAAGATCCCAACGCACAGAATCAGTATAGTGTTTCGGGCCAGTAAGCTGCCGACCGAAGTCCGACTTTTCTGCTGCATCAATTCGGTAAGACCTTTTGTAAACAAATCCGTCCTGTGCCTTAACTGCTTGTGATACAATCACAAAATGGACAATTGTCGCTCCAAAATGAGATGCTCGAACTGTACACTCCAACACGATGGAATGGACACAGGAGATTGCCAGAATAAAGCAAAATGCCTCTACTGTAGAAACAACGAAGAACATAAAACATCCGATGAAAACTGCCCCGAACGAATTCGCCAGAACAATATCAAGAACATCATGGCAAAAACAACGCTCACATATCTCGAAGCAAAAGAGCAAAATCCCATGTTAACGCAAAACCGCTCTGAGATTTTGGAAAACGTCGATGAATTCCCAACAATTCCGGATAGCTACGCAAAAATAACGAAAGGAACGTACAAACCAGTTAACGCTCACCAATATAAACAACAAAACATGAAGCGTCCTATTGAGGAGGTCAACATTTCACAGCAAGTGAAAGTGTTCGCGGACAAAAAGAAGAAAAAGGAAGGAGCTGAAGAGCAGTGCAACGGAGTCGCACTGTTCAATAAGTTTCGGGTCGACGATTTTGAACGATATGCGCAAAGATTTGAGGATCAACGAAAGCAAAATTTACAACAACAAATGGTTAAGCACATTGGCAAAGATGGTGATGACACAGTAGCAGACGTAGGCGCGGTAGCAAACGCCAACCAACAGAATAAGAAAGATCCACGTAGGAACACATCCAGATCTCGTGACAGATCCAGCCAAAGAAATGGTAAGACGGATTGCCATACGGACAGAATTTACAAACAGTGAGTAAAGATGACAAATAATATAAATATTTTCCAGTTAAATATACAAAGCCTTGAAAAAAAATAAAGATGAGTTGTGTAGAAACAGGACAAAAAAGAACACGAAAAACTGAAATATAAAGTGCCAGGGTACTTCACATACCTGAACTCAAGGGACGACGGATATGGTGGTGCCGGATTAATTATAAACAAAAATATTAGACCGAGCGATATCAAAGTACCGAATTTCCAGAAGATCCAAGCAATTGCGAGAAAAATAGTCAGTATTGACTTGGTGATGGTGTCAGTATATGTTGCTCCGAACGTATTTCACCTAGATCTCAAAGCGAGCCTCAAATACATCTTTCAAAAGCTGAAGCAGTTCTCAAAAGCGATAATGGGGGGAGATTTCAACTCCCACCACATCTCCTGGGACCCTATACATTCGGATAATAAAGGAACAGCGTTGTTTGACCTAATAAACGAAGAAAATGTTATCCTATTGAACGACGGGCAACCAACCTTCGTTCCGACCGAAATAGGATTTAAACCCTCTACTATAGACCTAGTATTAGTAAGGCCTGGCAGAATAAACGGGATGCCAGAGCGGTATTCAACAGAAATGGTGGTATGACGGAACTGATAGAATTTAAAAGGAAAGAAGCTGTTTTCAACAAAAAGAAGAACGAGGCATCGAAACAACGATTTGAGGAATTTGTGGGTTGTTTCGGCTCCCGCACACCATCGAGAGAGAGATATGGACAAAATAAGATATCTGAATGGAAGAAGAAAAAAAGTTGAAAATGTACTGCTACACGAGGACCCAAAGATGGCACAAAAGTTTCTTGATACACACTTCTCACTGGAAAAATACCTTGATGTTACGCCGTGCTATCTACCATCATACGACATTATCACACCTAGTTTTTGGGAAACATTTCTAGCAGCAAAAACGAAATCATCGCCAGGACCCGATGGTATTACCTACAGATTGTTTAAAATCCTAAAACCAGATGTCCGCAACAGCATCATTCGAGACATGAACAACATGTGGAGAACTAGTACGATAACCGAGGAAATGAGAACCATAAAAATTGTAGCCATTCCCAAACCAGGAAAAAATCCGGAAACCGTAGAAGGAACTAGGCCAATATCCTTGGTAAATTGTGGACTAAAAATCCTCAACGCAGCTGTACTAAAGAAACTGCAACACCACTTATCGACAGAAGCTGTCTTGCCACAATTATCATTCGGTTTTCGAAAGGGTATGTCCACAGTAAGTTGCTTAGAATATCTGACAAATAAAATCTTAGGGGAGACTGAGGAGACTTGATCCCCGAGGAGACTTGATCCCATCATTGTAACTCAAAGGCAGCTCAGAATACATTAATCGAATATACTATAAAGTTGCGTAGTTTTATCTAAACATAAATTTCATTAACACAGAAAAATGAATTTGGACTTTTGTGTAACCGAATTTTTACCGATTTAAAAAAAGTCCCAGAAGAACTCTCGACAAACATATGATTACGGCCTAAAAGCCAACTGTCAAAATCCACTTTGAATGGAAATTCCAGACAAACCGTTACTAGTCGAACACAGTTCACAACAGTTTATGAAAGAGAAAACTTTTCTCTTTCGTTTATTATCAACATCTGTGATTGGCGTGTAACGGTTTGTCCGGAATTTCCATTCAAAGTGGATTTTGACAGTTGGCTTTTAGGCCGTAATCATATGTTTGTCGAGAACTGAAGATTTATTTTTCAAATTTTCAAACTTTTATAAAATTGATAAAATCACCCACTACATACTCTACTTTTGCATACAGAATTACAGGAGAATGTCAATTATATGAATACGTTATGATTGAGCTGATTCTTTTGCTCAATTATATTTTTACTAAAGTTTGCTGAAATGGATGCTATGGGTTCACTTGATCCCTTCAAATTCGTGGAGATTTGATCCCCTTCGCCATACTTCATACACACCACTGAAAATAACCAAATTCACACCAGAACAATTGAAGTCATAGTTGTCATAAAAAAAATGTCAAAAATGAACGCTTCATCGTAAAGAAACATAACTGTAATTGTTTACTACAGTATACGTAGCAACCATTCATCCCACATTTGACGTTCCTCAACCATAATAAAGACAGCTTTCAAATAATTGCACGGAGATTTGGGGAATTCGTAAAAAAATCAGGTGAGAGATGCGTAATATGTAGTAACAAAAATAATAATATCTAATCATAACAATTTAATCAATACTACAATCCATTTATAAAAATTGAATGGGGTAACGTACCCGTTTTTGCCCTATTAAGAAGGACACCACATTATTACTACAATAATTTTATTATTTCAGCTTCTTTGATTTGTTATTAAGGTCCATTTTTTATTTCGATTATAGAGGTTTTAACGTTAAGGTCATTCTCCTCTTATTAAGAGCCAATATAATAACAAAATTGTCTTGAGAATGGTGAAAATCTTCTGTTTGAGCGCAGCAAAATCTCTAATCGAGTATCCCCATTATCGCAATACCATTTGAGTCAATGCGTCAAAGATGGCAGACGCTACTCTAACCAAAGGCTTCAGATGGGTAGGATGATAGTAGAAACAGGGCAAAAATAGGCTTATTACCCTACATGCTCTTTTAAACACGTTTTCATAAAGGAATCAAGTATCCCCAAATTAGGTATCAAGTCTCCACTAATCTAAGAATTTTCCATTTTTTTGTTGTTGTCCAGAAATGCTCATAGCTCATGTCCAGTATAATATTTCCATGTAATTTTTTATGATTATTAGTCATCCCTAGAAACAATATAAAACTACAAAAAAATACATAGTTTTTAATCATTCCACGGAGTTGGACTGAAAAATAAAAAAGGGGATCAAGTCTCCTCAGTCTCCCCTACAGATAAAACGTGCCAATCACATCGCTGCAGTAGTATTCGTCGATCTTTCTAATGCGTTTAACGCAGTCAAAGTGGAGGTGTTGGAGCAAACGCTGCTATCCAGTAGAATTCCACCGGAGTTCTCTAGTTGGATGATCGCGTTCCTAGCGAACAGACCGATCCAGATACGAGTGGGAAACGACTATCTAACATGCCATGTCAGCGAAGGATTACCGTAAGGAGACGTCCTATCGCCTACAATATTCAACATATACACAACGACACTACACAGCATAAAAGTAAAAGGCGTGGTATTGGTGCAGTCATCGGCACGACTTCGCGATAATAATAGGACGAAGTATCGAAGTAGAAGCGCGAGGGCAACGATTCATCAACACATTTACGGAGAAGGCTGGCCATCTCAATTTCACTATCAACGTCCAAAAGACTAGGGCGATTATTTTTAACAATAGTCCCCAAGATCTTAAAATTTACATCGGAAATGACAAGATCGAAACGGTAAGAATGCATACATATCTAGGTTTACTACTAGACAAGCCACCCTGAAACTCTCGCTTTGGTGTATAACGCTCTCTTTAGAGGATTCATTGAGTACGGTGCAAGCGTGTACGGAACGGCCAGCGTTTCCAATCTGAGCAAAATAGAAAAGATCAACTCGTGCTTAAGAAAATTAACCGGCTGTACAAAAACGACTCCTTTGAACACTTTGCAGGCTATCTCAGCACAGCCGCCACTGCGCTTCAGAAGGTTAAAAGTTGTAGGTCGACAAGTGGCCAAAGACTGCTATGGCAGAACTCCAGTATGGGAACAATTAAGGCAGCTGGACACGGATGACGAAAGCAGGCTTTCCATGACAGAAAAAAACATATCTTCGCCACCAGCATATCATGCAAAACATGTCACATCTCATAAAAAATGAGTACCGATACGAAGAGGTGAGAGTTTCCACCACTCTGAATGAAGAGCTCTGGCCAAAAAAGACAAAATACTGAAACAACTTACATTATGAACGGGAGGTATAATGAACGACAAATAATCTACACGGATGCATCCAGCGACGGTGAAACATGCGGTATTGGAATATACCACGAATCAAGAATAATTAGGATATGCCTACGTCTGGAACACACTATCTGCATTATGTCCGCAGAAATAGAGGCGATATACGTTGCCTTACAATACATCACGAGGAACACCTTATCGGGCACAGTTATTATGACTGACTCGACCGGATGCGAACTAATAAAAAGCAACATTGGCAAACGGCAGAGAGATTGCGTAATAGATCAAATTTTGGACATGGCTGCGTCATCCGGAACAACAATCCAATGGATACCCGGACATACTGGCGTTAACGGAAATGGGATAGCTGACCAACAGGCAAGGCTGGTATAAAAAATGAAAACATCTGCAACAACAAAATGTTAATACACGATGCTACAAATTATTTCGGTTCGATCAGCGAAGAGGAATCGCAGCAATGGTACCTCAACTACACCACAGAGTTTGAAAAAGGCAGAAAATTCTTCCAGATAATCAACACGATCCCTACGAAACCTTGGCATCACAAGTTACCATTAAACAACACCGAAGTCCGCACACTAAATCGATTGCTCTCTGGGCAAGATTATTCTAATTACTGCCTAAACAAAATGAAAATTAAAGAAGACTGCATCTGCGATGTATTAGACAACTCGGAGCACGTCATATTCTTTTGTGTGAAAAACACAACAAGGTATACAATTTAGACCAATACTGCAATATTTATCAAATTTATGAGAAAAAAGATACAATGCTTCTACAAAATGTAGTAAACTTCCTACGCGAAACTAGAAATTCAATATAAACAAAAACCAACAAAACAATGCTACCCATCGCAGCTCTAATGTCATACTGGCATAAAAGTCAAAGAAAAATGCTGAAAAGTCTTCCAGACTCAAAACAAAACTGCTGGCAATATAGCTACACAGCTGTGCCATCCCTTAGCTACCACTGACAGGAGGCGTCGGCACACAGCAGAAGAAGAAGAAGAAGAAGAAGAAGAAGAAGACTCCTTATCACACTTAATTTTTTCTGCCGAACCTCAGCATTTTTTGCCTAGAACCGAGATCTCAGCTAAAAATGAATTTACCGAAAATTCTTGAACAGTTATTTTTAGCTGAGATCTCGGTAAAGTGGCTCCAAGTGTGCGGAAAATTGCCGGGCTCAACTAAGTTTGTAGGTTCCCTTCAACTTGGTCGCTCCAGCTCCTAGATAGGTTGATTTTTTTTCCCAGTTCCGTATTCCGTCGAATAATCAAGTGCTCGACATAAACTATCCGCATTTCTTTTTGGGCTCGGTTTCTACAATCCTGCAACAATCGTCGCAGCATTCCGCTACCTCGACGATAGTTTACGAGAGAACAGTTTTCAGAGACCCGATTAGTAGAGTGAAAATCAGCTGACCCGACGGATCTCAAGTGCCCTGAGGGACGAATCTCAAGTGCCCTACCGAAATCCCAAGCATACTACGGCTTTTCCGCGAGAAACAAGTGTTGTCAAAATCGAAGCAGGTATCAGGAGCGCAAACTCTTAAGAAGGTAAACCACTTGCGCCTCATGAAAACTCCAACGTTAAATAGAAGAACTGATCGCGTCTCCACCAAAAAGAAGATTCAAATCAGTAAAAAAAACTTGCTCCTTTATCAACCTGCTGCTGACCGCCGACAACCCGATCGAAGAAAGCTTTTATAGTTCTAGAGCAGTTGGATCAACTTATAGGCGGCCAAAAGGTGGAGATTATTCCCCACCCAACCCTCAACATAGTTCAGGGTGTCATTTACGATCCTGGCGCCAAAGATATACACCATATTCTTGTTTACGATGAGTGCGAGATTCGTTCGAATACTATTCGAACGAATAGTTAGCCCATTTGATTTTGCTGTCGTAAACGGAAATACAAACCACCTTCTAACGAATATTGCACTCGTTGTAAACAAGAATAAGGGTGAAGATCTAAAGACTCAGGGGGTCACAAATGTTCGCCGAATAACCGTAAGCTAACACACCACTTGGCCATCCTTTTTCTTCTCTCGCTCTACACTTCCGGAACACGTTTACATGGGTCTACTTCGCACCACTATCCGCCCGTACTATCTATTACATCCCACTTCAAAGGGAATCGGGTCAGTGAACCTACGGAGTTTCGGCTAATAAAACAAGCGCACTGTTTCAGGTTCAATAAACTTATGCCGCTCGAGTCCAGCTGAGCGGTATTTATTTGAAACTATTATATATGTGTTTGTTTACATTTCGATACTGCTCGCCGCAGTATATAAGAGCACTGTAGACTGGGTTTAGCTTTTGCTAAGCCCTTTCATGAACACAACACTATCCACTATAGAGTTCTATGCAAACGATTTCACCCACACTACTTGGGGGTTTGTTTTCCTGCAGCTGTCATATATAAAACTGTCAGCCAATTTAAACATTTGAATTAGCTCTCGTAAAGTATTTATAATAGTGTTGAAATGCTCTATGTCGCTGTAAAACTTATTCGGGGGACGTACAATTCCGGTTGGTCATATTCCAACATGAAAATAATCCGACCGAAAAGTTATTTTCGATTTGTTTTCCTCCATCTATGACAGGTGGAGGAAAACAAACCGTTTAACACACTAATACAGTTACAGATTGTCAAGTACTCTATCGATGGCGAGTAACTTTGAGCACGGTAGCCGTTTCTGCCCCAACTCCGCCACCCAGTGGTGTCCAGCGGGGGGGGGGGGGGCGCTTGGGGACAGCCAGGGCCCATCGACGATCGATAATCGTTGAGGATCTCTACCCGAAGCACGATCCAACTACCTGGTCACCGACACCGTACGGCTAAGAAGAAGGAGCAAACACAGACGAGAGGCAAGTGACTAACGACGAGCTCGAAGAAGCGTTAAGGCGACTAAATTCAAAGAAAACTTTCTGAATGGAATTCCAAACGTGGCGCTGAAAGCTGCATATCCGGACATGTTGTGGATGGTGCTGCAGAAGTGTCTATATGAAGGCAATTTCCCCGAAATGTGGAAGGTACAGAAGCTGGTATTGTTGCTAAAACCAGGCAAGTTCCCGGGCGATCCAGCCTCGTATAGGCCTATATGTTTGCTGGACACACTCAGAAAACTCCTCCAAACAATTATCCTTAACAGACTGACGAAACGCACAGAGGGTGAGTGCGGACAGTCCAAGATGCAGTTTGGATTCCGCAAAGAAGTATCGATACTGGAACTAATTCGGACAATGCTAGGGAGCGATGAAAAGGCATCTAAACGGAAGCTAGAGAAGGAGATCGATACTGCGCTGTAGTTACGATAGATGTGATGAATCCGTTGAACAGCGCCAGCTAGGAAACTATCGCTGCAGGGCTGCGAATGACCATACCGGATCCTGAAGAGTTACTTCTATAGTAGAGTGCTGCTGTACGAGACGAACGAAGGGCAGAAGTCAATGCGAGTCACAGCTAAAGTTCCTCGGGGCTCCCTTCTCGGTCCAACTCTTTGGAACGGGATGTACGATGGGATCTTCACAATGCGGCTGCCCAGGAAATCGTGGGTTTCGGTTATTAATGGTGATGGGTGAGACACTAGATGAAGTGAAGGTGACGGAGACAGTAGACGCTATCGAGAACTGTATGAACATGGTCAAGCTGCAGATCACCGTCGGAGGAAACGTGATTGCATCGAAGCGTGCACTGATGCATTGGGGAGTGATAATCGACGACCGGTTGAGCTTCAACAACCACGTCCACTGCGCCTGCGAAAAGTCGGCGAAGGCATCGAACGCAATAGCGAGGATCATGCCGAACGTAGGTGGACCGAGAAGCAGCACGAGACGTCTGCTACCTAGTGTTTCGTCATCGATACTGCGATATGGGGTTCCTGCTTGGGGTGCGGCGCTGAAAAGTGAAAAGAGGAGCCGCGAAAAGTTGAACTGGACATTCCGGCTGGTGGCCGTACGAGTTGAGGGCGCCTACAGAATAATATTGTCGGAGGCAATATGCGGATATGGATGATCCCCATTTGTATCACCCTGACGGAGGATATCGATTTCTACAATCGAAGAAACACCAGAAACCTGAGGAAGAATCGATTCGATGGCCACATGGCAGCAGATATACGCAGACAATACGTACAATACGCAGAAAGGAAGGTGAACCTACCGGTTTATCCCAAACTTGTCGACGTGGGTTAGTAGAAAGCACGGAAAGGTTACTTTCCAACGGACACCGCTCCTGTCGAGCCACGGCTGCTTCGGGAAGTATCTTCATCGGTTCGAGCACGCAACTTCACCATTGTACCCGGAGTGTGCGAATGTCGAGAAGACACCGTGGTCTTCGAATGTCCGAGGTTCGAAGCGACGTGTAGGGAGCTACTTCAAATGGGAGGACTGGACATCAACCTGGATGAAGTAGCCTACAGAATGACAAGCGACGTAAACACGTGGAACGCGGTCAATAGAGTGATGTGCAGATCATGACCGCCGTACAGCGAAAATGGTGCAATGAACAGCTAGCAACGGTTTCGGGAGAGCAATCACCACCAGGGAACTCTCCGTAGGAGTAGGCTCGATCCACTGCCAAGGACTGGTTGAGTAGACTGCTACCAAGCACTGAGTATGGGTTGTCAGGAAGTCAGCGAACCGGATGCTACGCTTCACTCGTAATCGCCGGACCGACCACGGCACCCTACCAGTTGACCCAATAGAAATATATCGGAAACCAAAGACGAATCGTTATCAGGAGAACTTTTTTCGCTGGGGAACTCTAAATCAGCATAAGCTAGATTCACTACCGGGGACTAGACTTAGTAGACCGCGACGAGGCACTACCAGTCTCGGGTCGCCGGGGCACCAGCGAACCGGACGTCCAGCTCTACTGGAATCGTCGAACTGACCTCGGTACCCGGCTGGTTGGCTCGGTTTTGAGAGAACTTCTCTTACCGGGTAAATCTCGGTCGGAATAGGCTAGGCCCATCGTCGGGGGCTGAAGCGAGTAGTTCGCGTTCAAGACGGAAGCTCAACGAGAAAGTGGTGATAAATGACACAAGGGAGCCGAAGTGCTCAGTAAATTAGACAATCTGAAATTTGCCGATTGTTCTCGTAGCAGAAGAGCTCTAATTCTCGACCCAAAACTAGCTTTTGTACTGCCATACAGAAATTGCCATGTTGTGTGGATCGTCATAAACTGGTAGTGTGACGTGGATGGATGTTGTAACCCTACTGAAAGAACTAGCTACTAAGTAGTTGGATTGAAGCTAGGGGCAGATCACTTTAGGAATGTATAACAAATTTGCATCAACTTAGAAAAAATGCATTTAATTTCCATTTTTGCATCAACATTAGGTTTGTTCCAGTACACGGAAGTCACTTCGGAGTAAACAGGAGCAAAAAATCTTTGCTCCTTTTTACTCCGGTTTGCTACCTGAAGAAGAAAAAGAGAGTACAGGAACGATTTTCTCCGGAGTACTTCCAGTTTCTCCTGGTACTGGAACAGACCTATTGCACTCCCTCGCAGAAAAGACTACTTAGCAATCGTCCTACGCTGATCCACTTTGTTCGATGTTTTGTTGAATGTAGGGCTGGTTTTTTGTAGGGTTTTGACTTCTTACACGCAACGCAAAATACATTGCACGCAACGCAAAATGCATTACGAATTTCTATTTTGATGGAAAGAAATGCATTTAATTTCGCTGATTTTTAAAAATGCATCACAAGTGATCTGCCCCTAGGATTGGAGTGTGTTTTGTGCACATAAATAAACCTCTTCTCGAAGTAATGCCGTATGGTAGTGCTTAGGAGGAATCTAGTTCCGTGCAAGAGTAGTTAATTTGCGGGTCGGGTGGCTGCCCAAACCAATGCCCCGGAAAGCATGGCCCAAAGTTCAATGGACGGCTAAGATCGGGTAATTAACCCTGAAGAAATACTGTGCCAAGCTGCAAAAACAGCTGCAAGAGGCTGCGACAGAGACAGCGAAACTGGGGTTACCTGAGCTCTATCAAAAACCGTCTTTCCAACCTTGGGAGAACACTCATACCAACGAAAATACTTCTAAGGCATCAAAAGCTAAGAAAGGTAAGTTTATAGAACCAACACCCGCAGCTGGAGCCCTTTCCGCCTACAACAAAACCTACCCACCACACTCGGGAAGTGCCGGAGTGTCTAATTGCCAGCACAGGGAAAGTTCTAACAATCCCGTAACCCGACCGGATTCATCTGTCGCACTGATCCTCACTACAGATTGTTGTTGTTTATTAACGGCACTATACACCAGAAGAATGCATGCGTGTAGTGGCTCTTATACGTTCAATATTTTTGTCAATACTAGAGTTTTGACAAAAATATTGCACGTGTAATGCAAAAAAAAATTGTATTGATGATGTGCATTTCAAATGGGATTGACGTATTTTAATAACAATAATTGCGTTCGTTTACATTGCTGTCACCAAATACAAATTACATATTTGTATTTGCTGTCACTTAAGTGCAGTTTTATATCTGTTTATATAAATTTACTTCCTTGAGGAAGCTTAGAAATTTTTCCTCGTTATCTCCGTCGTTGCACAATGATTCTCGCAGAATCGTCGACCTAATATCGTGCTTTTTTCTAGCTTCGTAATATTTCGTAGAGTGGAGTATCACGTGACGGTAATCTACAGTTATCCCGAAGCTGTAGCAAACTTGCGGGGCTTTTTTCTCCGGCAGGAACTCGTGCGACAAACGGGTATGCCTTATTCGCAGTCGGGTAAGCAATCGCTGATCACCCGAGCTCTCGCGGTCAGTCCTCTTCACAATGTCGAATTTGATTTCACGCAGTGGACCATTGACCATTGACGGTACCATTGCTTTCGGATTACTTTCTTGATTCCCAACGAAGCATTGCCCCTGGTTTCTCCTGTGAGTAGGTCTGCTTTTTCGTTACCGCGAAGGTTAAAGTGACCCGGAATCCAGCACAGCTTGATGGGATGGTTTCAGCATTTTCTCACGACGGTAGCATTTTCTCAATCTCCTAAATCCATGGGTGCATGGATGTGCCAGCTTCGATTGCTGATAGACAGCTAGCCTAATCACACATTATTAGCAGGACTTTGGAGGTGCGGTATGCAGTTGGCACTGTTTTTATTGCGAATGCCTCGGCCGAAAAGACACCGCATTGCGGGGGAAGGTCAATCGATTATTAATAGTGTTTTATAAATACTCCCGCGCATACTGTATTGTCGTCTTTGGAGTCATTGCTATAGACGACTGTCGAGTGACTGAACAGTTGGACGACTGAACAGTTGGACCATTTATCGACGGCTTTGACTGCAGCTGGATGTTTTCGATGAAGCGACTGGTCTTTCTTGCCCCATACTAGAAGTATGACATCGTCGGTGTACAGCAAGAGTTGTACGGAGTTGCAGCTGCCGGCAGCTCTTCCGGCAGCTCGAAACGACACCACAACCTGCCTGGGACACACTAGCGAACGACCCAGTGCAAGAAGAGGAGCTTCTCACTTTGTTAAAAGATGCTAATCTTCTCGAATCCATCGAAGGCAGATCGCGAATGGGTTGACCTTACACCATCCACTTACCACTACCGCCAGCGGGCCTTCCACTACGACCGAGCCGGGTGCTGAGAAGGTCCTCCGACAGCTCTTCGACTGCCACAATCCGCCTGTCCATTTACCACCGTCACTTGGTGGGCCCTCCGCCACATCCGAACCGGGTGCTTGGGGAAGTTCTTCCGTGGCCCCTATACAAACTGCAATTTGCTAACCCACCACCATCTATCAGTGGGCCCCTCGCCACACCCAGACTGGGTACTGGGAAGGCTTTCCCACGGCTCCAATTAGACGTGGTCCTATGCAATGTTGTAGTAGAGCATCTGACCATCAATTCCATTCTAGGAATGAACTTTTGTGCTCTGTTGAACTCAGGTCAGGAAGCGGAAGAGGACGACGACGATGAAGCACCGTGTGAGTCGATATTCACTTAGGAACAGTTATCGCAAGTAGAAGAGGTGAAGAATTGTTTCCAGGTAATCGTCATACTTTGTCAAGTGTATGGGTCTCTCGTAGTTAACTGAAATGAGAAATGGATATAACTTATTAAAATAGATAAGATTTTCTATAGCTAATTTCAATAAAGTTTGATAAAAAAACAGTTTATAGACGTTAAAGAAAAAAGGTGAAATTTGTCTATAAAACTGGTCTATAGCATCACATACAGCTGCTCAAAGCCGTAGCCGATTGTCTACATACTAAGCTAGCCAAACGTTGTTCAGTAATTTCTTTTGACGACTTACTCAGTGAAGTGATATTTTACGGAGCTGTCAGCAAATTGTTTAAAAATTGCGGCAAAGTTTTCATTTTTAGCGATTTTGCGAATAATTTGCTGAAACCCGTAATATTTTTCACTGAATTTATAAGCACTTCTGTTTTTTCGGTACATAAACATTATCCAGTAAAATACTGACTGATTGTTCGGCAAAAATATACCAGCATTATCGAGCCTCGTCAAAAACTTACAAAACAGGTACAGCAAATCATCTGTCAAGTCGCCATTTTCAGAGGAAACTGCTGATTGACCAGTATTTTTTGACGTTTGGATAGAACGGATTGCGGAGAGTTCGGTAACCGAATTGTTTTACTGAATTGATTACCGAACGGTTTGCTGTTCAAAACCCCAGTAAAATTTTACTGTACCCAGTAATTCAAATTGAGTGTGTAGCAAGAGCAAACCTAACTATTAATTTGGAAAAATCCCGTTTCGAAATTTGATGATCTAGTGCATAAACAATAAAACAGACAAATAGAAACATGCCTTTGAACGATTTTATCAAGAATGTTGAAAAACTATTGATTGTGTGACGGAGGCGGATAAACTTTTTTACATACTGTATAATCAATCGCTATAAGCAAGTGAAATACCTGAATCAGTTACGCTTCAATACATCCGACTAACGGGGAGAGCACTGAGGTGGCTGCAGGTTAAAGGTGCACTTTGTATTGCAAGAAAAAATGAAGCCAAAAGACTTATTTACAAATAAACCGTGTACACAAAAAATAGGCTTGAAATAAGTATTTGAACTAAAAAGAAATTTCCCTTACGGTATTCAGGCAGCGTGGGAACACAAGTGACTAATTGGCTCACTCTATAAAAAGCACACAATTCTAAACATTGTAACCACAATCACCTCCATATCTCTTCCCTTAGAAGTTCCTTCCAAATCATCGTTGACTAATAGGCAATTTACATTGATGACGACTTCCAACGGAATCATAATGCAGCGGCCCTGTCAGCAGTCTGCCACTGATTGAGCGGTGGCTTTGTAGCATAATGGCACATCGTACTTGCACAGAACACAATGGTGCATGCATATTAGATTAGCTCTGCTCGTTTAACTTGCCAGATGTAGTGTGATGTAAAAACTAACAAAGTATAGCACTCCACCGATGCCTGTGTTCAGGGTTGTGATCTGTGAAGACTTTAAAAAATGATCACATGTTATGTGGATAGAGTAAATTGTCAGTACACAAGAAAAGAAAGATACCTTAAATTCTCCATTGATTTTGTTCGATAATTTTCATATTTTTAAAGTAGTTAATGATCAATAATTTCTTCCAGAGGGATTAATCAGCAAAACATTTTTTTTTTGCTTTTTGTTATAAAACTTGCTAAATATAAAATGGCGGGATTTTTCGCGAAAAAAAAGAATTTTTTATTTAAAATGACTAAAAAACCCTTAATCGAAAAATTATCTCGAAAACTCAAAGTAGGGGTTAGGTATTTTTTACATAGAATGTGCATGCAAAATTTGAAAGAAATCGGTTAAGTATTTTTTTAATGGCAGGTAACACCGCAAATCATGTTTTTCCATAAACGTTCTACAAAAATCTTCGTCACTGAGTCGTTTGTCGATATTCTTGCATAGAAAAATTACAGCATTTTATTGAAATAACAAAAGATTTGATCAATTCGCTTCACGCAAAATTCTAAAAAATCGCAAACAGTTTTTTTCATGCTGAATTTCTTAACCACCCCCTTCCCCCCTTAACAATATATAAAACAAAAATTGGTTTGTTCTAGCACCAACCAGAGTACAACATCGACACTCTTTGAATTTTGCGTACTGTTGTATTATCGACAAAGAATACCACTCGAGCCATTATAGAGATGCCACTAGTGTAGCAACGTATTTTAATTTAAACTATTAGGACATCTGACACACACTCTATTCAGCAATTCATTCTGAACATTTCCTTCAAAGGCACCAAGTCTCTGCGATGATTATATTCCCATTTATTTTTAAGTTTTAAATGTCGATGTCGATGGTGTACTGACAGTGTTGGAAAAATAATAAATTTCTGTATTTGGATTGAACCATGAGTATTAAAATCGTTATAACTATTTTTTGAAAAGTCGTAGCTATTTACCGTCTTCGACAATGTTGTTAACCAGGGTTTGAACTATAGTTTTGTAAGGTTTTTCATATTGAGTGAAATAGCGATCTTTATAAATGTGACTTGATTTCCCCGTATAAAATCCCATATACACTTTCAACGCAATGCACAAACCCGGCAAGCAACCAACCGCTACCAAATTTTGCACATGCATTTGGGACCACAAAAGGAACTTAAAAAGTGATGTGCCCACTAGTTTAAATAATTTTGAAGTTTTCCCATACACTTTATTGCCCAGTTAGAGACCCTATCCAAAGGCGCGTTTTAGTTGTTTCTGAAACGGTTCCAAAACAATCCGACTTTCCCCAAACAACCTCAGAAGGCCACCAATAAATTCAAAGGATCGCCAGAAACTTCATACCCAAAATTGCTAGATAGCTTAGGTCGGCAAGAAGAGCATTCCGCTAAAGTATCGTCACTGGCACAATTCTATGAGTATCCTTCGCGCTGTTCGCTTCAGAGGGGGAGATGAGGCTGAAACACCAGGGTCAACCCACGAAAAGAAAAACTAGCGATTCGAATAGCGCGAGAGAACCTTCACCAGAACCACTAGAAAATATACTTCTACCAGGATTTTCAAATCGAGTTCATATCACTTCAAAGACTTATTGCATTTATTAAAAAACTTAACCAACTACTACCACCGCCTTCTTTGAAGCTGACGATGCTCAAGCTGAATGCTTTCATGTTTGTGAGATCGCAGACGTGGGCGAAGCTCAAGCGTTTGTATGTCAACGTGTTTGTCGCTATCGCTAGCGTGCATAAATTCGATCTTAAAATCATGTGGCCATTCGCATATTCGCTTGTATTCTTGAATGATCGCACGCGGACCGCGAATCTAATGCTTAATGTTCACTATACGGTTCAGATACTAGAAGATCATGGAACGTGTTGTCTAGTGAATATGAGCGTAATTCTTTTGGTTGGTCCAACTGAAGGCATGAGCCTAGGCTGCTAGAATCGAGGATAGAGACTTCCGGACGTAACCGATTCATGATCGTGCGAGCGGAGGGTTAATGATTGAAACCGCGTTTGTAAATTTATAGGTGCTCAAACATTCACTTAACTACTAAGTTATTTTAATGTTGGCGAGATCGTGGGTGTAAGTACGTGTGGATGATTGCAATTGCATGTTCACATTTGTGGCCAGGTTTGTGTTATCGTGAAGGCCACGAGTGATTGTACGTTTGGAATGGGAAAGATTGTGAGTGTATATGAGAGAATACGCAATTAATTGTGTTAGTGAGTGTTAGTATGAATCTAATTTGGGATGTACTAATAGAAGGAAACATGACTTGCGGAATAAAGATAAAAGGGTATAGAGTTTACTGAAAAATGTATAAATTGACCGATATTATTTTTGATATGCCTGAGTAGTGGAAAAGTAGACTAATATTCCCCATATTATTTTTTGTTAGATTGCGTTCATAAACCAAATTGAGTTTCCACTAACCTTGCTATATGAAACGTAACGTACACAAGTTGCCTTGGAAACGTAAGCGAAGCATCAAACAAATTATGCAATCTTCTTATTCCAGTTCCTTTTCTCCGGATCGCAAGTGTTAACGTGAATAATCCAGATTGAATACGATAATCACTTGTATAGATTTCTATTACCGAATTTACAAAAAAAAATGAATATTTTTTTCTACTATAAGAAAACCAGAAAAGCAAATAAACATGAACTTGAAACAAAATATTTTAATTCATGAAAATAGTTGAAACAGACTAAATCTGAATGCGAGGTTTCCTCAAACTTATAGATTACTCTAAAAACACGTTTACATTGACAAATAATAACGCTCTTGGAATTCGGTTATTTTCGGTTTTGCATCACACTGCAAGGAGGTTTATTATTTTCATATTTTGGTTATAAATTATCTAAAACCATGAAAAACCATTTTTCATCCCTTGTTATCGTATGAAAAAGCTTAAAAACATGTGAAATAATTTTGGCCATAGATTTGATACAGTTACATCACTGCCCGTGAGTTACCCGTGATTGATCAAAGCCCATTGAAATTGCATATTGAACCAATTGTATGATACTCGGGAGTAGTACATCATACTCAGCGTGCAATCTAAAGAGACCAATATTATCGTATGATCAATAACGTAGATGGCCAAGCCCGTGCAGATCAATTTTGGGATGGGAAGGAATGTTAGTTTAACACTTGTGACTATTATAACCGAGGAATTCTCTGCATCATCCACAAGTTTCGCAGGATTGGATTGATGCTAGTAGGTAGGGAAATGAATCAGGATATAGCTTGGCAGATATTATGATTTAGCTAAGTACTTACGTGTTTTGTCTTTTCATTTTAGATTAAAATTTTCAAGCGAGCGACCTCCAGTAAAAATATGAATATCGTTCGAATAGGTATTTTAATGATTATTCTTCGGCGGGGCGTTACATAAACGGATAAAACCGCGTTGGATATAATAGAGGAATCTATTCATTTATAGGCAATATGATCTTAGTAATATGTACGAAAGTTTGAACAATTTGAACTCTAAACAACCGACCATCGGGAGTATTGCTTCTTATTAACACTTCAATGATCATTTCCAAAGTTTGCAGTACAATGCAAACGTACAAAAAGTATAAAAGATATCTCAAATGAATGTGAAAAAATCACTGCGAAATGTTTAAGGACAAGTTTGCAGCTCCATTCTCCCTAACAGACGCGTTTCCAAAATTGGGTTAAATGCCAAATTGCAAACGACATGTTTATTATGCGTAATAAATATAATAAACACAACGACATGGGCTCTTGGTCCATCGGCGGTCTAGAAGAAGAATGGATGGGAGAAGAGCAATACTGGCAAAGGCCGACTACCATATGAGCGGTTCAAACTCGAAAGTGTGACACTGCGCTGCACAGGATAATTTTGAAGAAAGGACCAGGAGTGCAATTTTACGAAGTTTTAGCTTCTGATGTCCCTACATGTTCTGACAGAGTGAAGCTCTGGAGTGTTGAAATGTTTACTACTGTTCTGGGAAGCAAAAGTAGTACAAAACTAGTGTCAGATCTTTTTGAGACCACAAGAAGTCATTTTTGGAGGGGTCATCAATGTAGATTTGTCGGTAGACGGTTCCAGATTTAATAAAAACTGACTCATCAGCAGCTCGCTTGCCACGAATTTTTTTTTTTGAAATTCGACAGCTTCATCTTAGGCCAATTCAATAAGTTTCCTACATGAAAGTTTGTTTTTTAAATACGATTTTTAGACCAAAGCTTTGAAAGTTACACTTTGGCGTGGAATAGCCGGTATATTAATATATGCTGTTACTTAGTGTAGAATTAGACTTTATCCTTTACGGCTATTGTACAACAGCTATTGTACCGGCTCCGGATCTCCAAGAAATCCAGGAGGAGATTAGCCGGCTCAAAAATAATAAAGCCGCTGGGGTTGACCAAATACCAAGCGAGCTACTAAAACACGGTGGCGAGCCACTGGCTAAAGCGCTGCACTGGGTGATTACCAAGATTTGGGAGGAGGAGATTTTACCGGAGGAGTGGATGGAAGGTGTCGTGTGTCCTATCTACAAAAAGGGCGACAAGCTGGATTGCTGTAATTACCGAGCAATCACCCTGCTGAACGCCGCCTACAAGGTACTCTCCCAAATACTATGCCGTCGACTATCACCAATTGCAAGAGAGTTCGTGGGGCAGTACCAGGCGGGTTTCATGAGCGAACGATCTACCACGGACCAGGTGTTCGCTCTTCGTCAAGTACTGCAGAAATGCCGCGAGTACAATGTGCCCACACATCATTTGTTCATCGACTTCAAAGCCGCATACGACACTATCGATCGAGACCAGCTATGGCAGATTATGCACGAGTACGGATTCCCGGACAAACTGACGCGATTAGTGAAGGCGACGATGGATCGGGTGATGTGCGTAGTACGTGTCTCAGGGACGCTCTCGAGTCCCTTCGAATCACGCAGAGGGTTACGGCAAGGTGATGGTCTCTCGTGTCTGTTATTCAACATCGCGCTGGAAGGTGTAATAAGAAGAGCAGGGATCGACACGAGTGGTACGATTTTCACAAAGTCCGTTCAGCTACTTGGCTTCGCCGATGACGTTGATATTATTGCACGAAACTTTGAGAAGATGGAGGAAGCCTACATCAGACTGAAAAGAGAAGCCAAGCGCGTCGGACTTGCCATCAACACGTCGAAGACAAAGTACATGGTAGGAAGAGGTTCACGAGAAGAAAATGAGAACCGCCCGCTTCGAGTTTGCATCGGTGGCGACGAAATCGAGGTGGTTGAAGAGCTCGTGTACTTGGGCTCACTGGTGACCGCCGACAATGATACCAGCAGAGAGATTCGTAGACGCATCGTGGCAGGAAATCGTGCTTACTTTGGCCTCCGCAAGACACTTCGGTCGAACAGAGTTCGTCGTCGTACGAAGTTGACCATCTACAAGACGCTGATTAGACCGGTAGTTCTCTACGGGCACGAGACCTGGACCATGCTCGTGGAGGACCAACGCGCACTTGGTGTTTTCGAACGGAAAGTGCTGCGTACCATATACGGTGGAGGGCTGATGGAAGACGGCGAATAAACCATGAGTTGCATCAGCTGTTGGGGGAGCCGCCCATCTGTCATACCGCAAAAATCGGACGACTACGGTGGGCCGGGCACGTAGCCAGAATGTCGGACAATAGCCCGGTGAAAACGGTTCTCAATTGCAATCCAACCGGTACAAGAAGACGTGGCGCGCAGCGAGCACGATGGATCGACCAGGTGGAAGACGATTTGCGGACCCTTCGCAGACTGCGTGGCTGGCGACGCGCGGCCATGGACCGAGTGGAATGGAGGAATCTTTTGTATACGGCACAGGCCACTTCGGTCTTAATCTGTTAATAAATAAAAAACAACAGCGAGAAGAGACCTAAAATATTGTGATACACTCAATACAGAATGGATAAAGGCTAAGATGCAAAATTTTAAGGTCCGCGCAGGTACGGAGCAACACCTAGGACCTCCTAGCATATTGTTAGTCGCCTCTTACGACATGGGAGCAGGTTCACAGTGGTGCTATTCTTGGCTGAAATAGTGCAAAAAATTTTTAGCCCGCCGGACACCACACGGACTCCGTCAAACCTATCAACCTAGGGGAAGAATAAAAGGTCTTTAAAATATTGTGTAACAAAGTTCTCAACCATGTCTCGATATTACTCGCAAGTTATGTTGGCATTGTCTCTAGCATAATTTTTGAAGAAAATGGACCCAGCAAGCCATTCATATACAAACTGCACCGTACAGTCACTTTATTGGTATGAAATGGGGTCTTTAGGTTCTTCCCTGATTCCTCAACACAACGAATCGGTAGTATAGTTTATTTAATACCCCATACACCAGAAATGAGTTTGAAAAGAATAATTTTTGGCACCTAATTGTAAAAAAATTGCTTCACCGAAAGGTCATTTTTGATTGAAAATTTCAAAATATGTAGACGTTGTTCAAGCGTACATTTCAGCATGATAAAGTTGTAGAGAAAATAGAACAATATTAAAGAAAAATTGACTTGATATGCCAACTCATTCATTAAAAAAATCCCAAATGACAAAAAATGATGAAACGCCCTTTATATTTAAATATGACGTAAGAATGGACCAAGCCAAGTAATGTTTTCAATTTGTTGCTCGAGTTTGTCCAAGGTTTGATCATTGTTAACTTTTTCAAGACAACCTGTAACGGTCCGTTATACTTTTTTATCATAATAAAACAATTCATGTAGCTTCGAAGGGATATAGAACTCAATATTCTCTTACCATCAATCTGATAATAGACTTCTTGAAAGTGGAAGAAACAGCTTAACATACGATTAGAAACTTAATGTGTTACTGCATGCAATTGCATTTTCAGGCTTAAACCTTTTGTTTGTTCCTTGTTCAACCTTCTAACGTGTTTGTTCATGGAATGTTTATTGTGAAATAAACGACTTGTATTCTAAATTCTATACAATTTTGCAAACATCACATTGCAAGAGCAATACAGCCCTGGTTATATTATTTTGCTCTTGCATTTTTCATACATAACACCTAGCTTTGCGTCTGAGATTTTCCCACGAGTTTATCGAGCAAATGAGGACCATAGTGTGCGATACCGATGTGTTCCAACGTCAACAGCAAACCGTGTAGTCAAGGTGCTGTCATTTGTCAAGTTATTTAGAAGCCGGGACCAATGCTTGGTTCCGTCAAGACGACCAACGGACGAAACTCCAGCAGTAAATTGTTGCATATCGTTCGTATCAAAGATCTCACTATTTTCAACCGAAGAATGCTGGGATGAAGCAAGAATCCATAAAATTCAAATGACTAATGTCTAGACTAACTTATGGTGCACAGGTTATATATTTACTGTTTCGGACATATTCTACTTCTTGCTCTCCCTTGTCGATCTATCCGTATTGGGTCGAATTGGCATATTCTACAGTCAGCCAAAATTCTAACGGATCCTTCCCAAACCTCCACTCGATAGTCGTCCGTCGGGACAAATGATTCTACCATCTCTCGGTTTACCACCCTGCCTGGTGAATTGTTCGAAAGAATATTTTATCACATTCAACAGCATGGTCCAGACGGTAGAGACTTGCTATCTAGCTCGAATGCGATAAACAACTTCATCTTTTTTCTCAACACGTTCCGAGTTTTAGGATGCCACCGTTCATGATGTTAGTGTTTTCGTCTGCAAAGATGCACTTTACACGATTTTTTTTTAAATATGATTCTATGTAAATGAAAATCAGTAAATAAATTATTCTTAAACTTGCGGTAACATGTACCGTCTTTAAGCATGGACATTGGACACACTGGGCCCGAGCCAGGGGGCCCATGGTGTTGGAGGACCTCAACTTAAGATGAATTAAAATCATTGTAAAGGCTATGTTTCAAAAAATAGATGCTCTCAACTGTTTAAAGCTCTTTAGCGTTTGGGTAACAATGGATCAATAGTAGAGCTTCCATTTACCGACGGTTTTCAGCTTCCCGGGATTCGGGAAATAAATAATAAATTTCCCGGGAAATCCCGGGAATACAGAAGAAATATAAAAACGTGAATGATTTTCTTAAAAAAAAGAATAAATTGAAAAGTTTTCAAACCCGTTTGATTGCATATATATATATATATATATATATATATATATATATATATATATATATATATATATATATATATATATATATATATATATGTATATATATATATATATATATATATATATATATATATATATATATATATATATATATATATATATATATATATATATATATATATATATATATATATATATATATATATATATATATATATATATATATATATATATATATATATATATATATATATATATATATATATATATATATATATATATATATATATATATCTATATCTGTCCTAAAAGCACTTGTCAGAAAAAGGCGATTTAGCGTCCTACACATCATTCAATCATTTGATAACTCGTCAATAAGTTTACACAACATCAACTTCTTTTGATTTTTCTTGGTTATATGTATAATCTAAATTTTGGTAATCACGGATACGATTGGGACGATATACTAAACGCGGCTGCTGGAGTTACTGTCCAAAATTGGAATTCGTTGTTCTGATACGATGGGTCAATTTAATGCAAAGCACCTTCTTTGGTAATCTTGAATGAAAAGATTAAGCTGCTTCAGGGTATTGTGCAGTTATTTCCGATCAAATGAGAAAATGTGATATATGGAATCTACTTCTGTCACAGTAGGATCAGCATCATTCCGAATTAAGTGTGAATCAAAATCAAGCAGATGATGGACGAACTGTGCAGCGATGGATGAAGTCTACCATCGATTTCCTGTTACGGGCGAGTATTTGGATTGCTTGATCTTATCCCTTCAAAAATCCTGCCTGCATCGTTGAAAGCGACATTCGGCGGTATAACAAATTAGACGAAATATGCATTTGATGAACCGATCAAATATTTCTACAGACGTTCTAGAAACATTCCTTATTTTGAATAGCGTTTGCGTTAAGCATGATATCACTACAAACCATCCCAAGTTTTGAAACAAACACTCATCGATTTTTTTTAAGAAATTGCCGCCATTTCAATTACTACTTTGATTGCATTCATTCAAGATCTTTCATTCAAGATCTAACTATTAAAATAAACTATTAAAAGAACTGTTGAAAAATCTGATCAATCGGCTCATCGGTTGCAGAGATATCGTGCGCATGACTAAGCGGCAAATTAATCCATTTTTGCATGAAAATATCAACATTTTAGTAGTATTTTGAGTAAGGCTTGGACTATATACCTAAAAAATCATGAAAACATATCAGCGAGCCTAAAGATATATAGTCCAAAGATCTGCAAATCAGTTGAAAAAGCACAATCTGCATTCACTGCTCACTCCAAATGTTTCCCGATATTTCCTACAGAATTTCTTTCGCAGAACCTAAATAAATTAAAAATCTTTTTCCCGGGATTCCCGAATCCCGGGAATGAGACAACACAATTTCCCGGGAATCGGGAATCCCGGGAAATCCAAAAATCCCGGGATTCCCGGGAAATAAATTCCCGGGATGGAAGCTCTAATCAATAGCCGCTTGGTATTGAACATTGCACGTTATCCCATGTGATTAGGTTAATTCGGTAGAAAAAGCCATTTTTTAAATTGTGGCCATACGAAGAATGTTAGTATATTTATTAAATTTACATATAATAATACCATAATTGAACAACATTTTTTCGGAAATTAAGCGAGTGACAGTGAATCTTCGGAGGTGCCTCATCGAAAACTTGTTTTGCGGTGTAGAATACATCATATATCAAAATGTACTGAACCAATCGTTTTGAACTTTTGTACCGTTCTTCACATTATTCCTGTGAGCTTTTGTTTTTTTCTCGAATTTTAAATTTTTCGTAATACTTTTAAGCCAAAACTTCGATTTTCGCAAATAAGGGTTACCAAGTTATAGTGAAAATAATAAAACAATAATTGTAAAAATAAAAAACAATGAAGAAGAACTGTACAAATTTTAAAACGATGGGTCTAAAAGACTTTGAGTTATAGTGTACACGGCATTTTTTCGATTCCTGAAAATTCCCTCTTACTCGCCCAATTTTCAACATTTAAAAAAAAAATGGAAAAATATTGTTCAAAGGTTTCATTATTATATGTAAATTGACTGAATAGATTAACACTCTTTGTATCGCTAAAAATGTTTTAAACTCGATATTTTTTACCCAAAATACCTCAGACAATCCCCCCAGATAATCAAGAGGAGTTATAGTAGCGTTTTGCACAACGCATATGAAAAGCTTGAAAGGCACCGAGCAGGAGCGACAACCAGATCACGATGGCAAGACATGCACAAGGAGATATAGAATGTGGAAGAAGATGATGTTGAAACCAGCTACAAAATTCTTGTTTGGCTAGCGATTCGCGGATATGGCGAACATTATGTTCTTCTTTACGTCTAGGAATATAAACGGACAAATCTACATGGAGCCTCCAAAAGTGACTTTTTTACTTCTTGAGGTCTCACGAAGACATGATACTTTCTCGGCCGGATTTGGCATCTTTCAGTATGCCGTCTTAGACTGGTGCATAAACAATAATGTTAATTTTTTTCGCCCTATCAAAAAACAATAGGCCATCATGAAGGCAAATGTTCGTAAAACCGCAAAAAGGTTAAAAATGCCTTTGTGAAAGTGTGATCGAAATAGTCTACACGAATCGACCCTACCTTTACCCTAAATGTGATTTTATGACTAATGGAAAATGTGCCTGCCTTTCAAGATATTTGAAGAACGAGAATTTGGTGACCTATATTGTGTGTAATTTTTCGCCACCATATTCTTGTGCTGCAGAAATGAAATTATTTTAAATTTGATATTTAGTTTTGCTTTGCTTAATTAAAAATCTCAGTTTACGGTCAAATGATAAGCGCAGAGGCATATTATGCACCACTACGACGGGCAAGAATCAGAATCAGGAATCAGTGGATATTGGCTCAAATGAAACGTTGCCCCCACATACGGGGAATTTGTACCTTATGGTAATGTGCACTCGATTTGTTTTTTATTTTGACTGCTTTACTGGTAATGAAAGGAATTGTACCACTCATATTAATAGAGTCGAGTAATTTCGATGTTTCGTTATGAAAGCATTGGAATGGTGAAAATTCTAATTATTGTTATTATTCAAACTTATTTTTTGTTGGTCTCTTTCCCTACTGAGTGCCTTCCAGCAACACCAGGATCCTTCCTCTGAACCATAGGTTTGCCACTTAACAACCTGCGCCGTCTTTGAAAAATAAATTTGTTCAATATGAAGACTGTTATTATTACCTTAAATGTACATGTTCGCTTTCTTCGCCTCCCCGTACCGGTCACAATAAACGAATGCACAAAACGTTTGTCAGTACATATAACAGAAATCTAACTCACCAATAATTCGTGCAAAAATATAATACTACAAAGAACAATTAGTTCTATTCCTGAGCAAAAAAATGTGAACATCGAAAATGAATGCACCTCAAGGCACCTCACACATTTAGATTCAATGTAATATCGATTGAATTCAAAGGCTGCAGTGTTCAATATTACCCTCTGTAAACGAAGTGGACTTTAGATAAAAAGAAAAAATGTGGATTTTTTTTCCAAATCTTGAAATAGACTTCTTCCAGTTTCATCAATTAAAAATCAGGAACAGCAAGAAGTTGAGAACACCGTTGAACGAAACAATGTAATTCTAGTAAGTCTCTTAGTCTTAGCTCTGAAGTACACACGTTTCATGGCATCAACTTATATTAATAAGCTGAATTTTATTGCTACATATTTTTCGCAAATTTTCATAGTGTAATGTCAGGACAAGTAAAGAAAATACAAACGAAAAACGTGTTTAATCCACCTAACAGTGTGATGAGACATTTCTTATAACACTTATCACTCTCTTCGGATATTTAAACGATTGAGAACATTTACAACATGATGTTTCGCGATGTTTTTGATAGCACATACTACATGGGACAGTGGTAGGCCTCAGAGAAACGCTCAAATCAACATCTTCGGATATTATATCGATCAAATTAGAGAAATGTCGAAAGTCAAATCAAAATAAAAGTTAAACGAAAAAATGCCCTTTAAAAGAGGCCGACAATCCACTTAATACTAATGCTTTGTGAATAAAATATTTAAGTTCTTCATTCAATGCATTATGTATGGAAAAACTGAATTTCAGAGACTATGGATTTCGCATAAAATTCGAGATTCGAGCAATGTACGGAGGAGGCGAGTAAGTTAAGTGGTCGCGATTTACCGAGGTATAAATTCGTTTCTTATCGTTGAGCGCAGCGCCGTGATAGTGAAAACAATTATTATTCGTTGGTGCTTCAGTGTAACACGGAATACAGCTCGGACCGTCGATAGTTTTGCTACAATTTTGATATTATTGTGCGATTCTATAGCTGTTTTCGGATCCTGCCATCATTGCTAGTGTTTATCTGCTCGACTTTTGCTTCCCGTTACTCGGATGAACACAACTAGCTCTACTACTCGTTCGATGTCAGCAAAAATGGATAAGGGGAAAATAGCGACGCAAGCATTGTCCAGTGCGTTAAATATAAACAAAAATATCAAACGATCCAATGATGAGCTAAATCAGATAGATGATCGGATGGAAACACTCGAGGATCTGCTAGTGCATATGAAAAAATTGATTTACGATGGGAATGCTCGAATTGAACAGAAAATTGAAACTACCAACAATACTGTGTTGGAAGAAATTGCCACTCTTAGAAACGACGTTCAACAGGTGCGGGAAGTTTGTGCTCGTGATATTAGTCAGCTAACGGAAAGCCTAGTGAAAACTAATAAAGACGTCAACTGGAATACAGATGCTATTGCCAGGCTGGAAAAATCAAGCGAACTGCTACTGACCGGTGTACCGTACATTTCATCGGAGAAAACTGGTGCCTTCTTCGTCAAAATCGCCACAGTCCTCGGTCACCGTGACTCGGATGTTCCCGTCGTCTTTTCGAAGCGATTGGCCCGAGTCCCCGTTGCTGTTGGTTCTTCGCCTCCAATTCTAATGCAGTTTGCTCTCAAAGCGGCAAGAGACGATTTCTTTCACCGATATCTTCAAAAAAGAAATATCAATCTGAAGCAACGCGGATTCGACGTCGACAAGCGCGTTTATCTAAATGAAAATCTAACTGAATCAGCCCGTGAGCTAAAGGGCCTCGCCTGAAACAAGCGGGTCGCCTTCAAGCCGTCTTCACAAGAAACGGAATAGTTCACGTGAAACGTACTGACGTCAGTATGGAAGCGCTGCCAATCTACAGCCAGGATCAGTTGGAGAAATTAACAGTGAAATCAAAATAACCCTTCCTTGTAACTATTCTTTCCTAACTCGATCATCCATCCATCCCTTCCCTAGTTTTCCTTGCGTTCTTCCATTCCTAAAAGTAATCTACCTAATTTATCGGTTCGAAAACGGTTGGCAAAGGCCAAAACGATCTTCATGCGTGTGTCGGCAAAGGCCGAATCTGCTGTTGGTGTTGTTTGCTGCTGCTTGCTGTGTCGGCAAAGGCCGAACCTGTTGCTGTTGTTTTGGCGCTGTGTTATATTATCCTATCTTTGATCTGATGATACTTAATGAATCCAATGAACCTCCAGGTACATGGCCACAATTGAATTACAAGAAAGAATGAATGTAAATGATATGTATTTATTAGTTTTAGTTTTCTATTCCTTTCCTTTAGCAGATCTAACCTATTCGCGATTGTCCTGTTCAATTTCCTATATCGATGTCGGTTGATAATTTAGTTAGTGTTGTGCGCACAAATAATGGGTTCTCAGATATTCCACGAGCCGTTATGAATGCAGCCCTGAGCAATGATGAAATTATTTTGTGTCATTTGAACATCCAAAGCATATGTGCGCGCGATATGAGCAAGTTTGAAGAATTCAAGCAATGTTTTATAGATAGTAAAGTTGATTTAATATGTGTGACAGAAACTTGGCTCAATACATCAATCTCTGATGATGCTGTTAGTGTTGCGGGTTATGATTTACTTAGGCACGATAGAACTTACAGCCGCGGCGGCGGCATCTGTGTTTACTTTAAACCGAACATTAAATGTAGGGTGTTATCGGGCTCCAAATCGAATGTAAGTATCGAGGAGAACAATCGTACTGAATATTTGTTCATTGAAGTCCAATTGTCTAATGAAAAGTTTTTGCTCGGTGTCTTTTATTGCCCTCCGAGGGTGGATTGTTCAGAAGTGCTAGAACAGCAGCTTTATGAGTTTTCGCTGAGTTACTCCAACGTTATACTAATTGGTGATTTTAACACGGATTTGAACCAGAGAACCACAAAAACAATACGATTTCGCAATGTGGTCGAGAATTTTGGTTTTAATTACGTCAATCATGAACCTACACATTTCCACGCAGGAGGTTGCTCTCTTATTGATCTGTTGCTAGTCAATAATGACAATTTCGTCCTTAATTTTAATCAAGTTGCTGTACCGGGATTTTCAAAACATGATTTGATTTTCTGTGCAATAGACATCTCACGTACTGACTCGAGTCATCAAAATTATTACAGAGACTACAATCGTATCAATTACGATGCATTGAAGATGGCATTGGATGAGATTAACTGGTGCTTGCTTTATGATATAAACGATTCTGATTTGGCAGTCGATTTCCTTAATCTATGTCTGGTTGAACTTGACGATACATTTGTACCAGTTCGTGTGTCTAAACCTTCACAAAATAAATTTCATTTTAACGATGAAATACGCAGCGCTATGATAACGAGAGATGTGGCGTATAAACAATGGATTAGTAGTAGAAGTGAATCGAATCATGCGCAATATAAACGTTTACGAAATCGGGTTAATCATTTAATTTCTAAGGCAAAGTCTGATTATATGTCTGCTGTGCTAAATTCATGTGATACAAGTAAGCGATTGTGGAAGAAATTAAAAGAGCTCAATATCTCTAAGTCTCAAGTTAAACAAGTACAAACGTCGAATACAGGTGACGAAATTAATGCTTATTTCAGTGGGAAATTCATATCTGATCTTGAATTACCGCCAATACCTCCAGCCAACCCACATGGTTTTAAATTTATTCCGTGTAATGAATTGGATGTTGGAACAGCAATACAAGCAATCAAATCGAATGCTGTGGGTTTGGACGGCATTCCCCTAAAATTCGTAAAACTGCTTTTACCGTTTGTTTTTTAAACTCCTATTACCCATTGTATTAATACAATTATTTTGACCTCCAAATTTCCACGTTCTTGGAAAGCCTCAAAAGTTATCCCCATTCCAAAGAAAGCTAGGAACAACGATTTAAATAATCTGCGACCGATAAGCATACTATGTTCCTTGTCAAAAGTTTTTGAAAAAATAGCCAAACAACAAATACAAGACCATATCCACGCTTTCAACTTACTAACGCCCCATCAATCTGGTTTTAGAACCGGCCATAGTACAACTACTGCGTTGTTGAAAATAAACGATGATATCCATCGCCACGCGGACAGAAAAGGAGTTGCATTCCTGCTTCTCCTAGACTTTTCAAACCTTTCGATCGAGTATCGCATACAAAATTGATGCGGAAACTATCTGATAAGTTTAGTTTTTCGAGAGATGCAGTACACTTGATACAATCATACCTTAGTGATCGAGCTCAAATGGTTGAAATGCACCATTCACTTTCGAGACCAATTGAAATTGTGTCTGGTATACCACAGGGGTCGGTTCTGGGCCCTCTGATATTCTCCATGTACATCAATGATTTGCCATCCGTACTCAAATACTGTTCGATTCACATTTTTGCCGACGACGTACAACTGTATCTGTGTTCCCACGATACAACGATAGTTGAAATGGCTAGACTAATAAATTTTGATCTAGATAATATATATCGGTGGTCAGAACAAAACTTACTTCCCATCAATACTAATAAATCTAAAATCATGTTTATAACGAGACGTCAGCAACGTCTACCATTACCAGATATCGCTTTCAATAATGAATCTCTTGTTTACGTTGAGAAGGTTTCAAATTTGGGTATTATTTTTCAACAAAACCTAGAATGGGATAATCATATTAATGGGCAGTGTGCAAAAATCTATGCCGGCTTACGTAATCTTAGGCTTACAGCAAGCATGGTGCCTACAGCGGTCAAAATAAGGCTTTTCAAATCCCTTCTACTTCCGCATCTAACTAATGGTATAGAGCTAACGTCGAATGCTTCCGTCGCCGCGCTGAACAGATTAAAAATTGCGCTCAATGGATGCATTCGTTGGGTATTCAATATATCTAGATTTTTAAGTGTCTCTCATCTCCACAACCAATTGCTCGGATGTCCGTTCCATGTTTTTCTCAAGATGAGATATTGTCTTATGCTCTACAAAATAATGCATCAAGGCCCAGATTATCTATCAGTAAAACTCAATTCGGTTACTAGTACACGTACCAGGAATCTTATTGTGCCACGACTCAATTCTACACATTACAGAGACTCGTTCTTTGTGCGAGCAATCATATTGTGGAATCAGCTTCCAGTTGAAACTAAAAATATTAATTCTCGTAAGCGGTTCCATCGTGAGTGCTTAGATTGGTTAAGGGAAAGGAATTAGAATTAGAATTAGAAGTAATTTATGTTTAATTTAAAATAAGCTGATTTTCTTTATAGATAACTTTTAATTGTGCTAATTGTTAGTATGTGGCCAAATGAATTCCGATTGTAGAAACAAAGAAGGAAAAGTCCTTACTCTACAAGTATATTCTTAATTCAATAAATTCAATAAATATATGTGCTGGACCAAAAAATGGAAAGAATATTGCGTATATTTGAAGTACATGGTCGTTGCCAAGAAAGTGTGAAATCAAGGCATAGACCCAGATATTTAAACATTTTTGTTTCTTCGATCCTGTAGGTTTCAGCACATGGGTCAGGGTGTTGGGCTATGGATCTTCTGGATTAATGGTAAATCATATTTATGTTTCTGGATTAATTTGAGGAGAGCAGGTTATCATTGAAATATTTTATAAGTGATTTTAAATCATCTTCCATATCTAGTACAATACCATTACAGCTGGTGTTTGGATAAAACAAAGAAGTATCAATTGCAATATCAATTGGAGCATCAAACAGCATGCAATTTTACGCTTTCATTCGTGTAATATTACATGTCATTCATTTTACAGCAGTATTCGAGTAAAAATACATTGAAGTGCATTGGTTTTCCGTTTAAAGAAACTGTAATTTTCAATCCACGTGTAATATTATAATAAAATTCGTTGAAGAAAGCACTACAAGTCGTGTGTATTTGTTGTGGAACTTAATTTTACGTTTATATTCATGCTCCAAATATGTGCATGAAAGTAAAATTAAAATTACAAAATATTTTTTTCTGTGTACGGAACTCTTATTTCGATGCCTCTATATGAGCTAGATACATTGAACCCTGTTCGATAAATTGCTGTGAATTAGATCAGTGGCTAACACTTATACCATAACATTCCAACTTTCCTAACAAAATAGAGTGGTCTAGTATATTAAAAGCTTTTTTAGATGCAGAAAATGTCAGCTTTATTTTGTAAATCATGATCATGATTAAAATTATTCTCAATATAAGTTTCACAGCTTTCCCAATTCGCCTTGTGATAATTAAACGCTGAGCTAAAAGGATTGGAAACAGCTTCTTGAGAAAGTAAAAAAGTTACTGGAAGGTGATCAGATCGTAATCAAATCGATACAAATGTGACATTGATAGGTAATCAAATCGATACAAATGTGACATTGATCTGACAAAACCCACCGATTGTTGATGGATTCCTTACGGACGAGTAGGATGTGGGTTCATTTGGAAAAAAATTGAGTAATAACCAGCAGAACAATCATTAAAAAGTAGTTTACCGTTGGAATTGCTTTAAGCATTATTCCAGGATCGGTGTTTAGTGTTAAAATCGCCGATTATGAAGAACTTCGACCGATTTCTTGTGAGTTTTTGTAAGTCTCCTTTCAAGAAATTAGTTTGCTCGCCAGTTCATTGAAAAGACAAATCCTCTGCAGCAGTGGCGGCGCGAGGTGTATTGCCGCTCGAGGCCAAAAATTAAATTTGCCGCCCCTTCAATAATAAATTTTTAAGAGTTCGACTAAATATTTCCCACCTATTCATATGAAACAAATATGATAAAAGTGTTAGAAAATGTCTGCATAAAAATCTTCACACTTCTTCACATTTTATTGTCAATATTTTGTTATTAATATTCATTGTAAAGCCGTCACTTGTTTATATGTTATTAAATTTTTACATCATATCTTTCTTACTTTCGCTTCATGCAAAAGTTTTACCCTTTTTGTCTATGATTGTTGAAAAATTGAGTTTGTTACCGTTTTTCTGTTGATATTTTTCGGTGATCATTAATCAAAACCACAGTTTACCGTATACGTTTCGATTTCCCCCCAGCGACGGCAAGACGCACTTGAGTGAATAATTCTGAGGATGGCTGAAATTAAATAGGGAAGTAAGCTGAAACGTAAACGGTAACCTGTGGTTTTGATTATCACCGAAAAATATCAACTGAAAACAGTAACATTCATGAACGGTGACTAAAACCTGGAAACAAAAATTAAGTTTGGAAGCTGCATTGTATAAATATTTCCGGCTTATCGTTTTACATCTCAAATGCATTTTGGTGATAATCTATTAAATTTACCTGAAATTGATGTCTTAGAACAGTGGTTTTCAATCTTTTTTGTTCAACGTACCTCTTTCTGAAATTTTTTGCCATCATAACCCTGTCAGAAAAAATGATTTTCAATTGAATGAAAACATTAACTTTACAATCAGAAACCTGTTCCTGAGCACTCTCAGTAAGTATTTCAATTTATGACACACTGAAACGATATACAAAGGCAAACATCCGACGGGAACGTATCAGGAATCAGAATATATTGACTTAAATGGCACGTTCATCGTATGTAGTCAGGGATTTAGACTGTCTTCGACTACCTTTTCCATTTTTGATTCATAGCAAAAAAAATCGTGTTTTTCGGGACCTTCAGCGCTAAAAACTTTTCTGCCCGGTCATTTTTTAACCGATTTTCAATTTCTGTGATCTGGAAAGAACGATAAATGACCTTCCCAACAGTATGTGTTATGTTCTTTTGTTTAAAATACTCTGATCTTAACTTTAACTGGCGCCATTCTCCATTTTCTACTGTGCTGCCGCGTATTGAACACAGAATTCTTCGCTACAAACCGAGTAATCGATAGCCTGCTTCCTTCAAAATCCTAGCTTCATGGCCGTATGGAGCAACAGGGAGTATTAGTGATTTGAATAAATCAAGTTTTGCGCGCATTCTTAGGCTATTGGTTTTTAGCTGACTACGTAAACCATGCTCGCAGCAGCAACGTGCCTTTTTCCTTTGTGGCTAACATCGTTATCATATTTAACTAGTATTTGAAGAAGCAGCGGAGGACAAAGGCGGTATGGCAACGGATCTTGGAGAATGTCCAGAAGACGATAGGCTGCCGGCCCTGATCTCCAAGAAATCAAAGAGGAGATCGGTCGGCTGAAAAACAACAAACCTGCCGGTATAGATCAACTACCCAGCGAGCTATTAAAATACGGTGGTGAAACACTGGCTAGAGCGCTGAACTGGGTAATCGCCAATATTCGGGAGGAAGAGATTCTTCCGGAGGAGTGGATGCAGGGTGTTGTTTGCCAAATCTACAAAAAGGGTGACAAGTTGGATTGCTGCAACTACCGCGCGATCACACTACTTAGCGCCACCTACAAGATCCTCTTCCAAATTCTTTGCCGCCGATTGTCACAATTTGCAAGGGAGTTCGTGGGGCACTACCAAGCGGGGTTCCCGTGCCACCACGGACCAAATATTCGCAATTCGGCAGGTTCTGCACAAGTGCCGCGAATACAACGTGCCCACACATCATTTGTTCATGGATTTCAAATCGGCATATGATACAATCGATCGAGATCAGCTATGGCAGATAATGCACGAGTACGGTTTTCCGGATAAGCTAACAGGATTAGTCAAACCGACGATGGATCGGGTGATGTGCGTTGTTTCAGTATCAGGGACACTCTCGAGTCCCTTTGAATCTCGAAGAGGGTTAAGCCAAGGTGATGATCTATCGTGTCTGCTATTCAACGTTGTGTTAGAAGGTGTAATAAGGAGAGCGGGGATAGATACGAGTGGCACGATATTTAGGAAATCCGCCCAGCTTCTTGGCTTCGCCGAGGACATTGACATAGTGGCAAATTTGAGGCGATGTCAGAAACGTACATCAGACTGAAAGCTGAAGCCAGCAGGATTGGACTTGCCATCAACGTTTCGAAGACAAAATACATGAGAGGAAGAGGTTCTAGAGACGACACTGTGAACCTCCAATCCCGAGTTCGGTTGACGGTGACGGATTCGAGATGGTCGACGAATTCGTGTATTTGGGCTAACTGGTAACCACCGACAATGATACCAGCAGAGAAATTCAGAGACAGATCTTGGCGGGAAATCGTGCCTACTTTGGACTCCGGAGGACGCTCCGATCGAACAAAATTTGCCGCCGCACGAAGTTGATTATCTACAAGACACTGATTAGACCGGTGGTCCTCTACGGCCACGAGACCTGAACTATGTTCGTGAAGGACCAACGCGCCCTTGGAATTTTTCGAACGAAAGGTGTTGCGTACCATCTATGGTGGCGTGCAGATGGAAGACGGAACGTAACGCAGGCGTAACCATCAGCTGCTGGAAGAACCATCCATCGCTCATACCGCAAAAAATAGGACGTTTGCGGTGGGCTGAACAAGAATGTCGGACGACGACCCGGTGAAGATGGTTCTTGGAGGCGACCCTCCAAGAACAAGAAGACGGGGCGCACAGCGAGCACGGTGGATCGACCAGATAGAGGACGACCTGCGGACCCTTCGAAGACTGCGAGGCTGGCGACAAGCAGCAATGGACCGAGTGAAGTGGAGACGGCTTCTGCATGCAGCAACAGACAACAAGGCCTGAACGGTAAGGTAAGTATTTCAAGATATGTATATGAATTCGTTGTACCGTACCCCATCGATTTCCACCTCGAAACCAACACGACTGCTACGTTCTCTACCAGCTACCATGTACATTGTCTTGTCAGAGTTTATAGTCAGTCCGATGCTTGCAGCTGCCCTTTTAAAAGGTAACAATGTTTCTTTCAATGCTCTGCGATCAATACCAATGATGTCGAAATCGTTCGCGAAGTCAAGAAGCATGTGAGATCTCGTGATGACGGTTCCGTTCCTATGCACATCAGATCTTCGTAACGCTTGATTTTATCCTATCAAGCATCATACGAATCAGCTAAATCAGGTTTGTCGGGAAACCACGCTCAAGCATTATTTGCCACAGTTCCTTTGTTTTACTGTATCGTATGCCACCTTGAATACACAGATGGTGAGTCCGCAAATTGTTTTCCCGAAATATATCCAGAATTTGTCGCTGGGTAAACGTTTGGTCCGTCGTTAACTGTCCTTCTCGAAACCCGCTTTGAACTTCGCCGACAAAGCATTCAGCCAATGGGCGCAGTCTACCCAACAGAACACGAGAAACTACCTTGTAGGCAGCATTGATAATGCCTCGGAAGTTTACAGCCCTTCTCCAAGATTAGGCATATGAGGCCATTCAACCAATCCGAAGGCATTATTTCTTCCACGCAGATTATCCCAAAACGCAGTAGATTGGTTCGCACAGCCTTGTCGTTTTTAAGCTTTCGCATAACCTCCCGTCTAGAAATCACTGAACAAAAAGAAATTGAAGGTTTGTTTACCCCTCGCTTCGCCGGGTCTACATACTCAAAAAAAATCTTCGGTCGAACAACGTTCGCTACCGTACCAAGCTAAACTTCTATAGAGCACTTATTAGACCGTTTCTTTTATCTACTATGCTGGTACCGTACCCGCAATTTAATAGGAAAGAAAACACCTCTCCAATGGAATTAAAAGATTGAAAATACAATATATTCTTTTTGAGTTAAAGGCATTAAAAGAAAAACAAATAGTTCACAGAAAAGTTCAATAACTCCGTAACAGTTGAAATTTGATTATTCGTGTAGAATGATTTTTTCTCCAAATATGATCCTCAATCACCCCTAGAGAGATCCTTAACCATGGACCAAGCCACCTGTATATGATAATGCTTCCTGGTTTAATCCCAACAAATTGGTCTGCATACTCCCACTACTACCTTGCAATATGTATATAGTTTTGTTCTATCGCATCCATTATCCCGATCCCCAACATTTTTAATCGTCAATAGTTGCCAAAATGAAATAAATTGATTTTTATCGTGATTAATGAAACTTGAACAATTACTAAAAAATACTATAGAAATTTATTGAGTAGGAAATGCCGCCCCCTGATTTTGCCGCTCGGTGCGGTTGCCCCCTTCGCCCCCCCCCCCTTAGCGCCGCCACTGCTCTGCAGCAATAAAATAATACCAAGATCGGTTTTAACTTCAATACCCAAACTCTCGATCACCTTGGTGTCAAGAGACGGTATGACGCAATGTTTGATCTTGCGATTAACTGCTATTGCGATTCCTCCGCCGAATCCAACAATTCGATGTTAAATCCGTTAGTTAGTTAGCCATTGAGTGCGGCATCTCACCCGCAATTTTGATGCGCCACCTATACCAATTGTAGAGGAGAGATTTTTTTCTGATGCAACTGGACACACATAATCATTATTTATATTTTTGTAAGTTAATAATAAGGATTATTTTACATCTCCAGTGTTGTAATTCTTCGGAAGGCAAACTCGAAATATTATATCCGTACTAAAATGACTCTATATACGAGACTCTATGAGGACGGATGTGGCATCCCTCTTAAAATTGTCCTATCTGTTTTGAAATCATGTGAATCAAAATTATATAACTGCTCCGTAAGACACACGAGAAGTCGTTTGTGGCCAATCAAGCCACGATGTAATTCTTTTTTTGACCAATTTGAAAAGAGATTTTTACGTCCGGAAGGAACACCGAAAACTTAGTTCGAAAGCCGGAAATCATCGCCAAAGTTACCCTTTTTCGTTTATTTTTAATATTTGGCAAACAGCCTTTTTGTACATGTTGGAAGAATTAAAAATTCGAAAATGGCGAAATTTCCTTCCTGTCACAACAGGGCAAGGGCCCAGGAATGGCATACTTCCAACAACGTTCAAGTCGCACCCGCACTGATAGAATATTTTCGTAAATCGCTGCAAATTAAATTTGTACAGATAATTTTCATAAAATATACGAATTTTTCGTACATATGATGAATCATTCGTAATTCTATTGAAACACTTTTTTTTTCGTTGGCTTGTTACGAAACGGCTTCATTAGGCAAATCAATTGTTCACTGCTATATACGAAGGTTTTAATAATATTTACAAGCACCGTTCGTCAAACCGTCAACGTCAAAAGAGCTTCGGTAGAGGTAGAATATGGAGGCAATAATTGTTGATCATCAGGACGATCTCGGTCTGACTATTTAGTAACCGCATCTATGTCCTCCGATTTTAGGAAGATTTCCTGAACCTCTTTCGCTTCCAGTTGATCCATAATCCGGAGCAGTACAGATCCAGTTGAGCCATCGCGAACTGGTTTTGTATGAAGAAGTTTGAGTTTTTCTCTGCCGGAGCAATGTCAAAATAATATGCTATTAAATACGAAAACTTTTCTAAGACGAACGAAATGAATTCGTGCGACCAACGAAATCGTCTGTAATATACACAACCGTTTATTAAAATAAACGAAACATTTCGTTTCATTCACGAAAAATAATGTCGTTATCAACAATAATATTCGTGCAGTGTATACTAAAGATGTAAAATTTACGAAAGCTTTCGTTCACTAATCGGCCATTCTTGTTCATGAAATGAACGAAACCTAATATTTACAATGCACGAATATACTTCGTTGCAGAAAACGACGAATGAATTCGTGCATTGCATGATCAAATTCATTATATTCACGAATTTATATTATCAGTGTGAGGACAAAAACCTTCCACACTCAACAGAGTTGCGCACATTTGAAAAATATTGGGGTAATCGTTAACTTCAACTCAGAACACAATTGAGATTGAGAAACAATTCAAAGGAAATTGGTGTTCGGCATTAATGCGCAGAATTCGCAAACGAAAAAAGCAGTTTTTTTCCACACCGTATGTCAGATCTTCATAAAAATCAATCAGCGTATGTAGAATGTTGTTACGGTACTGCTGATTAATTTTTATGAAGATCTGACATACGGTGTGGAAAAAAACTGCTTTTTTCGTTTGCGAATTTGACCCTATCTCTGTCCAACCTTAAATCAAGTGAACACCACAGCAGGTATTAATGCTTATGGAAGAACGTATAGCTCGACAATTAGTAATAGAAACGTCAGAAATCTAATATCATGATTTTATTTGTATTTTATAGTGATTGACCCTCACCAAGACATATAGTTTGTCCATTTATATAACAAAATTTGCAGCGTGCACCTAATTATGTAATTTGCCGTTCCACCCTTTTATAAGCTAGTCTCGGGCATGTTCTGTTTCTTTCACTCTATACTGTTTAACATTGCTGTTGAATGTGGGCTACACAAAACAACTGGCACAGACTTCAGATATAGTCTGCTGTAGAAAAACTTTCCGGTTAAATTCACACATCACGACCGCATACTTAATTTCAAGCTTGTTGGTAAACAAATGTTGCCGCTTCATTGTCTGCATTTCTCTTTATTCGTCCTTAATCGAACAAAATATTCGGTCCCCGTAGCATTGATTGCAATGTCCCGATCGTAAAGTTAAATGATTTTGACTGTTGTAAAATTAAACACCTTCGACTAAATTACTTAGCCGTCTCTTTCTTCGTTGGTCTGATCACAGCTTTTCGCCATCTCTTTCTCTCTTTTTCCATCAAGCAGGATCATTGATATCACCGACTGCAACCTGAAGCGAGTTGGATTTCAAAGCTCCCCAGCAAATGAGAAGGCCAGAACGTCAAGGATTAAAACTGTTCAGCGTTGGCTTACAATTTAAATAACATAAAATTTCGTAAAAGCGACACTGATTGCTTAATCAAATCGAATTTGGGTTATTAGTGTATTTTATTTATGCAAGAACTGGGAATGGGTTGCGAAATTTACGAGCTCAATTGTGGCGATTGGATATTTGATATTTGGTGAGAAAATGAGAGGAACGTCAAAGAAAAAAATTGCACTCCAAATATTAAAGTTGAATGTCTTTACCACACCTTGAAAGTTGCCTTTTACAATAAAGTGTGAATTGTTCAACGCTGGACTTTTGTCTGTGTAGCAGCTCGAAGCGGTGCGAGTCAAATATTTCAAAAATGTCTAGAGAATGCGATTCTGCTCTCACGCCCTCGCGCATTCGTTAAAAGAAACCGACAGATACTACGTAGGTACAGCGATCGAGTTTCCGTATAGTTTTCCCACGATTTAGTTTATTTTAAACCGCATACATACTTTCTTCGTGTTAACATGCCTGTTAATAACTAACGCGTTAAAATGATATAAATTTACCAATGTAGCGTGCACCGTTGTTGGCTGGCGAGCTCATTTCGCGCGCAAGTAGGGAAACTATTTTTAGTCGGCGTTACTCCAAATGCCGCCCGCCCGCGTTGTTTCCTTAGATTGGCTGTGGTTGGTGTGAAATAAATTTAACCTTTTGTGGAATATGAAAAATGCAGATTTTTTGAATGGAAAATTCGGAATGTTTTAAATCAGTTGCTCGGCTCGCAAAAAATATGTGCCTGTGGGGTCATTGGCTTGTAATACAAATAGTTCAGGGCTGTAGGAAGAAAGTTGTAGGACATTAGTACTTTTAAAGGGGTAAGCTCTGATCTAGTTGATACCGCTACATGGTATTATCCTTGACTTTAAGCCTGAGTTTAGTCTAGCAGGCCTTAATCGATTTTTATAAGCATTTGAGTTTTGATGTATTATCAATTATTAAGTTATTTAAGGTAAATATCGCATCATTTCGAAACCATCAAAAATCAATAGTATCTTCGAAGAATTTTACAACGTAAAACAGCACACCATCGGCTCAAATAATTTTGGCATTAAATCCTCCTAGAAGTAATCGTAGAGAATTCACTGCCACTGTTATTTTGTGCATTCTCAGCCTCGTCGAGGTTTTAGTATTTTACTCCTTCTTTTGTGCTTCTGCAAGTTTACAAGTTATATACACAAGTAAAGTATCGCAATAATACCATTCTTCCCATTCTTGCCTGTAATACCCGCTTGCACTGGGTAACAGTCCCGCGCAAAAATGACTTCTCCTGACAGTGGTTCATCTCAATGTGATGTCGAAACAAAATCGGCACTCCGGTTCAAGGTTTATTCATGCTCGGTCACCGGGTCTTACGTGATTTTCTTCCGGGCCAAAACATAAAATGTTCGAATTTATTGTAGATTTCTCGAGTTCTGATGGAACGATATTCGGCATATTGATAATATGCTCTGATAAGCTTCGGGTGGTGGTAAATAGCTTAAACCAGGCAAATTATGTTGCTGGTTACGAGGCTTTTATGAAGGAGTATAGGGTATATGTACCATCAAATAGGGTTGAATGTAGCGGAGTAGTCTCTGATCCGAATTTGAATTGCGCGGATCTGCTGACACATGCTCTAGCCAAGTAAGGTACTGGAGTGCACAGGTTGGCATTCAGCATCAGTCGCAGCTGACGGGATGAAACCATACGTCAGACTCTTATCGGGCGATCCTCGCCGGGAATCATGTGAATTCATGTGGAAAAGATGTTGAAAAGGGTCTCTACTGTGGGGGAAACTCAAATGATTTCCCGACATATCCTGCGTGCAAACAGCACGAGGAGAAGCTTAAGCGTTTCCTTCAGAGGTGTTCTATGTGATCTTTTGAAATGCTAAATATAGAAACATCTATACTTACTTGTCTACTGAGGAGGCTGTGATGAACCCCAGCAGGGAACATCTTCTGCTGTGATTAGAAGCAATAGAAAAGGTAGGAGCATCTCCGCTTTCATTGTAAAGACCAGAAGGTGTCTTTTCAAGGTTCTCCAAAAACAACTACTCGAGGAAGTACTGGTGCAATACCAAATCAGGTAGCTCCCAGTTTCAAAAACCTGAGCTCAGAAAAGGAGCTCTCAGCACTTCTTGGGACATTAAAAACCCCAAGTGTTCCATTATCTCAGTCAATGAAAGAAACCAGCACTAGCCTAATAAATTACTCTGATATTTCTGACCTTCTTGAAAGCATCCTGATGAGCTATCTGCCCACAGCAAGAACATTCTTGATGCAGTTGACTGCAAAATGGCTTCCAGCGATTGTATCCTTCGATGGCTAATTCATTGAACGAGGTCACGGATTTAATTCATATTAATTCTACAGTGCAATGGCATTATCGAAAATTACTTCAGGAATAGACATCAACTTTCACTCTTTCAATATTATTCGCTTGGATCGAGAAGACCCTTACGGTGAATAGGGGAGCCCGGGGCTAGTTGGCGGTTGGGGTTAGTTGGCGGAATCCCTTTTCTCTGTTTCTATTAGACATATAGCGGTGCCTCTTCTTGTGTAGCTCAAGTTATGTGAAACCCATTATCCAATGTGTTTTTGTTTCAAAACGATTTGTTTGGTGGAAGTTGTGGGTGATATTGTGTTTTCGAGCATACCAAGTAAATTTTCCAAATTTTAAATACTTTGCGTTATTTAGGGTGATTTTCAATCTATTTCCCGAATGATTATATTTTTCGATAGCGTGTGAAAAGAGCTTTCAGTATCCGTATAGATTTTACATCTATCAACAAACAAAAGTTATTTTTTAACTAATTTTTGATAAAATATGCGGTTGGGGTAAGTTGGTGGTGCTGCACGCGGGGCAAGTTGGCGGTACTATTTACAGTGTAAAAAAGTCATCAAAAATTTTTATTTCTGGAATTCACTCCAAAGTAAGAAAAGCTTTTGCTTGTGTATTTCGTCAATGCAGGAGACATTTATTCAGGCCCCTCGCATAAAGAATTTCGAAAATTTGCTTTTGAATAGAGAGTACGCGTCAAAGTCAAAATACCAGGGTATTGAAATTGAAATATAATAGCAAATGTCGGTTAATATACAGTTTTCTTGAAAAAACATCAGCACGTTCCAAAACGACCCTTGAAGTAATTGAATCTCCATTTAATTGCTTAGTATATGGAGTATCCACACGTTTCCCGCGTCACATATTTTTGTCTCTAAAAATGGAGACAATGCATCAAACACTTTAAAAAAAATCAGAGATGTTGCCAACAGTCTGCTCTTTCATGCCGCGTGTTCTATTTTGCAAGATCTACCTACATCAAAGCGGTAAAAACTGAAAACTAAAAACACCGCCAACTAGCCCCGGTCTCCCCTACTTCTGGGGATCAAAAAGTGCTATTCTTTCAATCGAATCAACTTTCTCTCGACACCAGACATTGGCGTTGTCGCTTGCAAAACTAGGACTGAAGGCAAAGACCTTTGCGTTGCTTCCACCTACATTCCCCCCGGAATTAAGGTGATTACAAATTAGACTTGTCCCTGTGGACAAGTGGAAGGTAGTCTTTGATCCCCACGGCAGCGACCACCTGCCAATCGTAATTACTATTGCTGGCGGTTCAGGGCCACCGAATACAATAAATGTTTCGTATGAAACGAAATATTGATTGGAAGAGCTACGCATCTGCGCTATTCGGCAAAATTGAGTCCGCACAAGAGCCTCCTCCGGAGGAAAAGTACGGGTTCCTGATTGGCTTGATTCTGGACATCGCGATTCAGCTCAGATTATAAGCGTACCAGACGCGAACTCCCGCGGGCATTCTCCCAACCCATGGTGGGACAAAGAGTGCTCAGACGGAGAAGGCTGCCCCGCGTATAAGACCTTCCGGGATAACGGGTTACCCGCTAGTTATTGACAGTACGCGACGTTAGACGAGCAGAGTTTGATGAAAGATAAGAAACGGAGTTACTGGCGCCGATTCGTTGATGGACTAACGAGAGAAACATCAATGTGCCCTTAGGGGAACGGCCCGGCGTATGCGAAACCGAAACAGTACTAACGAGAGCGAAGAATATTCAAACCGTTGAATATTCGATTTAGCCAAGAAAGTTTGTACGTATTCCGGCCCGGAACAGAAGAGAAGAAGTTGTTCGAGAAAATTAAGCTATCCCGCCTCGACAATTGGGTCGAAGCAAATGGTTGAGGATTTTCCAGTGGCTTGCGCAAAATCAATTTGTGAATTTGCTTTTCGGGTGATGCCATTTTTCCAATTTTCGAAAAACTGACAATACACTCTAAACTACTTCTAACAAAATTTCCATTAAAAAATACCCAATGGGTTATTTTCTACAGTGGTTTTTTCATGATGCAATTTGATGTAGAACACCCTTTAGTTGTGAGTAGACCAGCTACACAGCAAAGGTCGGTCAGCGGGCTAGCACTGAGAGCTAATGAAGAAAAACATGAGTCAATGATCTCTCCGTCGGAGTAACTGACAACTAAATGGGTCGCAAAGATGGGCACATGTATTGGGAGAAATACCACTGCTGAGAAATTGTCAGCCCCAGCTAGCAGATAAATATGTTCCAGGTCGGTTCGTGTTTGAACAGGTGACGATATTTGCAGTTGACCTGAGCAGGTCAGATAAACCGACAAAGGTGGACAGCATGCAAGAAGAAGCAAAAAAAGGAAAAAAATTAAAGGGTTGTGTACAGGACACGACCACGGTGACATTAAAAATGTAGCTTTTTTCAAGAGCGTGCAAATGAATTTTATCTATCACACATATCGACTCACGTTCTTGCTCACTCGCCTGTTTTCATATGTTACAATTTGCTATATACCCTCCCCATGAAAACATAATTTATTGAAGGTCATTTAACGGTAATCTATTATTACAATTAATCAAGTATCTCACTAGGTGATTAGCATTATTTGGCTGATCCATCTAGTAAAAATAGGCTGGTCTGTCCAGAAAATATATTCAAAAGAAAAGTTCCATATTGAGAACTGTGATGAGCAAGCCCACGCCCGCCAACGGAAATATACAGATTCTCCATGAATTTAGAAATTTCATTTTCCATTTAAATTTTCAATAATGTACTAATGAACTTAAGTAAACAATCTTAAGGTTAAGTATTTATTAATCGATTAGTGGTTGAACAAATTAAATTATTTGATAAATTACATTGTTATACAACGTTCGCACTACCAGTTAAAACGGGTTTTTATGCTATCTTGGTGACATTTTTCTTGTTGCTAATTATTATAACGTGTTATAACTCTGTAGTGTATACATTGTATTATTGAACCAACTCTGCAGCGTTTTATGTTATATAGGTGTTTTATGTGATAATAGGACTGACATAATTATATCTTCAGTACAGCGGTTTGTTTCATAATTTAAAACAGATTTATTTTAAAATTTAAATTGTATATCCAACCGTTCTATTTGTTGTATACTTTAAAACGCGATAAGAACTGTGTTTTAAATACATAGGGCAGGACAGATGCTCTGACTGCATAAACTGGGAAAACAATTTTAAGTCCAGTAACGCTTAAGACAAGGCTTGAATTTTAATCGAAAAAGAAGACCCGCTTAAACTGCTGCTGGGACGGTAAGTTTTGTTTTAAAATTTTCCGTTTTGTGCAGTACGAAACAAAAGTGTTTGAAATTAGAAAACAAAAAGTTCTGCTAGGAATGTGATTGTTTCCGATGCAATAACACTCAGGTTTTTTACGCGGGGGATACAGGCCGCGTAAATGAAAACCGCGTAAATTACAAAAAACGCGTAAATGAAAACCGAGTAATTTCAAAATCCGCGTAAAAAAATACCGCACGAAAAAAACCGCGTAAAAAAACCTGAGTGTGCTCTCCTATATAAAATACTACGCTGCTGAACAGTGCAATAACTACAGAAGCACGTTATCAGATGCCTTACTGATAAAAAAAAACATAACCGAAATATATATATATATATATATATATATATATATATATATATATATATATATATATATATATATATATATATATATATATATATATATATATATATATATATATATATATATATATATATATATATATATATATATATATATATATATATATATATATATATATATATATATATATATATATATATATATATATATATATATATATATATATATATATATATATATATATATATATATATATATATATATATATATATATATATATATATATATATATATATATATATATAACAGAAATATGAAACATATGAAAGCCAATACTCTTTACCCTATGCAGCTACAAAGCGCCGTAAACATGGATTAACAAGTTATAACGCACACGCATGCATAAAAATAAATATTTTTTTTTCAACGCAACACTCTCAAGCAGCACACCTAAGTCGCATCCTGCCGTATTGAATTAAATCCAAACCACCCCACCCACCCACTTTGTAAATCATTCTGTTACACCGTGCTGGTACCCGAAAAATCCGCACACGGCCACCGCTGCCGAAAATGCGTAGCGTCTACCGCTTATGTAGCGTTGACATTAGTGCTGGTTGCCATCTGCTGATGCCAGCATGCTGGCAACCAGCATGCTACCAGAATAATGTAAACGCATGCCATCTGCTGGTGCCAGCTGCTGGCAAGCGTTTACATTATGCTGGTAGCGTGCTGGTTGCCAGCATGCTGGCACCAGCAGATGGCAACCAGCACTAATGTAAACCGGGCATTAGTGTAGCGTCCAGACGCTGCAGCCATGATCTTACCTGTTCGACATAAGAACAAAAACTGATTCAAACGTGTTTTTTTTCACGTTCAATCATTTATTATTTCAATTCCTTTTTACATATCTGAATATTTTACATTTCAAGTGATTCAAAATATAACTATTTTTTTCATCTTTGTTTTTGGTTATTTACATTTGGTTTCGTTATTAGCATTAGCCTAATCGGTTATTTTCAACTTATGTTGAATGATAGAGTGCCTTATACTAAACTAACTACTAATCTAACTACTATTCTAACTACAATACTGAGTCTTGTATCATTCGATACTCTGAGTTTTCACATTTGGTGGTAAAATTTTCATAAGATTTTCTTATTGTTTCTTCGATCGTTTCCACATTCGCTAATCTGTGTATATCCGCTATCCGTGTTCGCCAAGGTAGGTTAAGAATCATTCTCAAGCACTTGTTTTGTAATACTTGGAGTTTCTTTTTATGGGTGTTTGCACATGTAGCCCAGACAGGCATTGCATAGCATATTACTGGTGCGATTATTTGCTTGTGAATTGCTATTTTGTTTTTCGTGATCATTTTCGATCTTCTATTAATTAGTGGGTATAATCGTTTTATCAACATGGAGCATTTATTATAAGTTTTTTGTATGTGGCTTCTGAATAATAACTTAGAGTCGGCAGTCAACCCTAGATATACCGCTTCGGTAGACCATTCAATGGTAGTACCATTCAGCACAATCTTGCAGTCATTTGGTGGAGCTAATTTTGGGGATTTACGGTAGGGAAATAGTATTACCTGCGTTTTGCTGCAGTTAGCTTTGATTTTCCATATGTTCAGATAGTTACAGAAATTGTCAAGGCAACTTTGGAGTTTTTTGGTGATGTGTCTGGTTAATCTTCCCTTGCATAAGATGGCTGTGTCGTCTGCAAAGACTGAGAGGAAACAGTCGTTTGGGAGTTGTGGGATGTCCGCCGTGTATATATTATATAGCACTGGGCCCAGCAAGCTGCCCTGCGGAACTCCTGCAGGAATGCGAAAATCTTCGGAGAGAACACCGTTCAGCGAGATTTTAAAGGTACGGTTTGAGAGGTAGCTTTGAATGATATTGATCAAGTAGTTTGGGAAATTATACCGGTAGAGCTTATAGACGAGGCCATCATGCCAGACGCTATCAAAGGCCTTTTCAATGCCCAGTAAGGCTATCGCCGTGGATTTGGATACTGCTTTATTTCTTCGAATAATTTGCATGACTCTATATAGCTGCTGAGTTGTCGAATGGCCAGCTCGGAATCCGAACTGCTCAGGAGGAAGGATATTGTTGTTGTTCACATGTTCGAGAATTCTGTCCAACAGCATTCTCTCGAAGAGTTTGCTTATCGCCGACAACAGGCTTATTGGACGGTAGCTAGTGGGGCTGGTGGGATCTTTTCCTGGTTTAATCAGCGGAATAACTTTTGCCATTTTCCAGCAAGACGGGAAATACAAAAGATCAAGACATTTGTTAAACACTTTTGCAATGAAAGTATAGGCTTCCGTGCTCAGCTTTTTTAGCACGAGGTTGAAGATGTAATCGAACCCCGGAGCCTTCATATTTTTACAGCGTTTGACGGCAGATGTTATTTGCTCGGTTGTAATTTTTTTGTTGGCTGGGACGTAACAAGAGGTATTGTTCAAGGTGACTAGTGCTTCTCGGACTGCTCCCTCCATAGGGCTAGTTATAGAGATACCAAGATTATGGGAATTCAAGATATGGTTTCCTATGGCATTAGCTTTTTCCTCTGGAATAACTAGAATTGTGTTGTCTGTTTTTAGTGGGGGTATTTGCTGGGGTTTAGATTTTAGAATTTTTGCCACTTTCCAAAAGGGTCTAGAGTATGGATCTAAATTTTGAATATCATTGCTGAATCTGTCATTTTTTAACTGGGTAACATGAAGAGCTATAAGTTTGGTGAGATACTGTGCTGCACTTTTTTTAGTCAGGTCACCGGTTCGTTGGAATTGTCTCCGAAAGACGTTCCTTGCACGAATGATGCTTTGTATGGTGGGATCGAGATTGATAACCTTACATACTACTGGTACCTTGCGGACGCACTCGTCTTCGGCAGCGAGGATGGCACGCTGAAGCTGCTCAATGCAATAGTCGATATCTTCGGTTGTCACAATCGGAGCTTCGAAGTTGAGTCGATGGTCCACTCTGCGACGGAATTCAATCCAGTTGACGTGATGGTAATCTTTTCGTAGTTGTCTGGTACCACGAACAGCAGTTTCATCGATGCGCTGCACCACCGGGTAGTGGTCGGAGCTCAGCTCGGTGATGGTGATGGGTTTCGACAAATTCAGATTCGTCAAAAAGAGGTCTATTGTAGAGGTCACACCAGCTGCAGACAGATATGTTGGTTGATCAGGAGCGTTGATAACAAAGTATCCGAGTTGTGCTTCGTCGAACAGCATAGTCCAATTTTTGTTGCGCCGGTAGTTTCCCCACAGCTCGTGACGAGCATTGAGATCGCAAGCAATGATGAATTTTTTGCGATGCCGTGTTAATTTGACTAAGTCATTTTTATATTTTCTGGCCATCCCGTTGCCGTCGTAGCATTGTCGAGGACAGTAGGCTGCTATGATTAGAAGTGGTCCGCTGCTGGTTGTTATCTCAACTCCTATCGCTTCGATGACAGAGGTTTGGTAGTGAGGTTGTATGTTGAACTTGATGGGCTTTTTGATAGCGATAGCCACTCCTCCCCCATTGGAGTGCGTGCGGTCGAGTCGTACTAAGCTGTATCCTGGTATACTGAAGTTTGTTTGCGGTTTTAAAAAGGTTTCGGTGACCACTAGTATATCGGCTTCCTCCCTTGATGCCAGATCGATGAATTCCATGTGTTTTGGCTTGACAGCATGGGCATTCCAGAGCATGACTTTTAGCTCGTAGCTACCCATACTGGATAATAAACTCACCTAGTACGCGTATTTGGTCAGCACGTGTGTTGCACTGCTGAAGCTGGGTCCACATGGTGGTGAAAATCGGCAAAAGTTCTGCTGAAGAGTATTTGGTTGATGGGAAGATTGATTCCAAGCTGGGGCTGCAACGTTGCTATTTCTTTGGAATCCTGGGGGTGTTCCGACTCCTGGAACTTCTTCACGATCTTTTCCGATCGTTGGAAGATTTGGAAAGTTCGCTGCTGTATACGCTGGAACCTTGTTTGGGTGACGACCAGGTTGATTTTTCGTTGACGCTTCCTTCCAGATTTTCTTATAGTCTTCACGTGATTTACAAATTCGATCCGTTGCACAATGATGCTTTCCACAGTTAGCACATTTATACCGCACCGCTCCTTCAATAGGACAGCTGGATGATTCGTGCTTCCCGGCACAATAGTTGCACCTAGCTGCCAGGTGACAATTTCGTGTTCCATGTCCGAAGTGGAGACACCGCATACACTGCGTGACATCTTTGTAAATGCCACGGTACGGTTCCCACGAGACAACGACATTGCCGATAAATTTCGCTGCTTTCAGGGCACCAAGAGTCACTGTGCCTTTTCGAAAATGTACGAGGTAGAGACAATCCCTGTACTCGTAATTTTCTTTCTTCTTCCTAGCGATTACATACACTGTTAGGGTTGTAGTTTGTACCGCTCCTCCAGCTCGGATTTGATGTCTTCAGGTTGCATCACTGGTAGACCTCTAACGACAGCCTTGAAAGGTTTCTCTGAAGGCATGTCGTGGGTGAAAAACTGCGCTTTATGCTGGTTCAGATATGTTTTGGCTTTAATGAACTCGTCCATTGTCTGTAGCATCACCTTGATGCCAATTCTGGTAAGCTTAAATTGAGCACTGATGCCCTTCGCATGCAGGACCTTCTGCAGCTGCTCCAGCGGGATAGACTTCACGATCAGCGGGGGCAATTTGACAGTGACATTGGTTGGTGGACCATCCTGGCAATTATCCTGTTCCTGACCGAATCCTTGTAGATCACTAACGTTGACAGCTGTATGTTCACTTAATACACTGTACTGGTTGGCCGATAATAATGATGATTCGTCATCCTCGCGAGCTTTTTTCGACGGTTGCCCCGGCGTGCTAGCAGATACATTAGCAGACTTAACAGTGCTGACGGTAGCGTTGGCCGATCGCCTACGGTAAATTTTCGGGCTACGGCCCGGTTTTTTCCGCTTACCCATTTGCGGAGAGGGAAAGATAACGCGATAGAAAAAATACGCGGAACTGCAAACTAAAACGAAAACTAAACTACTGCGCTTGACGTCTGCGCCACACGACGAACGTAAACCGAATCGAGATTCAAACGTGTACGCGTCACCTCTATTTATAAACTAACCGTATATGGTTTAGTCACTTAGGTGCGAGTGTGTGTAAATGCCAACGTTGCCGAAAATCGATAGCGCTTATTGCATCGCCCGGAGACGATGTTGCTCGTGTGGGATACTAGCAACAACTGATTTAAACGGACATGCGTCGCTTCTATTTATGACTTTTCGTGTTTGATTAAGCGACTAAGTTGCCCTCTAACGACGGCTGTGTCTGAGAAATCTGCCTCACGAATGATAATTTTCACGTTTTTCGTGAACTTTTTAATTTTACCAATTTCCAAAAATCTACTTTTATTAGGGAGATATTAAATTATTACCAATATTTAAGTTAGGTGTTTCTGAATCGGTTGGTGTATGAATGATTAAAATCCATCTAGTAATATCGGAGCTATAAGCGTGCAAACCTTACATAGTTTCGTTACATGGGAGATAGTTTAGATTTTAGAATGACACCTAGCCCCAGATAGTGGAGTAAGACATTTTTAATGTCAAAAATGTTTTTTGCAATACCCTACAGTTCAGTGTTCAGTTTTTTCGCCATAATGGCATAGATTTTTAACGAATAAACCAAAAATCAGTTGTCCTAAGTGACTTTCTGGTGTCAAACCTACTGGCATTTCAACTAAGATTGAGCCCGAGGAACCAACCCATCAAAGGCTGCATTAAGATATTGGATATTAATCAACTATGGTCAAGGAGTGAGAAAAGGCGCTTCTCAACAGACTGACCTTTATTGAATGTGATTGAATCACCACTTGTATATTTGTGTTAGTTGGTCTCTGGTTGGTTTTACGGAAATATGCTTTTCGTGGAACGAGGAATTCGCCTGAATCAGTAAAATGCAAAGGATGCCAATTTGAAGGATGACTTCGTCTGAGTAGACGTTAACTTACTGACAGGACTTTATTTGTTTGAAAAAATGGTACATAGATTTTCGCGACAACTCACGAGTCACACAAGGAAGCAATATAGGTACATTACTGTAAACGCTGTTCTTCAACGATGAAGAATTTATATATGATATATGATTATATATGAAAAACAAAAACATTCACCAAGTCTTATTTATGATAACAAAATTAATAGCGAAATGGACTTCCTGACGATCAGTAGGGGAAAAAAGAATAGTGATTACATTCAAGGACGATGTGATTTTGCCAATCTATAAATTGAAACCGTGTTAAGAAATAAGTGTCCAAAGTTCGACACTATTTGGTCAGAAAGGTGTGCCCCCCCCCCCCGTTTGCCAGCCGGATGGAGCCGCCTTCACTTTAATTAAGACGTTTCTCTTTGTAGATTAAATTATGTTTGAAATCAACTTTCGTTAATGTTATATGAGATTGACCATACTTACGTGAATAAAGAAACCAGCTTCCAAAATATTAGAAAAAAGACAACTTGTAATTAAATACAAACTTCAGAATTGATCCCTGTGCAAGAACTAATATCTGTTTTCGATTTTCGCAAACCTAGATTTTCAATGACGTTAACAAATTGCTTTTCATAAGTGGTTGGTTTGTCGGTGTGGCTAAAAAGTGATAATTCATAAATTTTGCTCGCTCATCATTTTTCGTGCCGCCATGAGTTCATATACATACGACCCGACGCGTGTGGTAACGCGAATAATGTGAATTTTAACGATCAATTTTGGCTTCTCCAGTATGGATATTAGTTCGTGGAACCGTCAGCATGTCTGCTTGTATTTAGTAGAAGCAATAAATTTCTACTGCCAAACTTAATTTGATATTTTGAGATTTTTTATGAGGGCGGTTATTATCAGCTAATGATGTGTATTTACAATAGCTAATGTGCTACTGGCAGGTAAGATTTGTTCGGGCCAAATATGTTGAATGAGGTCAACGGATTACTGGTAGGGAATCCCGGCGTTAGTTGGCGGTGGAGGTAAGTTGGCGGAATCCTGTTTTCTTCGTTTGTTTAGACATATGCGATCTTTCTCGTTGTGGCTTTAAACACCATTTGTTGAGAAAAACAACAATACCGATTCTTGTTAAAATATTAAGTTTTCTATAAATTTTGCGAGATTTTGAGTCAAGACACACATCACACCAAAAGGTCATGAATCATGTAACGCAGAAATTGCCCAAATTTGGCCCGCTGTCCCCATGTAACAAATTGTCATAAATTTCTCTATCCCCCCTTCCGCTTCTATTACGCAACATATTCTCTGAAAAAAATCAGTTAAAACATGTTACGTAACGTTCTAGCTTACTCCCCTTCTCCCCTATGTCACAATATATCACAATTTGTCGTACCCCTTCTCTTCCCTAAAATCGATACGTAATAGTCTTTGTAGTAAAAAAATATTCACCAAATTTATACAAACATTTAAAAAAGTTGATCTTTCCGGGTGAGACGTCGCACCTGAAAATTTCGTATGTTCGGGTCGTTTTACTACAGATATACTCAAGCCATGTGTTGTGTATATTTATTGTTCATAAGGTATCATTTCATTTATTGAAATAACCTTTAAAACATACCAATATATTGCAATAGTTCGATTCGATGTTGGATTAATTTTCATTTCAATGATTTTCTCTCGTAATTAATACAAGAATCATCAACAATGGTGCCGACGTAAAATGGCACTTACAGGCGTTAAAGTAACCATAACCGTGACGTGTTCTATTAAAAATCTCAATTGAATGCTTTCGATTCTTGGGGCACTTGTCCTCAATAGAACCCAGCGGCCCCGAATGGTATAAGAACGGCCCAGTAGAGCAACTCCTTTTCACGTTGCGGTGATACGATCGTGTGAGACATTTGTGTTGAAGCTATTTTGGAGCAAGCGATGGCATAATAAAACTCAAGAAAACCGCAGCGCAAGGCCACAACATTTTCACACACCTTTGTACTGGTCATCCAAGTTGTTAACGTCTTGTCAAACTTGTCAGTTTGTCAACGAACAGAAAAAAAACTATAAGTTACTCACTACGAAGGGCACACAGCCAACACGTCAGGCAGCGCAGTGCATCCACATGAATTGCGGGTAAATTCTGAACGAAATCGATTAATCAGAGACCTTCAGGAAGACAAATGTTCCAAATTGTGTGGTTTTCAATGGTGGATGGTTTATTTTTTTCTGCCGACCATGTAATGCGTTTTTCGAATTGACCCAGTTGCTGTAGATATATTGTTTTCGAAAGCGTGAAATAAGTGCCAACCGAGACAAGTCAGGAATGCAGTCCTACAGAATTCAATAAAACAACATTTATGTTCTGTATCACGTTCAGCGTAAAGTAGTTTTTTGTCTCTTGTATTCTTTGGAATTGAAATTCGTTTTAGTGCGTCAGTGGTAATTTTTCGGGTTTTGCTTATCGTCATCAGTTGCCTCCCACGCACTTGAGGAAGGATTTATTTCGCTTTGCTTTTTTGTCATGAATTTCCATTTATGATCGAATTTCGTTACTATCGACGTTGTTGGTTTCTACATCAAGGATGAAAGTGCAACGGTCCGCTTGTTCAAATGTTTTTAAAAGTAGTGAAATTATTTTGATTAGCCTAAGAATATTTTAAAGTACATGAGAAAAAACGTTAATATACAACTTTCCATTTAGAAGAAAATTCTTAAGACATTTCATTCGCCACAATACGACTCTTCTTCGATGAAAGCGGCCATCCTCCGTATCTCAAAGAGGTGAGAAATACGCATTTTTCAATCAACCAGCAATTAAATGGCAGTAAAATATTTAACGACTGCCGTCTCACGACGCATATGTAAATGTGGAGCATAAATTAGGCTCTTGTCTCCGTCAACCAAAAGAGAATTCGCGCGTGATTACCGCTGCCCTGGCCACGGCGCGAGAATCCCTCGTTACGACCGAAATGATGCATCGGAAATGAGTTACTTTTGTCATGAAGACCTGTGTTAACTTGGCACCTCGCACTGCACTGGCACCTCGCACTGGATGAGTAGCTTGTGCACAATCCACACTCCCCCAATCAGTATGGTGGAACAGCGCCATGCCATATGTGTGCCTGTCCTGTTTCCTGCCTACCGCTCTGACGGCAGTTACTTTCGGCGGATGGATATGAGCTTGCAATGCCATTATCGTAAAGTATTTTATTTTATGCAAATTACTTGCAGGAATTAGCATTTTAATGTTTCGTTGTTTAATCAATCTTCGTTTTTTTCGCGGTATACAATGGGCCATGATAGGAGGAGGTCGGTAGCACTTTCGTTTAGATATATAACTTTAGACCGACGATCGACAGGTTGGAGTTTGAATTAAGCTCGGTATATTTAAACAGATATTTTCAACTTGGAACAAGCCAGATTTTCAAACACTGTCCTCAGTGTATGTAGAGATAAGGTCACAGGCTCTTTCGAATATCTGATATCTGATTTAATATCTGATATCGAAAAGATAATGACAACGTTTAGGAAAGTGCAGTAGGTCTTGTAGATCGATTCACGGAAAGTTTTTTTTGCGAAAAGTGCATGTGTTTTTCAGACAATACGTTTAGCAAAAAGTTGTTTTAAGTTGGTTAAAGACCATGCTGGTGCATCTTCTCAGTAAGAATTTTGATGGAAACTGGGTCAAAAGCTGCCCTAACATCCAAGAAAACTGATGCCATCTGCTCTTTGTTAGCATAGGCCATTTTAATTTCTGTTGAGAGCAACCCAAGACAATCGTTGGCCTCCTTGCCTTTGCGAAAGCCAAATTGTATATCTGACAGTAAGCCATTTGTTTCGACCCAATTGTTGTGGCGGAATAGGATCATTTTCTCGAACAACTTTCGGACACAGGGCAGCATTGCGATCGGTCGATACGAATTGTGGCCGGAGGCTGGTTTTCCTAGTTTTTGGATAGCGATGACCTTCACCTGCCTCCAGTCAAGAGGGACAATATCACCCCCAGGAAACTAATAAAATAAATTAAATAAGCGTCTTTTGGGAGAGTCTGGCAGATTTAAATTGAATTGGATTTGTTCAGACCCTGGAGATTTATTGTTACATGAGAGTTAGAGAGCGAGTGAGAACTCATGATAAGAGAGCAAGTGGGAACTCCACCATCAAAAAAGGAAAAAAGGAAACATCGTGGTATCGTGAGGGGGCGCGGTAGACCTTCTGTGCCGGGGCGGAATTCGGACAAACCTTCTTGGCGAAATCGAATATCCAATGGTTTGAATATTCCACGCTCTCATTAGTATTATTTCGGGCCACTCCTCAAAGAGTCCTCATCGCTGTTTTTGTAGTTAACCCGTTAACGAACTGGTGCCAGTAGCTACGTTTCTTGGCTGTCATCGCGTTTCTAACGCGGGGTACTTTCGATAGCTAATGGACAACTCGTCGTCCCGGAAGGTTTTATATGCGGCGGCCTTCTCCGCGAACACGTCTGAGCGCTCTTTATTACACCATGGGTTGGGAGACCGTACGCGAGAAATCGCGTCTGGTACAAGTTTTATTCTGAACTTGAACCATGGTATCGAGAATCAAGCCAGTCAGGAACCCGTACTCTTCCTTTGGAGGAGGCTCTTGTGTGGACTTCATTTTGCTGGGGATCACGGACGCGTAACTCTTCTAATCAATATTTCGTGTAAGGTCATATGAGACATTGATTGTATTCAGTGACCCTGAATCGTTGGTATTAGTAATTACGAGTGACAAAGGGTCGCTGCCGTGGAGATCAGGGATTGCCTTCCACATGCAATCTAATGGCAGCGATGTCGAGCAGAGGGACAAGTCTAACGCGTTCGAAGAGTTTTGCAAGATCGCAAATCCGTCGGTGACCAACCGAGCCTCGAGGTAGGATGTAGGTGGAAGCAATTTACCTTTAATTCTTGTTTGGAAAAACTGCAATACCTGGTATCGAGGGGAGGTCGATTTGATTGAAAGAATGTCACTTTCTGATACCATTTATTGGGTATACACTCCGTAGAGTGTATTTGTTTACATGTGTAATTATGCTCACCGCTGTTCGGTACCGTTCACTTTTTCTTGTGAATTTTGTTCATTTACGCGTATGTGAACGGTTTTGTTGGTGCAGCTAGGTTAGATAATTTTTGTTAAACATTTGTCAATAATTAACATAGGGCTTAGGTAGGTTACCGCGCTCCTCTTGCTGTTATATTGGTTGCTGTTTATGCTGCAAAGGAGATGACAGTTATGCGGCGGTGCGGTTTTGTGGTGATGATGTTTGTTTTGGTGGAGTGGAAAAGGCGGCCATCGTGAAAAAGCCAGAAAGTGACGAACCACGGCGAATAACAGACGTCCGTAATAAGTTTTTGTGGGACAGTTTCCGCCACTACAGAAAAGTTTCAGTGCGCGCGTGCGACGGCAAACTAAGACCGTCGGAAAGTGTCGGCCCGTGGTTCGGGCACAGTGTATAGTGCGGTGTTGGGTCGCCGGGAACGGGAAGCTAATCGCAAAGGAGCCACTCGCTTCCCCCGGCTAATTACAAAGGACCCAGTGACACCACGCCGCCCTCACTGTGGAGGATCCGCCGAACGAGCATAGCTCTCCTCCACAGTTAATCGCAAAGGAGGGCGAAGCAGGTAGGACAACGGATCCACCTGAGGTAGTTTACAGCGGTATCTACCTGGGCCATTCACGGGGAGTGAGTGGACCCGGCGATTAATCGCCCCGTCGCTAGGGAGGTTCCAACAAAAGAGCCTTGCTCACCTCCCTGGCTAATTGTAAAGGACCGCTGCAATAGCAGACAACGGTACCTGCGGGAGAACACGGCCGTCGGAGTCCCGGCCGGTCGGATAAACCTTCGCCTTCCGCCATCGTCGAAAGCTGATTAGTTTCACCGGCAGAGTGCAGCACAGAGGAGAGGAGAATAAAAGTCGGTAAATTTAGAATTTATTTGTTTTTTTCTCTTTTTGTTTGTTATTATACGAAAATCCGAAATTCCGGTAGGAGCACCTAGGCCGCCCTGAAAAGATGGGTACGCCGGGCAAATAAGAACCCGAATAGTGGGCAAACCCCAACTTACAGCATAAAGCATCGCATGTCAAATTATTTATTAAAATTTTAAAGAATGGATTTTCGGGATAATGTTTCTGCAATTCCACTGTAGCACAATAATCAGATCCGTGACCTCGTTCGATAAATTAGCCATCGAAGGATACAATCGCTGAAAGGAGGGGCCATTTTGCAGTCAACTGTATGAAGAATCTTTTTACTGCGGGGAGAAAGCTTATCAAGAGGCTTTTGAGAGGGTCAGAAATATTTAAAGCTGTGAAAATATGGTCAACAATATCAGATAAATTTATTAAGTCAGCGCTGGTTTCTTTCTCTGGTTGGTATATGGGGACACTTAAGGTTTTTGATGTCCCAGGAAGTGCTGGGAACTCCTTTCCTGAGATCAGGAGCAGCTTGCTTCGGTGTTGCACCAGTTCATCCTCGAGCTGTTATTGTCAGGGGGCGTTTAAGGGACACCTGCTGGCCTTTACAGCGAAGCTTTGGTGAGAAAATGTTCCTCTTTTTTATAATTATTGCTTCTATGCACATCAGAGGATGTTCTCTCCTGGGGTTCATGACAGTTGCCTTCGTCAGTAGAAAAGTTAGTATAGTTCGTAGCCACCGCTAGCGTAGCTATCTTAAACATTTCTGCAAAAGATCGCTTAGAGCGTCCCTGAAGAAAACGCTTCAGTTTCACCTTGTGTTGTTTGTACGCGGGACATGTCAGGAGATCATGTGGACTTCCCCCACAGTAGAGACACTTTTCAACATCCCTTCCACAAGAGTCATTCACGTGATTCCCATCGCATTTCTCACAGCGAACGTTATTGCTACAATGGTAGACTGTGTTGCCCACTATTTGAAAATAGTGTACAGTTCATGACCCACGGCACAAACGGCGAAAAGGTAGACGAACCTTGTCAAAGAGGAAGTAATTAGATAGGGTAGACCCGGTGAAGGTCACCCGATAAGAGTTTGAGTTGACGTATGTTATCTTTTCGTCAGCTGCGACTGAAGCTGAATGCAGACCTTTGCGATCCAGTTTCTTCACTGGCTAAAGCCTGGGGTCATTAAAACAGCCAACACCGATCTATTTCAACCTGGTTAGCTGATACGAAGACTTTGTACTCATTCTTGAAGGGCCTGTAGCCAGCAATATCATTTGCCTGCAACAAGCTTTTTACCGCCACCCGAAGCTTATCAGGGCGAATTTTGTTTATGTCTGTCACGGCCGATTATCGTTCCGCCAGAACTCGAGAAATCAATTCAAACACTTTTTGTCTTTTGCCCCGAAGAAGATCACGGCCGGGGAGCTGATTTTGTTTCGACATCCCTCTCACCTTCAGATAAATCACTGTCAGGAGAACTCATTTTTGCACGGATCTATTGCAAAGTAGTAGGAATACTTAGAAAGAGGAACGTAATATAATAGCTGTACTTAATTTTTATTTATAAAGGTATTCAAATAGCTTACAAGATAAGATACACTGCCACTGCTCTGCTGGTCGAATGATGGTTAACACGCATGAACAAAGAAAGAAAAATCCCAGATTTTTCGACAAAATATATAACTTGGGGTAGAATCATCTGAAAAAGATAGTATTTTGAATAAAAAATTTGTTGGACAGGAACCCCGATTGTAAATATATTTAAAAAATACGAAGTATCTGAAAAATGTAATATTTTGCGAATTTCAAGACACCTTAAAAAGTTGTTACTACAAGTTCATCCATATAAACCTACCCTCAATACGATTGTTGCAAAGAGCTATAACGTTTTAAAAATTGTCATTTTTTCAAGGTTAAATATGAATTTTAAATGCTTCGATTATAAACCAAAAAAGATATATAGGGGAACCCGGGGCTATTAAGACAGTGGGAGTAATTCGGACCCCCTCGATTTCTCAGAAAATAGCAAGACTTTCTGACTATTGTACATATTCGTGGAACCGCTATTCTGAACCATTAATTTTGAGAGCTGATTTTGATTCTTTGTTCTTTGTAGAAAGAAGATACTACGTGTTTGGTTTTTTTGCCATTCTCAAAACAAAAATCATTATAATGGAATGATTTTTGTTTGGGTGAAAACACAGTTATTTTTGAGACGCTTACCACTTTTGTGTAAAATGAGCGTACGGATCTATTCGGACCCCCTATTCCGTCAACCACCGTTCAGTGGCTTGCGGGTGCGGGTGCGCAGCCCCCCATTGCACACGCCACAGCAAAGAAAATACATGGGCCGCCAATCGACAGCTGTGACATACCAGATTAAGGTTTTGTAAAGCAATTTAATTTTTTTTGCTTCTTAAGGACCGTCTCTTATAAATATTTCATAGGTAAACATAATTCCATTGTAAAAAAATAAAAGAAAAATGACTGAAATGGTCTGAATTGCTCCGTAGGGAGGTCCAAATTACCCCTACATTGTAAAAGGATGGAAAAACGTAGAGGTTTGCAAATCGTCGTCTAACGCTGCCATTGAGTGGTGCAAATGAACCTTTTATGGTACCAAAATGTAGCTGAGGTTTCAAACTAACAATTAGCACCTTTGACCGGTAATTTTTTCACATCTATCCACCTAAAAGAGCGATTTGCTTAAGTAGGTCCGAATAGTCCCCGGTTCCCCTACTTTTTTCAACCCCTCCCGAAGTCCTTCCAGAAAAACTAAACAGAATTAGATTTCATCTAGTTAAATTCGAGTTAGAGACATTTTAAAATACCGACCAATTTATTTACACCCATTTCCAATGCCCGTTTTGCCCTACTTCCCCTCAAAGTAGGATTCTAATATTTGATCGAAGTCCACCCCACACACATGCACAAACATTGAAATTTTCATCAATATTGGAGCACATCAATACGATTTCTCGAACAAAAAGGTGCCACCTTTCGAAGAAGCGGCTCTTAAATATATTTAAGATGCATTCATTTAACTTATTTTATTCACACTTTTCATTTTATGAATTTTATACATTGTATCCAGCTTATACATTCTATTCAGTTCAAATTTTTTAAATGCCTCGGTTTTCCTAACCTTAAATACAACTGATACATCAATCATAATTTCAAATCATTTTTGGTAGCTCTAAGATATTTAGGAAATATCGAGCAACTGACATGTTCGTTCCAGCCAATAATATGGCGAGCTTTGCATTGCATGCTGAGCGGAAATTTACTATGAAACCTAGAAGTGATATTTATTGGAAGATTACACATTTAATTCATTCAAAATATCGGGTGTTCAATAAAAAGGAGAGTGATTTCAATATCTTTCTGTAATTAAAGTAAATAGCGTAATTTTTTCTCTCCAAGAAAATTGTTCTCTGGACTCCCTAGAAATGGGTACCGTAAACCGGGGTGACTTTGACCATCGGGGTGACTTTGATCACTCGAAACTTTTTTCGTAGATCGCTTATTAAACCAGAATAGTCTACCGAAACATTTTCATTTAAAATGATTTTTACTCTAAACTTATAAAATACTGATTTGTTATACTTTTTGAGTATATTGTTCGGTTTTTGGGTACAAAAACTACAAAAAACCGAAATTTGACTTTACCTTATTTTTACGAAGCTTCGTAAAGTGTCTATTTTTTATAAAACAAATAAATCTCAGATTTGAGCAAGAGTAATGAATTACAAGCGAGTTTTTATTTTTCTTTAGAGTGGGATGTGTCAAATATATTTTTAAGAGTTTGCTTATTTTAAATACAATTTTTTGTGAAACTAGTCGGCAATTATTTCAAGCTAAAATTCGCAATATTTTTTATTGTCTAACAGTCCAACGTGTTAAAATGGATGAAACTTTTTGTACAGCACTGAAATAAAACAATTTAAGCAGTTTTAAAGGTTTTCAGAATCTTTTATTCTAGTTGGACACAAATTATACGAATTTTGGTTACTCGAATTTTACAGTACATTGAAATACTTTGTATAATGGAAGTGGCAGCACTGCCGAATCTCTCGGAAGTGATTTTGTGTTCCTCCCATAGTTTGCAAAATTTTGCAGTGAAATGTAATATATTTGATAGGAAATCGAAGTTAATCGCTCGGTAGGTCGTTTCTCCTGTTGTGTTATGTGTTGGTAGGCAAAAATATCATTGGAATAGTGTAATTTGACGTAGTGATTTTATCGTCACATCACAATTATTTTACTATGTATGTGCGCGAGCTACCAAAAAATGTTCCCACTTAGCATCGACAGCGCCATCTGAACTTGACTAGTTGATGCAACGATTTCACTGATTCCCAGTTAAACTCATTCCGGAACCGGTTCGGATATCTGAATGGAGTCAGTACCCGGTCAAAAAAAATGCGGACTAAGATCATCAGGCGATTTTAATAGTTTGACTCAACTCGCCTGCGCTAATTGCCCCTAGGAACAAATGCTATTTGCGAATGCGATTTAAAGGCAATTTCAATACTTAGACGACAAATTTTCTGGCGGCTGCAATGGACTTGGTTGTTTTTGCATTTTTCAAACATGGCGGTTAGTGTTATCCACATTATTCATATTATTTATCTTATTAATTCAATAATTTTTTTTATTGTTTTATTCATGTTAATTGTTTCATTTGTTTTAATCATTTTATTAAATTATTAGTTTTTCCCAGTTCATATATTGTTCAGTTTCTTCATTTTATTAATTCGGTTTAGTCAGTTCTTTTAGTT